>NW_028270180.1:63903034-64216534 GCF_037043375.1 Chiloscyllium plagiosum | reverse complement strand
CTGTTCACAACCTGATGTGCCAAGACTGAAGAACTTCGATCTCTTCTGTTGATAGTGGTATCGCTGAGTTATGTTTATCACTTGTGTTATGTCCCAGACCAGACACCCTCCAAACACGTTAAGTAGGTAAAGTAGACCCTAAATTGTTTGCGTTGTGTTCTACATGCAATTGGATTGTTCAAAATACACGACGTAAAGCAAAACACAATTTATTTTAGCTTTATTTTTAAAGTTCAACAAAAGAAAGAAAAAAAATCACGAACACTTGTTCTGTTGGTGGGAGGATTAACACAAGTATTCAGTCTGCTTCTATTGCTCCAACTTTGATGAAAACACACTAATGATTCAAAGTTATATACTTTTTATGGACTGCTCAGCATCGGTCCCTCAGTTTCTCTCAAAAATAAACCAGGACAAAACACATCACTTAAAGCCGCAGTATCGCCATACGTTTTGCTTATGCTGATTGTAACATAAGTCGCCCTGTTTGTTATCTCCTTTAGGTTGGCATATCATTTTTAGCAAAACGGAACAGGGTAGATTGAGAAAGGCTTCAGATTAATCCAACTCTCCAATTAACCTGGGATCTACTGCCTTATGCTCAAAACAGTTCAAAATTCGTCAGACTCTTTAACTGTCAATGTTATGCCCAACGTTGAGAGTATATTTTCCCACTTCCCAGCACTGAGTTCGTTCTTCCTCTATTTTCCACATTCATTGACGATGTTAATATCCTTCAATAATTTCAGTGCCACAACTATATACATTGGTGTCTGTGAGTCATTGTTCGATACTGGGTGAATACAATAAAGCCAGCACACAGGCACTCTTCAAATCAAAACGTTATTGAATTGCAGATACTATGTGCTTCTTTAAGTTTTTAGACAACACAGAGTTTGAAGCCAAGATGTGACAGTTGATAAAGTTCTGCTTTCGAGACAGAAGTAGTCTGATTCCAGATTAAAAGTCGGTGACACATACTAAATAAAGCCTGACACATATATTTCTGGGGCTGCCCTTACACACCTCTTTTCCGACATTCCGACCACTGCGCATTTTTTATAGTCATAGAATCACAGAGCACGGAAACATAGCGTTTGGTCGAAATCGTCCATGCTGACCAAGCTTCCCTAAACTAAACCAGTCCCTATGTTTAACTGTGTTTGGCCGGTGTAACTCTAAACTATCCGATAACTTACCTGTTCAAACGTCCTTTAAATTTTATAACTGTACTTGTATTAACAACTTCCTTCCCAATTCGTTCCACAAAGGAACGACCCTTATTACGGAAAGGTTGTTTTGATATATTTCCCACTCTGCTGGATTGATAGAATTCCAGGACAAGACTGCTCTTGCACCTGGATTAACATTTAATTTATATTTTCATCCTCTGTCTTACATTCAAAAAGAAAGCACTTCGCACATGTTACGTAAATGCAGTGTATTGTAGGGGATGGAGGAGGTTTTAGAGACAGGGAGGGTGTACAAATTGGCTTAGGTTACAGAGATAGTTGGGGTGCAGGTATTGGAAGTGGTAACGTATATAGGGAGATAGGAAGGTTGTTGTAGCTGAAGGTGGTTGCAATAATACTGAGTATGTAGGGCCTGGAGTGAGTTAGAGAGGTGGGGATATGAGTTGGAGATGGAGAGGTTTACAAGGGTGGTAGCCAAAGCGTAGTTGCTGGATGAGGTGGCAGCGGTAGGAAAAGCTGTTGGGGTAGGGGAATTTACGATCAAACGTGGATAAGATCAGGAAGATGTTACTGAGATAGGAATGTTTATAGGGGCAAGAGGAAGCTACAGAGATAAGGAGGTGTTTAGGGGCTGCAGGAAGTTGCAGAGATAGGGACAGTTACAGATGCTGGGGGTTGTTACAGAGACAGTGTTGTGTGTTAATTGCTGAGAAATAGCTCAAACATTTAGCTGTAGTAGAGAGAGCTCTACATTGCAGCTTGAACTCCAGAACTTCCATTTTCAACAACTGAAAGTAAAAGTAAAATCCTGCGTCTGTGTGCTCCTGACGGCACACACTCCTGGTTCTTTTATCTATGGATTTAAAAAATACCAAGTCTAAATGCTTCTGCTTTCCATAGAGTAGGCACCTCGCTACGAGATTCACAAAACTCTCTTGAAGAGAAGCAGGGCAGAACCAATTTATTTGTAAAGCAAATATCACCACGCCTCATCAATTAAAGAATACATCAATACACAAAGATGGCTTCATGTTCAAAGACTTTAGTTTCGTGTTAACGGTACGCTACACTATACAATGAATTAAAAGTAAGGATGCAAACAGTCAATGCTGCAGTCCATTTCAGTCCGTTTCATCTGCCAATGTACACCTCCTTCTTCCTTTCTTAATATTCGGGATGCATGAAAGTTTCACATTGAATGGAGGTAAGAACTCAGTATGAAGAATTGGATATTTTATTTTACCTTTTTTAAAATAGTTAAGGATTCAGGACCAATGAATAACATTTTCTCAAATGCATTACAGGGAACATAATTGTAGAAACGTTGTAAGCAAACAATAAACGCAGGGTCTACTCATGAATGGCAGAGTATTTCTTTTCATCCAATAATCAGCCTTTGGGAGAAGTACGTAATAGGCCTTTCTGTCATTTCCTCGACTTCTTGCAAGAGGATAGCGCAGCACGCGCACATTGATAGCATTGATAACCATATGGAATTACTTTTCTTGTGTGGTGTTGCTCAGGTCTCCGAGGTTGTTAATACAGCTGTCAGGATGTCAGATATCTTCTGTCAGTCCTCCTTCCAATCCAACTTTGTTCATTTCTTCAGCAACTCAGTCCATGAAACAACACAATGCCAAAGTTTGGTACAAGTCTTCAATTAAAAATACTCAGTTCCAGAAACGTAGTACTTTACGTGTAGGAAACTCCCCAACAATGTTCGCTTTCATATCTTGAGCGGCAATGTGTCCATGTATGATAATTACCCAAGGACATAACTTTGGCTTTTGTGAAATCACTATTAGCAGGGTTTATCACCAAATGCAGACATTAAAAATGGGAGGAACAATTACTTCGAACTGAAATCAAACAAATACAATTGTTTTTTTTATCTGAAGCCAAGTCCACAGTCTCATACAAGAGATTTTATTTCTTTGACTTCTGTTGCTCACTTCATGTGACTCATGTCACCGCCTGAACTCTCTTAAATCAGTGACACAAATGTTTCTCCAAGTTAGAGTCAAAGGTGTGACTACCTCAGGTCAAAAGTCACCTCATTTTGATATATTAAAACTTTGTGATCCTGGAACATATACAACTTCGTCCTCAGCTCATCTTCTGCAGAAATTCAACGCCCTATTCGGAGGTGTTAGTCTAGCAGAGAGATGATAATTGCTCGACACAACTGTTTGCTGAACGGAAATTATGGAAAATTAAATCCAACTCCTGTTTGCAAGTAAATCCTTTCACGTATAAAATTAAACATTTGTTTTCCATTTCATTCCTTGGAAAACTGGTCACTTTATCACGATTGATGACTGGGAGCCACATGTTTCACCAAATTCTTAAAATGAGCATAAAATGAGATGTGCCATTACAGAAGTTGAACAGGTGTAGGAAACAGAGTGTTCCAGGTGATTTAGTGCTACCTTCCAAACATCATTTTCTGTTATTTTACCTCAGGTAAGATATAAAAATGATTCATTTAATGAGAAATTGGGCAATTTTTTTCTGACCAAACTGTACACGGAGTCGAATTCTCAGTAAAGGAAACTCAAAGGATATCACGCAAATGACAATGCATCCTGGGAAAAAAAACTCGAGATCAGCAAGCATTCCTCAAAGGAGAGCAATTGAAATTCACCACACGCTCTCCTTTATGTCCCAGCCATTCTTACATTCCAACTCCACACCTTTAAATTTGTTGTCTTCGTTCAATGGTTATTATCAAACCTGACAATGATTCACCTGAACAAGTTTCTGATTATTTGATTTACTGTTAATTCAACTAACTTCCTCTTTGCTGATTTCTCTTCCTTCCTCATGACTGATTATTGCTACCATCGCCTCCTTTGTACTTTTACACCAGGTTTGTTTGCTCATTTTAACATTTGATGTTACACTGTATCCCTGATCGTAGCTCACAGGCTGCTGTGACGTCCCTCCAAGGCCCTGCACGAACTGAAGTTAGTTTTATATTGCTCTGCACTAACTACACTGAAACGTTTTTGCACCTGCCCATGCAAAATTTGCCTGATATTTAGTGTTGTTTGGGTTGAAGAGTGTCCGTGTGCCCTATGCCCAGTCACTTTTCATTTGAACACAGCTCACCTAACTTAAGCGGATGCATTTCTGCAAATGCATCATTGCGCTGATTTCAACAATGCCCTTCGATTGATTGACAAAGATGTTTCACAATCCACCTTTAGGTTTTAGTTGAAGGAAACAGTCGCAAAAGCAACAAAACAGCAGGATCTCTGTGACTAATGTTTCGACACTGGTAAATCCTCCTGCTTAATTTAAAGCAGCAACACGGAAAATATTTATCCTGTGCACTGATATGTGAAAATCCGAAAGGCCAAGAACTATTTTAAGCAAAGATTAACAACTTTATTTCTTACAATATAACAGAGAATAATTAACTAATAAATATTTCCAACTGCATCCTCTAACCTACATTTTACATTTCCTTCTATACTACTGGTCCGAAAACCCAAGACCCATCCTCTTCTCCTGGGTTAAGATTTATCAAAAATCAAGTTTTTAAAACGAGCCAGCTGTAGAATCTTCTACATGGATCTTTCTGTGTCTTCTCTTTTTTCCTTTTTAGGGTTTATGCTGTACAGGTTAACGATCAACAAAGGTAACTTTAAGAGAGGTATTTGTCGGGCAATCTCTCCATACTGGTGGTGTGGCAGTTCTCCTCCCAACTGTCCCATTTTCTCTGGTTTTATACCCACAAAGCATCGGACTGTTTCATTGCCTTTTAAGCTATCAATACACTAAATTCAAACTTGACTTCAATTTGTTATTGTGGGGGATATAAGTTAAACTGATTTTTTGTCTCCAGGCAACCAGCTCATAGGAACTGTTGGACCACGTGCTACCTTGTAACTTGCTGAGAACATGTGGTGCTGTCAGGTAGTTCGGCGAGTTTTTAACTTTCTTGAAGGTACAGTACACCCACATCTTCATAAAACCCTCCGAAGAAAAAGATGAGCTATAATAATGAAAAGATAGCTTCATTTTTCTCCTTCATACACTAACATACAGATGACTTTAATGTAAGTTCTCCTTTACTGCTTCCCATGTACCTATTTTTTACGTGTGTGTGTGTGCGTGTGCGTATAATATTTAACACTAATTAAATAGAACGCTCATTGAAACATTATCAGCTAAATCCATGATAACGCAACTGAAATTGCATTCTTTCAACATATAATATTCGTGATATTTAAATTAAAATTATGTAATACAAACTCCAACGAAAAAGTGTCATATATGTGCCTTGAAGCGTTCGAAAAGTGCATGAGATCCGTGTACACATCCGCCTCCGATACAATGTTCGTGACATAAACATTAAAATGTTGTAAAGCCTGTACAAAACTCAATGCTTCTTTTTCGATAGTGGATTATTTCGTCTGGTGGATTTTAACCTTCTTCGAAAAGTCTCCAAATGACAGATTATTCCTATCATCATCTTCCTGTAGGAGTATAGCTCCAACTCCCTAATCACTAGCATCGAGGGCGACGTTAAAAGGTTCTGTAAACTTTGGTGTAGCGAAAACTGGTTTGCTACTTAATATTGATTTCAAGTTATCGACAGAAACTTTGGGTTCGTCTTCAGCAAATCGGTTAGTGGGCCCACTACACTTCTGAAGTGTGGAACAAACTTCCATTGAATCCGCTGAGTCCTAAGAATTGAAGTAGCTCTTTCTTCAAGGCTGGTCGTTGAATCTCCACAAGGGCCATTGTCTTTGTGTTCCGTGGTGTCAACTGAACATGATCGATGTTATGTCCCGAGAACGTCACCTCTGCTTTAAGGTTTTCACCTGTATTTCAAAGAGTGCTTCCAACTTTGCCATGTGATCTTTCGATGACTTAGTAACGATCATTACTTCGTCAAAATAGACTGCACAGTTTGTTAAACTCGCAACCACTCGATTGATGAATCTTTGAAATGAGGCGGGTGCGTTCTCCATTCTAACGGCATCACTTTAAACCGATGTAGACCATTTAGGGTTACAAACGCAGAAATTTCTTCAGCCGACTCTGATAGAGGTAACAGTGACCACGCATTAAATCCAGCTTGGTGATGAAGCTGGCTTGTCTGATGTCCTCCATACAGTCCTCCAATCTCTGTATTAGATATATGTCCGATTTTGTAATGGCGTTGACCTTCTGACAATCGACGCTGAATCATTGAGTTCTATCCGGTTTAGGAACTAAGATGATTAGCGAGTTCAACTCACTCTGGTTTAGTTCGATGATGTCCTCGTCGAGCATGGCATCCACCTCAATGTGGACCTCTCTGGCTTTGAAGGGATTGAGAGGATTGGTTTGTTGTTTCATCGGAGCAGTATCCCCTTTCTCTACTTCAGATGCAATAGCATTAGTCCTCCCCATATGATTCTGATATATGCCCTTATACTTCAGTACGAAATCTTTCAGCTGCGATCTATTCTCATAAGTCAGATAGCTGACTAATCTATCCCACTCCTCGAGGACTTCTTCATTTTTAAATTTATTTTGAGGCACCACAAAATCCATATCTTTTGGATTTAATTCCTCGCTCTATGGGCAGTAACTAATACATGTTTCTCCAGTTCATCCTCTCTCGTATAACACGGTTTCAACATGTTCATATGACAGACCCATTACATGTTTTTACTATGTGGCATATTTACTAGATAGTTCACCCGACTCAACGTAGTCTCAATTTGATAGGTACCACTTAACCTGTTTTTGAAGGGATCTCCTGTTACTCTGGTAACAGTACCACCACGTCATCCCTTCAGGAAAACGTCAGAGTTTCAGAGCGTTTATCTGCTACCTGCTTAATTTTATACTGTGCCATCTTTAGGTGATTTTTAGTTAACTCACTTACTCAATTCAGTCTCTCCCTCATCTCTGATACAAAATGTAAGCATCAGGTCTCCGATTTTGGTCTTGTCATATTTTTCTTTAATTAATTTCAAAAGGCCTCTTCTTTTATGACTGAATACTTGCTCGAAGGGAGTGAACTGAGTAGTTTCGCTTGCGGCATCTCTAATGGCAAACAATGCAAATGGGATATCATTACCCCAGTCATTCAGGTAGTCCAACAGTATGCGCTCAACATTTTCTTCTAGATCTAATGCCACGTTTTCAAAGCTCACTGGGGTTCAGAATGATACGCACTGGATTTAAAGTGTTATATTCCTTAGATCTGCATAGCATCCTTAAACAGCCTAACAGTAAAACTTGACCCTTGGTCCCACTGAATATCTCTTCGTAGCCCATAGCATGTGAAGAAAGATACTAACTCCTCTACTTTTTGCCTTGATACTCTGTAATGGAACTGCCCGGAAATCTGGTAGACAGCTCTATTATTGTTAACAAATACTGGTTCTCAAGTTTAGTGGTCGGTAGGAGGCCACACAATCAATTATAACTCATGTTATAGTGCGAGAAATGGCAATAAATGTGTTGGTTTTAATACCACCGTTGGCATACCTACCATTTGGAAATGGTTGATACGTACGACAAATTTTAACTATTTCCTTACGCTTTCCAGGTCAATAAAAATGGTTTTATACTTTAGCCTGAGTTCTTTGTACCTCTAGGTGACCTCAGAAGGTAGGTCATGTGCTACCCGTAACAAGACCTTTATGCTTGTTACCGGCAACACAATCTGCTGCACTTCGGCCCATTTCTCCTTTGCACTAACCTGTCCTGGTCGCCATTTCCGTCTTTGAATTCTATCTTTGAGATCTGATTACCACGTAGTTCTGTCCATCTATCCCACAAAGTACTGCACTCTCACATAACAGAGCAGGAAGTGTGCAGATTCGCTCAACCATTACTGTCAGTGACTGGGATAGATCCAGACTGGATTGTGTAACAACTCACCTGCCGAGTCAACTGGCCCTGAAAATGAATGGCTCTGGAGTACATTGGAAGAGGGTAGTAAAAGGAACTTTTTAGATTAAATGGTAGCATGAATCACTGCGCATCATTGGCCTTCACCGACAATATTGCTGTTCTAAGTCGTACATACAAAGGAATGACTTCTAATTTAAAAATAATGCAAAAATTCTGCAAAAACACAGGATTACAAGTTAATATTCAGAAAGCAAACAGGTTTTCGCTTGTTTGTAAAAATGAAATGGTTATTTAAAATAATCGAGAAAATTGGATTCTGAACAATAACTTAATAGAGTTCATGCAACCTGGTCGTGCAGGAAAATATCTGGGGGCTAAACTAGACCCATGCATAAGCATAGGAACGACAATTTGTGAGGAGACACTAAAACACTGGAGAGGGAATTTGAAAAAAAAATCTTTATTAAAACCGGTACACAGCGTTGAGTTATTTAAAACACATTTTATCCCAAAGGTGTACTATTATTTAACGCTCTCAGAAGAATCACAAAATTATCTCACAGGATTAGATGTGGTAATAAGGGTTTTTATTAAAGAGACCCGACATCTGCCACAAACTATTGCAGATGGCATTTTATATGCCCGCAATAGAGCCGGGGGCTTGGATTAGTTAAGTTAGGGGCTTCAATTCCTATTGCGATGATACAGGAATATAAGCCGTTCACAGGAATCTCCGATGAAATAGTACAGGCATCGTTCTGATTTAATCAGACCGAAATATTGGATAGTGTAATGGAACGCAGGAAACTGAAGATTCTATCTGACATATGGAATCCGAGAACAAATATCAAATGGGATAGATCCTCGACTATGCAACATAATGATAATAGTGAAGAAATAGTGGAAATTATAATATAAAAATATGATAAATGGAATGATATAGAAGTTCAAAGGCGGCTGGCGCTATTATAAAAATTATGATTTTTCCAGTAATTGGACTAAAACCTGGTTACAGATGAAGATATCGAATGCTATTAAAATTTTGATGTTTTTGATCATTTGGAAGACGAGAAAATGACGTCTGCAGATGCTGGAGATCAGAGTCTAGAGTGTGCGAGAAAGGCACAGCAGATCAGGAAGCTCTTAGGATGCTGCCTGAGCCGCTGGGCATTTCCATCAACACATTCTCGATGATAATTTGGAATTTACATGATGCATGTTTAGTTATGACTGTACTTTTTTATTTGAAAACTTCATTATTCAACGTATATCACATTTAATTATTGATTCTGTATCCTGTGTATACGTCAGGAAACTAGAGACCTGAGGTGTTGTCTCGTGGGAAAAGATGGCAAACCTAAGTTGAAATAAAAAACGTGAGAAAATTGTGTTCATTATTAATTAAAGGAAGAAGGATATAATCGATATTAAATGAAATTATTCATTGCTGGGCATTTGGAAGAGTAATGCACGTGATAGGGATATAGAAGTATGCACAGAATTCGCGAATGCTGGGAGATGTTAAGAGCTGAGTGTGAATGTTAAAAAAAAGAGTAAGAGAAATACTGTAAGGACACGAATGCTTAGGAGTTTGAAAAGGTGTGGAATCAATAGAGCTGTAAACGTAATCTAAACTTTACTCGGGAACCTGAGCCCATCTCTAGATTAACCACACTATTTGGGAAATGGGATGGCAATGATAGGGATGAGGAATGGACATTTTATCCCAGGATATCCACTGAGCACCAGATAGTCCCCGCACACCCCCTGAGTATACACCTCCCCATTATTGTGTTGGTAAAGGACCCGGTACCGGCTTCACAGCGGACATCAAGGAGATGAGCAACCTGGACCATCCTTAATCTAAAGTCGCTTCAGGAAACAGAGTAATAACAATGAACCAATATGCTGACTGCATGGAATAACTAGCCAAATTTGCTCAATATGTCCAAGGGCAATACAGATGTGTAATCCCACTCTTCAGATTTGTTTACTCTTTGATTTATGATCCTGCCCGCTGAAGAATTTACCAATTGACAAGTTTTACGACACAGACTCAACCCTCACGCGAAATGTAAAACCAGCAACACAGAAAAGATTTTTCCATTGCAGTAATCTGTCAAACTTTGAGTGGCCACTAAGTATTCAAAGTAAAAATTAACAACTTTAATTCTTAAAGTATAACCGAGATTAATTAACTAATCACGATGTACAACTTCTTACTCTAACCGATCCTTTTACTTTTCCTTCTGCAATACTAGATAGGTAAAACTTCAAATAATATTTATAAAGTCACACTTCTTAGCTCAAAACCAGGTAGCTTTTATTGCCTATTCGTGTGTTCTTGTGCTTTCTTTTCTATTTCTTAGGATTTTCTGCATCTCACTTTACTGATCAACAAAAGCATTTTTAAGATAGCTATTTTTCAAGAAGTCTGTTTGCATACTGGGCTTGGCTGTTCTCCTCTCAACTGCGCAATTTTCCCCAATCTTATGTCCCAAAGCATCAGATTGTGTAATTGTTTTTTAAAGATTGTCAACATATTCAATTCAAGTTGGATTGGAGTTTGATATTTTTGGTGTAAAATTTAAAATGATTGGCCAAATTTGAATTTGTGTTGTTGTCTCATAGCAACTCAGCGAGTGCTATTTGTTCTCAATCAAATGTAACTTTGTAAATTCTCTAGCACTCGATGCACTTGCTAAGTCCTTCACTTTCTTGAAGGTACATCCAGATCTTCATAACAACTCGCACCTGAAGATAAAAATTGAAGAGATGGCCTCATAATTTTTTTTCAGCTTTTATAACACATTACTCAAACATATAGATAACTTTAATGTATGTTGACCTTAACTTTTTCCCATATACCTGTATATATGTATAACAAATCTAATTTACACTCTATAAATTACATCCGTGATAACGCATCAGAGATTGCATTCTTCTGAAAGGCAACACTAATGATTATTAAATTAAACGTTTTTAACATAAGACTCTGAAGAAATGGTCTCATGTTCTTATCTTTAAAATGTTCAAAGAACGTAAGCGGAAAGTGGTCAGTGTACACAACCATCTCTGATACATTGCTCGTGACATACACATTAAAACGCTGGCAGGCCAGTACCAAACTCAATAGTTCCTTTTCGATTATGGTGCATTTCCACTTATGGATATTGACCTGCTTTGAAAAGGACCCAACTTTTAGTTCAATCTCATCCTCATCTTCCTGGAGGTGACTGCGCCAACTCCAACGTCACTAAGCATCGATGACGACTTCATAGTTTTTTGGCAGGTCTGGTGCAGCTGAACATGCATCAGTTGTTAATATCAATATTTTTAATGGTCTATTGTCTCCTGGCATTGTTCTGTCTTCCGAAGTTTGGTGTTCTTCTTCAGTAAATTGGTTAACTCTGTAGCTACACTGCCGAAGATTGAAAAAAAAACTTCTGATAGCATCCGTGGGGTCCGAAGAATCATAGCACCTTTCTTCGAGGTTGATCGTGGATACTTCTCGATGGCCTTCTTTTTTGCATTCGGTCCAGTTAACCTTCCACGACCGATGTAATGTTCCAAGAACGCCATCTCTGCTTTCACGAATTCAATGTTTACTTCTTGTAGTCGTTCAAAGAGCTCTGCCAACTGTACCATGTGATCTTTCTAGTACTAACTAATGATCACTACATCGTCGAAATAGACTGACTAATTTGTTAACCCATCCACAACTCTGTTCATGAGTCGTTTTGCATGTGAGGGCGCGTTCTCCATTCCAACGTGCATCACTTTGAACTGATATAGCTCACTTGGGGTTTCAAATGCAGAAATTTCTTTCACCATCTCTGATAAGTGTACCTGCCAGTAACCAATTTTGAAACGATTTTATTCCAGGCAGAATTTTTGAGTCCTATTCGGCTTGGGAAGGAAGACGATCGGTGAACTCCACTCGGTGTAGCTTTGTTTGATGCTGTTCTCGTTGAGCATGACCTCCACCTCCATCTCGACCTGCCTGGCTTTTAGGCCATTAAGCTGAAAGGGTTGTTGTTTTGTCGGAGCAGTATTTCCTACGTCTACTTCATGTATAATAGCATTAGACTTCATCCGATTGTTGCATGTGTCCTTGTATTGCAGTGACAATCTTTCAACTCCGTTGTATGCTTCTGAGACAGATAGCTTACTAATCCATCCCAATTGTCAAGGACATCTTCATTTTTTAATCTATTTTGAGGTGTCTCAAATCAATATCATCTGGATTTGATTCCTCGCTCTGCAGGTCAGTAACTAATACCAGTTTCTCTCTATTGTAATATGGTTTCAACATGTTCTCATGACACACTCGACAGCTTTGTTTCCTATCTGGCATCCTTACTAAATAGTTCACCTGAAACAACTTTGTCTCAAATTGATAGGGACCACTCAACCTGGCTTTGAAGGGATCTTCTATCATTGGTAACAGTACTGACACATTAGCCCCTTAGGAACACATCAATATCGCAGAGTTTTTATTTCTACCTGCTTCATTCTATAATGTGCCCTATTTTGATGCTATTTAGCTAACTCATCACCTCAATTTAGTCTCTCCCTCAACTCCAATACATAACTTAAGTGTGAGATCTCCGGTTTTGGTTGTCAATTTTTCTTCAATTAATTTCAAAGGGCCTGTCACATCATCATCGAAAATTAACTCAAATAGCGTAAACTGATTAGATTCATCTGGGGCACCTCTAATGGCAAACCATACGAATATGATACATTTATCCTAATTATTTGGATAATCCTGACAGTATGATCTCAACATGTTCTTCAAGGTCTGATGTCACCTTTGTAACGCTCCCTGGGATTCAGGATGATATACGCAATGGAATTACAGTGCTGTGTACCTCAGTTATACATAAACTGCTGAAATAGTCGAGAAGTAAAATTTGACCCTTGGTCTGACCGAACATGTCTGCGTAACCCATACCGTGTGAAGAAAGCTATTAACTCATCTACTACCCTTTTTGCATTGATACTTCCGGAATCTGGAAGAGATCTCCTTTATGGTTAATAAGTACTGGTTCCCACTTATCGTTCTTGGGATGGAATCGATGCAATTAATTATAACGCGCGTGAAAGGTTCTTCAAATGCGGAAATTGGCAACAAACATGGTAGTTTTATTACCGCCTGTGGCATACCTAACATTTGGCATGCATGACATATATTGCAAAATGTAACAATATGATTGTACATTCCAGGTCAATAAAAACGTTTTTCGTATCTTATCCCGACTCTTTCGAAACCCTTGATGATCTCCTGCAGTAGTTTATATGCCACGGGTAACATTTCAAGACTGTGCACATTTTACTTTCAACACCAACTGTCCAGAATATTCTCTGCCCCTTTTCAGAGTCGGCATACGCATATATCTATCTTATTGTTTTATCTAGCTGTTGCAAGTCCTTTCGCCTTTCAGGACGAAACACTTTTATCTGACCCTCTGCCTGTTCAGTTTTTCTCCTGCACCATTACGTCAAACAGGGTATCCGCTAACTGAAGCTCTTTAGTTTTCACTTCGTGCTGTAACTTATAATAGTGGACGGTCGGGGAAAATATCAAGATATTTCTGTTTCAACTACTCAATTTCTTGGTCTTCCTAAATCTTCTGCTCAACCAGTACATATTTCTGTTATTGAGCAGCAGCAGCAGCAGTATCAGCGGTTCGAAGGGCAGGAGCATGGACCGGGGCTTGTCGAGGAGAGGTAAGTCACTGATTTGAATCTTTAAAGCCTTACCTCGAGCGTGGCAGTCTTCCATTTCTGTTTTTCAGCATGTGCAGCAGCAGGAGCAGCAGCAGGTCTAATGGCGAGAGCTTGGACTAGAGGCCTGTCGGGACTGGTGAGTGACTGATTTGAGCTTTTACATTTGACATCGGAGAGCAGAGGTTACTGGGAAAGGAGGAACGTTTAAATACATTTTCGTCCAGCTATATATGTGAATGTTTTCTAAACCAGTTATCCTATCTTTGCCTGGCCTCCCACCTAACCACCTCCTCTAAATTAAACACCAGGGACACATCTTTTTTTTTCTTCTTTTTTTTTTACTTTCAAATAAGGGGACTAGCAGTGATGGTAGTGCAGGGAGAGGAATGTTCCTCCTGCATGATGTGTGGGGTGATGGACGCCATTAGTGACCAATCCAAGTATATCTGCAGGAAGTGCACCGAAATCTCACTCCTCCAAGATCGTGTAAGTGAACTGGAGCCGGATGAAATTCGGATCTTTCGGGAAGCAGTGGATGTGATAGATAAGAGTTACAGGAAGCAGCTATTGTGAGGCATGAAGAAAGCTGGGTAACTGTTCGAAGACGGAAAACAGCCAGTAGAGTCTCTCCCTGTTGCGCAGAAGGGATGGAGGAAATGGAGGAAAGTATTAGTCATTCCAGACTCAATATTTAGAGTCTCAGACAGAAGGTTTGTTGGGAACGAACGAGACTCACGGTTAGTGTGTTACCTCCCAGGTGCCAGGGTCCATGATGTCTCAGATCGTGTCTTTGGAGTCCTGAAGGGAGAGTGTGACCAGCCCCAAGTCGTGTTCCATGTTGGTGCTACCGACATAGGTAGAAAGACGGATGGAGTTGTAAGGCAGGATTTTAGGGAGCTCGGGTGGAAGCTGAGATCTAAAACGAACAGAGTTGTTATCTCTGTTCACTTGCCACGTGATAGCGAGGCGAAGACCAGAGAGAGATATCAGCAGAATACGTGGCTGCAGGGATGGTGCAGGAGGGAGGGGTTAAGGTACTTGGATAATTGAGGCTCATTCTGCAGAAGATGGGACCTCTACAAACAGGATGGTCTTCAGTTGAAGCAGGAGGATATTAATATCCTGGTTGGGAAATTTGCCAGTGCTATTCGAGTGAATTTAAACGACCTCAGCAGAGGATGGGAACCTGATGTGTAATTCCAGCCCACAGGAAGTGGACAGTAGTGAGGGCATGGGCAGGATTTCATGGTCACGGGAATGTGTTGGCTGACAGCAAGCTGGTTTTAAGTGTGTCTACTTCAATGTGAAAAGTATCCGAAGTAAGATAGGTGAGCTTGAAGCACGGATAGGTAACTGGGACTTCGATGTTGTGGCCATTTCGGAGACATGAATTGAGCAGGGTCAGGAATGGATGTTGCACGTTCCAGGGTTTAGATCTTTCATTAAGAACAGGCAAGACGTTAAAAGCGGGTGGTGTGTTCTTGTTAGTCAAGGATATTATAACGGTGTCTGAAAGAACTTTTGACGAGGAATTGTCTGCTGAGGTAGTATGGGCTGAGGTTAGAAGCAGGAGAGGAGAGGTCACACTGCTGGGAGTGTTTTTATAGTCCTCCGCAGAGTTCCAGAAAGGTGGAGGAGAAGATTGGCAGAACGATTCTGGGTAAGAGGAAAAGGAACATTTTGTTCATTACGGGGTCTTTAACGTCCCCAACAAGGACTGCAAACTCTAGTACGTCGGATGGATCAGTTTTTGTCCAATGTGTGCAAGAGGGTTTCCTGACACAGCATGTCGAAGGGCTGACAAGGGGGGACGCCACACTGGATCCAGTGCTTGGAAATGGACCAGGTCAGTTGTTTGATTTAGTGGTAGGTGGGCATTTTGGATAGATTGACCATAATTCAGATACATTTAGTTTAGCGATGAAAAGGGATAGGTACATGACAAAGGGAAAGAGCTGTCGATGAGAAAAGGGCAATTATAATGCGCTTAGGCAAGCCTTAGGATGCGTAGAATGGCATAGCAAAATGCAGGGGATGGGCAATCGAAATGTGGAGCTCGTTTAGGGAAAAGATGTTGCATGCCTTTGATAGGTATATCCCTGGCAGGCAAAGAGGAAGTGATCAGGTAAGGAAAACGTATTTTTACTAATGAAATTGTATCGCTTGTTAAGCGGAAAAGATAGGCTTATGTGACGTTCAAGTCACATGGTTCAGATGAGGCGATGGAGTGTAACAGAGTAGCTAACAAGTCTTTAAAGAGCGAGTTGAAAAGAGCAAGGAGGGCGCATTCACAGTCTTTAGCATGTAGGATAAATGACAATCCGAAAGCTTGCTATAGGGATGTGAGGAATAAAAGGATGTTGAGGGCAGCAATTGGGCCTGAAGTGGGAAGCTGTGTATGGAACATGTGCAAATCGTAGAGGTGCTAAACCAAAATCTACCGTCTATTTTCACCCAGGAAAATGAGAATACTGTAGTGGAGAAGACTGAGATGCGGGTATTAGACTTGAAAGGATTAAGTTTGTTAAGTAAGAGATGTTATCAATTCTCGAAGGTGTGAAAGTAGATAAGTCCCCTAGGCCAGATGGGATTTTTCCAAGGATTCCCCAGGAAGCAAGGAAGGAGATCTTGATCTTTGTGTCGTTATTTTCTACAGGTTTTGTACGAAAGAACTCGAGGATTGCAAATGCTAAGCACTTGTTCAAGAATAGCAGTAAAGATGACGCAGGTAATTATAGACCAGTTAGCCGTATGTCTATTGTAGGAAAATTTTCGCAAGGATTATATTATAAGAGGTAGGATTTACACTGATCTAGCAAGCAACAATTTAATTGGAAATATTCAACATGGTTTCGTCAAGGGTAGGTTGTGTCTCATAAACCTCATTGAGGCTTTTGAGAAGTTGACCAAGCATTTGGATGAGGGTAGGTCTGTTGACATGGTGTACATGGACTTTAGTAAAGACTTTGATAAGGTTCCATATGGTAGGCTGATGGAAAAATGGGTTTGAAGGTGAATTCGCGTTTTGGATAAGAAAGCGGGTATCTGTGAGAAAGTAGTTACTGGTGTTTGATAGAAAATATTCATTCTGTAGTCTGGTTAAAAGTGGTGTGCCACAAAGATCTGTTTTAAAATCATTGTTGTTTGTCATTTTTATAAACAATTTGACCGAAGGCGAAGGTGGTTTTGATACTAGTCTGCAGATGATACAAAAGTCGGTGGAGTGTTGGACAGTGTTGCAGATTGCAGGGCGACTTGGATAAACTGCAGAATTGGGCTGAAAGGTGGCAAATGCAGCTGAATGCAGATAAATGTGAGGTGACTCACTTTGGTAAGAATAATAGGAAGGCAGAATACTGGTCAATGGAAAGATTGTTTGTAGTGTGGATGTGCAAAGGGAACTTAGTGTCCATGTATATAGGTCCCTGAAAGTTGCCACCCAGGTTGATAATGTTGCTAAGAAAGCATACGGTGTGTTAGTTTTTCTTGGGAGAGGGATTGAGTTCCGGAGTTGTGATGTCATGCTGCAAATGTACAAAACGCTAATGCAGCCGTGCTTGGAGTATTATGTGCAGTTCTGGTCACCTTATTACAGGAATTATGTGAAAGTATAAGAAAAGGTGCAGAGGAGATATCCCAGAATGTTGACTGTTCAGGAGAGAAGTTCTGATGAGGAAAGGCAAAGGGACTTGGATCTGTTTTCATTGGAGAAACGTTTTAGAGGGGACTTAATACTGACATACGAGATCATCAGAGGATTAGTGAGGTTGACAGTGAGAGTCGTTTTCCGAGGATGATGAGATCTGCTTGGACGTGGGGGCATAGCTGAAATTTGAGCGGTAATTAATTTAAGACAGATGTCAGAGGCAGGTTCTTTACTCAGAGCGGAGTAAAGGTGTGGAATTGCCTACCTATTAATGTAGTTAACCCAGTTATATTAAGGACAAATACAGTGCTTGGATAAGCATATGGGTTATGATGGCACAGTGAAGCTTGATTTGCTTAGATTAGTTCACAGGTCAGAGCCACATCGAGGGCTGATGGTCCAATTTTGCTTTGTATTGTTCTACGTTCTATGTTTTGTCTGTTCCCTTAGCAACACACTGCGAATCCATTTCAACTCTGTTCCACCAAAAACGTACTGTGATCACTTACCCACAGTGTTTCGTTAGCAGCATCCTGTGACCCCCATCCCTACACTTTTATGCTAAGATAATCTTGTGACCCTTCCATCGCTTTTCTCCTTGTATTGGCCTGTCAACACTTCTTCATTCTTTTATCCCAGCAACTGCCTGTCAACGCAACCTCACATTGTTCCACTCGAAGTGGCCTGCAACCCCATCATCACTCTGCTCTCCCAGCATTGGCCTGACTTCACATTTCCACTGTCTTCTCCCAGCAGCTATGTATGAACCCCTTGTCACAGTGTTATCTTGGCAACGTCATGTGAATCTATGCACACTGTGTTCTCCTAGGAACTCTTGTGAATCCATCCCTACTCTCTTCTCCTCGCAACTGCCTGTGAGCCCAACACCACAGTGTATTACAAGCATCGTCCTGAGAATGTTATCACCACTCTGGACTCCGAGCAAAGGCCTCTGACGCCATTCCCACTATGTTCCCCGATCAAATGAATGCCTGTGAAGTCATGCACACGCCCTTTTCTGAGAAATGGTCTCAGAACGCATCTTCATACTGTTCCCTGATAACGCCCTCTGAGCCCAAACCCGCTCTTTTCTTCAGCTATTGCCTGTAAACCCATCAGCACAGTGTCCTCCGAGAGACGTTGTCTGAACATATCCCCGCTGTTATTCCATGTCTATAACCTGAGACCTCATTCCCACTCTGATTCTGCAGCACTGGTCTGTGACACCCATCATCACACTCTTCCACCAGCAACAGCCTGTGAACGTATCACCCTAGGTTCACAGGGTTACCCTAGCAGAAGCCTTTGACCCCAGCCACACACCGTTCTCCTAGCAATGGCTTGTGAACCCACCTCAATCGGTTTCCCTCGCATCAGGCTGTGAACCCAACCCCACTCTGATCCCGTAGTAAAGGTTCACGGACCTATCTGCTCTCTGTTCTCCAAGCAATGGACTCTGAACAAAACCACACTCTGTTCTCCGAGCAGCAGACTGTGAAGCCATCCCCACGCTATTCTCCCACCAACGGCCTGTGAGCCTATTCCCACTTTGTTCCCCGATTAACAGCCAGTGAAACATCCCCACACATTTTCACTCGCGACAGCCTGAGAGACAATTTCTACTCTGTTCCGCTAGCAACTTCCTTTTACCCTACAGTCACGATGTTCACCGAGCCACAGCCTATGAACCATGCACTCTGTTCTCCTATCAACTACCTCTGAAACCATCCCCACTCTGTTTCCCTACCCACTGCATGTGAACGAATCCCCCACTCTGTTCTCCTAGCAATGGTCTGTGAACAATCTGTTTGCTGATCAGCAGTTGGTAAACCCACCTCAAATTTGATCCCCGAAGAATGACATGTGAACACATAACCATACTCTTTCGCTAGCAACATGATGTAACTCCCATTCCCAGTCTAATCCTCGAGCAACAGCCTGTGAGCCCATATCCACACGGTTTTCCGAGCAGCAGGCTATCAGGCCATTGCCACTGTCTCTTCTGGCAACTTCCTGTGAACCTAATCCCGACTCTGGTGTTTGAGGAACAGCCCAATACCCCCAACTCCACTCAATTTCCCTTGCAACAGCCTATAAATCCATTCTCACTCTTTTCTTTCGCAAAGTTCCCTGCACACATCGCTATGTAATTGTTCTTGTAACAGCTTACCAACCCATCCATGCTGTGTTTCCCTAGCAACATACTTCGACCCCCATCCGCAATTCTGTGCAGCTTGCAACGAACTGTAATCTGGACCTCTCTTTAGTCCCTTGGCAGGACCAATAAACCCATTCCGACATTGTTCATTTGGCAACGAACTGTGAACCAATCACGACTCTGTTCCCCGAGCATCGGTTGTGGATACAACACCACTGATACCCACGTAAACTGTCTGTGAACCCATTCACCAGCAGGATGCCCAAGTAAATCCATGTGACCCCATCCCCGTTCTGTTCCTCGAGCAATGGCCTCTGTTCCTACCATACCACTGTTGCCCAGCAACACTTTGCAATCTCATCCCTGCACTGTTCTCCTGCCAACAGTCTGTGACCCCATCCACACAATGTTCATCTGGCATCAGCCCAGAAACCATCGCCCACCTGTTCTGCTGGTAACAGCCTGTAAAATTATTCACAATATTTTCACCGAGCAACAGCCTGTGGACGCACTCCACACTGTCCGCTAAGGAACAGCCTGTGAACCCCATCCCCACTCTGTCTATCCAGCAGCGGCCTATCAACAATCCCCAGAGTAGATCTAGCAACATCCTGTGACCCCATCCGCGCTCCCTTCTCTAGCATCGGCCTGTCAAACAATTCCTACTGTCTTATTGTAGCAACTGCCTATAAACCCAGAATCAGTGTTCTCTGAGCATCATCCTGTGAACGTAAACTGTACTCTGGTCTCCTAGCAGCAGGGTGTGAATCACTCCCAACTCTGTTTCACTAGCAGCGGTCTGGAGGCCTATCTCCACTCTGTTCTTCTATTAACTGCATGTGAACACATCTCCACTATTCTCCCCCAACAATTGACTGGGAACCCATTTCTGCTTTGTTTCCGTCACAACGTCTCCGAACACGCCTCTACGCTGTTGTCTTGCAACAGCCAGTGAATGCATTCCCATTCTGTTCCCCTCGCAACAGTCTTTAAACTCATCCACGCTCTGTTCTCCTAGCTACTGTATGCGATTTCATCCCCAACTCTGTATCCCTCGCAACAGCGTATGACCTGATCATCACTCTGTTCTCCTAGCAGTGTCTGTGAACTCATTCCCACACTGTTCCTCAAGCAATGAGGTTTGAGCCAATCCCCGGTCTGTTTCCCTAGCAACTGTCTGTAAAAGCATTCCCATTCTGTTATTGTAGCAATGGCTTGTCAAACTATCTCAACTCTGTTCACATAGCAACAGCCTATGGCAGCATCACAACTTTTCTTCGAGCAACGGCCTGTGATCCCATCCCCACTCGGTTCGCTTAGAGTGGTGCTGGAAAAGCACAGCAGGTCAGGCAACATCTGAGGAGCAGGGAAATCGACGTTTCGGGCAAAAGCCCTTCATCATGAACAGAGGCAGGTTACCTGCAGTGGACAGATAAATGAGAGGGGGTGGGGTGGGGAGAAAGTAACATAGAGTACAATAGGTGAATGAGGGTGGGAATGGAGGTGAAAGGTCGGAGAGGAGGGTGGGGAATGTAGCAAAGAGTGCAATAGCTTAGCAAATGCCTGTAAACTCCGCCCCACTCTGTTCTCTGTGCAACTGTATGTGACCCCTATCTCTATTCCGTATCCCGAGCTTCAGCCTATGAACTGTTTTGCACTCTGTTCCCCTTGCAACAGCCTATGTCCCATCACCAGTGTTTCCACATTAATACCTCTGAGGGCCAACACCACTCTGTTCCTCTAGAAATTGCCACTGAACCCATACTCAAACCGCTTCTCCAGCAACGACCTGTGAATCCATTCCCATTGTTACCCTCGCAACAATTGTGCAACCATTCCCACTATGTTCCGTTAGAAACTGCATGTGAACTCATTCTCACTCTCCTCTGAGAGCAGTGACCTGTTAGCTGATCTTAATTCCATTCTCGTAACACCGTTGTTTGAACTCATCCTCACACTCCGTTCCCCGAGCAACGGCCTGTTACCCCAACCCATTCAGTTCCCTTGACAATCGGCTGTGATCCCATTCTCTTTCCATTCTCCTACCGATGGTATGTGAACCCATCCTCACTCTGCTCGCCGCACAATGTCATGTGAACCAATTTTCACTCTATTCTGTTAACTCATTTCCACTCTGTTCTCCTAAAAACGTCTTGTGAATTCATTATCACTCTGTTCTCCCAGCAACTGTCACTGAAAAATATTCCCTTTGTTATACTAGTGAAGGCCTGTGAACGCATCTCCCGTCTGTTGCCCTCGAAACGGCCTCTCAACCCATCCACACGCCCTGCCCCGAACAATTGCTGGTGAATCTATCCGCACTCTCTATCCTGAGTAACAAACTCCATTCTCTTCCAGTAGCAACACGCTGTGAACTCATTACGACTTATTCCCCTAAGAACGTCCTGAGAACGTATACCCACACTTTTTCTCTAGCAACATGTTCTGACCCCATCCCCAATCTGTTCCCCTGGGAATATCCCGTAACCCCATTCCTGCTCTCTCTTCTTAACATCGGCCTGTCAATCCGTTCTCACTCTCTTCTACCAGCGACAGCTGTGAACATATTGTCGCATTGTTCCACTCTCAGTGGCCTGTGAGCTCATCCCCACTCTTTTGCTTTTGCAACGGCCTGTGACCCCATCCCCACTCTGTATTCGAGGCGTCGGCCTGCCATCCTATTCCCATCTCTTCGTCCAGAAAGTACATGATAAAACCATTTTCTCCTGGCAACGTCCTGGGGACATGTATGAACTGTTAGAGAGTTATAGAGATGTACAGCATGGAAACAGACAGTTCTGTCCAACCAGTCCTTGCCGACCAGATATCACAACCTGCCAGCACCCAGCCCATGTCCCTCCAAACCTTTCTTATTCATATGCCCATCCAAATGCCTCTTAAATGTTGCAATTCTACCAGCCTCCACCACTTCCACTGGCAGGTCATTCCATACTCGTACCACCCTCTGAGTGAATCTCCGAGGAATACCTGTGAATCCTTTATCACTCGATTCCTGCAACTGAGTGTGAACCCATCACCACCGTGTTCTCCAAGCAGCGACATGTGAACATAATCCCCACTCTGGTCTCCCAGCAAATCCCCGTGACGTCATCTCTTCTGCATTTGATGAGCAATTACCTGTGAATCTATCTGCACAACGATTTCCTGGAAATGGTCTCTCAACGCATCTCCACACTTTTCCCGTAGTAACGATCCGTAACCTCAACACTGCGTTCTTCTTTCAGCAACTGCCTGTGATCCCATCATCACTACATTCCCCTAAAAACGTTCTATGAATAAATCCCTTTTCTGTTTACTAAGCAATGCCCTGTGAACTCATTATCACTCTGCTACCCTAGTATTGGTCTGTGCCCCCAGCGCCGCACTCTTCCCCTATCAACAGCCTGTGAACCCACCCACGAAATGTTACCCAAGCACCAGCCTGTTACCCTAGCCACACACCGTTCACTTATCAACCGTCTGTGAAACCACCTCAATCAGTTACCCCAGCAAGAGGCTGTGAACCCGACCGCCGTTGGTTCTTCGACTAACGCGCTTTGAATTCAAACTCAGTCTGTTACCCTAGCAATAGCCTGTGAACTCATCGTCGTTTTTCTCCCCCTAGTAATGACCTGTGAACCCATTCCCACTCTGTTCTCCTAGCAATAACATGTGAACCCATCCCCAGTCTGTTCTCCCATCAACAGCACGTTGTTCTCCAAGCAACGGCCTTGAAACCCAAAACCACAGAAGGAAAGACAAGCGTCAGGTAATTCATTTAGAGAGTGAGTGGCAGAAAGAGAGAGTGCAAGAGAGTGTGAAGGAGAATGGGACAGGGTTTGTACCAGAAGAAGGGATAATATGTACTGGACGACTTAACCCCAATTCCAGAGCTCGGTACCATTCCCCTCTCCTCCCCTGAGCACGAGGACTTTGGGCTGAGTCTATCCCTCTCTAGCTCAGCTTCTCCAACACAAAGATAAACAACAATAAATTCACTCTTCTGCTTGGTACTTTTAAATGAACATTTTTATTGTTTAGAAATTTAGAGATAGATACAGTCTGAGAGATTGCTTCTTTTCTCACTGCCCTGAGTTGAGAGAAACATTGAAATGTGTCCCTTTAACCCACCATGTGATAGGATTGGACAAAGCATCAGTTTGTTACCATAGCAACAGGCTGCATCATTGCGAAAACAATGAACTGTAATGAGAACATCGCGGATGGTTTGATTATTGAGTTAATTTGATTGATTGATGAATATGGATGAAAGGATATTTCAGCACATTCTTCAATTTTTCTCTGAACTTTGTCTGGGTCATGGCATAAATTGCAGTGTTTGTGCAGCAACTGAGCAGCTGTAGCATGTAGCCCAATTCCTGCACAAAGAAATGTAGATACACAGACCGATATCCCATCCAAGCCAACCGGTACCAAATACAATATACCATGAACGTTGACCATAACAGGACGAAATTGGTCGAGATCGCAAACAGCAAAGTGATGGATTTTTTTCGATTTCTCATTTCTATGTCACACTGAGCGTCCCCAGTGGTATTAACCCGCAATCTCCTGCGGGCTCTGCTGGTCACTAAAATGTTTCTGATGGTGAAAACATTGAGCAGCAGAATCAGGACAAATGGCAGACCTGGGGTTATAATGTGGTGGAGGGACTCTATTGTTCCCCAGACACGAGAGGATAGAACATCGATTGTTACCAAACAAAACCAGGGGAAGTTCCTCAGCTGATAAAAATCTGTGAGCATAAAATACCAGAAAAGGTTCTTTAAGCAGCTCACAACAGTCACGGTTCCCAAAACAATAGCCGCCATTTTCTCACTGCAATACTTACATTTCAACTTCTGGCAACAAATGGCCACAAATCGATCAAAGGTGAAAGTGACGGTGAACCAGACGGAACAGTCAGTGGCTGCATAAAGCAGAACAGCATGGATATTAGAGACGCGGAATGACCTCATGAATGAAAACTGTTCCAAATAAACAATGGGAATGTGTCTCAATGTCAGGTCAAGGATAATGACCAGTAGATCTGCCCCTGCCATCGCCTCCAGGTAACGTTTGACACATGGGGATAATCCACAATCTTTATAAAGCAGAACGTAGATCGTTACTACGTTAACTGTGAGGAAGGAAAACAAACAGATTATACACCTGCTTGGATACAAAGTTACAGTTTTATCGAGGACAAAATGAGATCTTCAAAAGTGTTACGATAGTCAGAGAGTTTTTGGAGTAATTGGTGCTGAAATAACAAACGGGAAGTTCTGAATTACTCACAAAATATGACATAAAACATGAGAAACCCTCCCTCCCCAACCACACTGACACACAGCCATCAGAACTGATGGTTTCGAGAACATTCTTAGATACTAGATCACTCGAGAGTAGAAACAGGTTACCTCCTTCCGAATGCAGAGGATGAAAACTTTGCCTTCCTGAAGGATTCTCTCTCAGTTCATTGAACACAAACGGAGCTTGAAAATTTCTGTCTTTTAGTCTAAATTGTGCTCGATCGTAGAACATAGAACATAGAAAGGTACAACACAGAACAGGCCCTTCAGCCTTCGATGTTGTGCCGACCATTGATCCTCATGTATGCACCCTCATATTTCTGTGACCATATGCATGTCTAGTAGTCTCTTAAATGTCCCCAATGACCTTGCTTCCACAACTGCTTCTGGCAACGCATTCCATGCTCTTACAACTCTCTATGTAAAGAACCCGCCTCTGACATCCCCTCTATACTTTCCTCCAACCAGCTTAAAACTATGACCCCTCGTGTTAGTCATTTCTGCCATGGGAAATAGTATCTGGCTATCGACTCTATCTATGATTCTCATTATCTTGTAAACCTCAATTAGGTCCCCTCTTCTCCTCCTTTTCTCCAATGAAAAAAGTCCGAGCTCAGTCAACCTCCCTTCATAAGATAAGCCCTCCAGTCCAGGCAGCATCCTGGTAAACCTCCTCTGAACCCTCTCCAAAGCATCACATCTTTCCGATAATAGGGCGACCAGAACTGGTTCGCAGTATTCCAAGTGCGGTCTAACCAAAGTTTTATAGAGCTGCAACACGATCTCACAACTCTTAAACTTGATCTCCCTGTTAATGAAAGCCAAAACACCATATGCTTTCTTAACAACCCTGTCCACTTGGTTGGCCATTTTAAGGGATCTATGTACTTGCACACCAAGATCCCTCTGTTCCTCCACACTGCCAAGAATCCTATCCTTAATCCTGTACTCAGCTTTCAAATTCGACCTTCCAAAATGCATCACCTCGAACTCCATCTGCCACCTCTCAGCCCGTCTCTGCATCCTGTCAATGTCCTGCTGCAGCCGACAACAGCCGTCTATACTGTCAATGACACCGCCAACCTTTGTGTCGTCTGCAAACTTGCTGACCCATCCTTCAAACCCCTCATCCAAGTCATTAGTAAAAATTACAAATAGTAGAGGCCCAAGCACAGAGCCATGTGGAACACCACTCACCACAGACTTCTAGGCAGAATATTTTACTTCTACTACCACTCGCTGTCGTCTGTTGGCTAGCCAATTCTGAATCCAGACAGCTACGTTCCCTGTATCTTCTGTCGTGAAGATATGTAAACGCAGGGAAAATGTAATCACGCCTTTATCTGCCTGAGCGGACATCGAAAAATTATCTCCTTCTCCCTGGAATGTGATCTCTTCCCTTGGGATCGTATCATTTATTCAATTAACTGAATTCCAGCCATTCACAAATACAATCTGTTATAGAATGTGTAGGGGAATGTCGGGTATAATATATTCTGGGGAGTGTTGGGTACAGAATGTTCCGGGGAGTATTGGATACGGAATATACCATGGAATGTAGCATGTAGAATATTCGTGGAGTGTCGGATACTGAATGTTCTATGATTTTCGGATGTAGAATTTTCCAGATAATTACAGTCAGAAAATATGTTCTGGGCTAAGTTGGCGATAACCTCTTCTGGGGAATGCTGTTAGGGAATCTTCCAGGAATTCTGAGTGTAGAATATTCTGAAAAATGTTGAATCTAGAATGTTCCAGGAATGGCGGGTATGGAATGTTCCAGGGGTATTGTAAAACAAGAATGATCACGGGAATGCCGGGTACAGAATGTTCTCGGCAATGTCGGGTACAGAATGGTCCAGGGCACGTCAGATCTAGAATATTCTGAGAAATATCAGCTATAGACGGTTCTAGGGTGTGTCCAGTATAAAATGCTCGGAAGAAAGTTAGGTTTAAAATGTTTTGTTGAACTTCAGAAACAGAATGCTTCAGGGAATGCCCGATACAAAATGTTCCATGGAATGTTGGTTACAGAATGCTCCAAAGAATGTAGATTATAGGATATCCCGAGGAATGTCAGGTATAGAATTTGGTCGTGTCGTAAAGATCCATATCACAAAGGGCTTTCTGCATATTTAGTTTGAGGAGAAAGTGAGGTCTGCAGATGCTGGAGATCAGAGCTAAAAATCTGTTGCTGGAAAAGTGCAGCAGGTCAGGCAGCATCCAAGGAACAGGAGAATCGACGTCAAGGGCTTATGCCCGAAAAGTCGCTTCTCCTGTTCCTTGGATGCTGCCTGACCTGTTGCGCTTTTCCAGCAACACATTTTCAGCATATTTAGTTTGGTCAGACTCACTCAGCCTCACGGTGGGAGTCTCTAGCCAAAGTCGACTCAACTGTTACTCTGCAACAGAAGCAATACTGCTCCTCGGATGCTGCCTGAACTGCTGTGCTTTTCTAGCCCCACTAATCCAGATTCTGGTTTCCAGCATCTGCAGTCATTGCTTTTACCTAACAGAAACAATAAGACCAAGCCAATAGCTCGATCATTTGAATAAAATTATCAATTACAAAAATACAGGTGACATTCCTTAGTCCGAGATTTCACCCACCTCCTTATTAGATTTTTTTCATAAATACTCCAAACTGTAAAATGTTCTGGATATGCAGTTTCCAATATCGGTCAGTCTGTAGCCATGTGTCACCAATGCAATTACATGATATCCATTTATTTTAATATATGCAGTGAATTCCGTAATCGTTTTCTGATTATCCAACACACTTTCAAATAGAGTGCCTTTCATTCACCTTTTAATGCCATTGTTCCCTGCTCCATTGTCACCGTTATTCCTCATATTGACCAGTCAGAAAACAGTCTGATATTGCCATCCTCACAGAATCAGACTTAATGGGTAATGTTTCATGAGGCACTTTCGCCATCCCTTGTTATATAATAGCAGGACAGATCCAGCGGTGTTGTTGACACCGTGGGATACAGCCAGGGAAGGCGTTACCCTGGAATTCCCCAGCATTGATTCCAGAACACGGGAAATCTCATGGTAACGAGTCAGCGATGTTCAAGAAGATTTTTGAAGATGGACCTTTACTGCCCACTTAGGATCCAGATAAATCGTTCCCCAGTATGAACTGGATTCCTGGAATTGACACTCTGTCAATAAATTCCACTGTTACTTACCCAGTCTTGAGTTGATCTCTTGCTGTTCGAAACTGATTAGATCCTATCTTTCTCAAAATTATGACTTATTCCCCTTCTCCCCCGTTCTGTAAATTTTACTCCCAGAGTTTAATTCTTTATAGAGATCAGGCACTAATTCCACGCCCAGTCCCTGGATCGGCTGTGCACTTCCCTGCAGCTCATGGACTTTTCTTAGGGTTTCCTTTACTACTTGCGCTAATGCCAGTGATTTAGCCTCTTTTACCACATCTTCTCCCACATTGCCTTTCTTTAACGACCAGCACAGTGATTTTACGTGTACCATTTTTCTACAGTGGAAAAACCGAGTTCTTTCAATCCTTTTCGCCCTTATGTGCTTCTTTTCCAACCTGTGGTATAGCATTATCAGTGTTCCCTATTTTTTGTTTTGTAGTGTAGGATCCCCCCTTCTCCAAATTTCGAACCCTCACAGGATGAAATTCTTGCTGGAAGTGAAACTTTACGTTGCGCACCAAAGTAAGCTCATCTGCCATGTTTGCTGCTCTTCTCACTTTTTTAAACTTTCGGCTCATCCACACGAATTTTTATCATTTCTGGAATTGAGTTTTTTAATGCCTGCAGTAGAATAATCTCCATTAGAGGAGAAAGTGAGGTCTGCAGATGCTGGAGATCAGAGATGGAAATGTGTTGCTGGAAAAGTGCAGCAGGTCAGGCAGCATCTAGGGAACAGGAGAATCGACGTGTCCGAAACGTCGATTCTCCTGTTCCCTGGATGCTGCCTGACCTGCTGCGCTTTTCCAGCAACACATTTCCATCTCTAATCTCCATTAGAGTCTCGTAGGTGTTATCTAGTTTTAAGGCCCGCACCCATCTATCAAAATTACCAAGTTTAATTCTTTCGAACTCAATATAATACGGTCATGGTTCCTTCTTTATGTTCCTTAACTGCTGTCTATATACTTCTGGTGCCAATTCAAATTTACTATCAACAGCCCTGTTTAACATCTTCATAATCTCTTCAACCCGTGTCTGACAGCACTGCAAATACCTCACTAGCTCTTCCTATCTCCTAATTCTGAACAAGTATTGAGCACAAGTTCATCTTTCTAGGCATTTTTTGAAATGAAATAAAGTAGGCTTTTCAATCTGCCTTAACAAAATGTGGCAGTTTTAACATATTTGTATAATCACTACATTCTGTCTTTTTCTGCATCTTGTTCACTTGACTTTCCCGACTAATTGAACTTCTGAAGTTCAAATTCTCTGTCTCTTTCTCGTTCTTTCTTATCTGTCTTTGCTCTGCTAAAAGCCTTTTCCTCTGACGTGGCTCTTCTTTCCATTTCTTAGTCTTCAAACATCGATTTCCTCAATTGTAACTTACGTTTTACCAACTCTACTGCATTGTCTGTTTCGCTGACACACCCAAGTGCTTGACTAACTCTTTTGCAATTTCAGCATTCGTCCTGTTCCTGGTTCAACCCAATTCTAACTTTTCTGCTAATTCTAAAAATATGGCCATTTGTGTCTTTTTAAACTTTCTTGGCAAATTTTGGAATCGTTTTCACCCCCAGACGCTCTCTTGCTATGTTAAGAGGCATTTCATGCACTTTTAATTTAACCTACTAACAGTAACCAAAATTAAACAGATTTTCTCACCTACTTTTAATTTTAAGGTCTAGGACACTCATCGGCAATTGTTTAAATCTGCTGGTGCCTTTCGTATCACAAATCTGTTCAAATCTGTCCAAATATCAAACTGGATCTTTCTAATCCCGTCCAAATCACGGACCCGAGCCCCCAAACTGTTAGGACACGTTGATTAACGCTTCTGCTAATTAAACGAAACACCCAGTGAAGCTCACCTTGCCTAGCAATCTGTTATAGTATTACTGACAGAGATCTCACAAATGCCACTATATAAAGAACAATAGCAATTTATTTTTGCGCTAAAAAATGAACAGTAAAAAATAACTATTTACAACTCTAAGACTTCTTTCTCTTAAATGTTTGTTATGTATATCCCACTCGAAAAAATCTATTCTTCTTCTAAAATCCTGTTTTAAAATTACTTCAACTTAATATCAAAAACTCATAGCGGCTGTTGCCATTTGTGTCTGACCTCCTCTGGTTGTAGATCTCTCTGGATCTCCTTTGGTATTTTGTTGCAAAAATGTTCCATGTGAAAAAAAGGGTACCGTTGATCGAGAGTGTGTTGCTTGCAGTTACTTCCACGATGGCTGTTGTTCTTTCTCTAATGTTGAAAATGTCTACTTCTTGTGTGCACCAGACATCGGATTGTCTCATTTGTTCAAGGTTGGCTAAACCAATAAATTCAAACTCGATTGGGTTTTGGTATCCTGTGGTATAATTTAAAATGATTAGCTAAATTCGAATGGTTGTCGAAACAGCAACCAAAACTCCAGTATTATTTTCACTGCGAAATGTTACACGTTTTCAATTTTCCAATACACTCTGAAACTGCTAGCTCATCATATGATGTGTGATTGTAAGCTCTTAGTGCAAAATAGACTTCACTCTCTCTTAAAGGTATACTACACGCCAATTGTAAGCAAGTTATAACACCCTATTCCGAACAGAACCTGTAGGAGGACCGAGCACATAATCCCGATGGAGGGAAAGTCTCATAGTGAAGATACCGCCTACTGAATTATGTGTCACTCCGTCCTGTGAAGAAGGACATAATTCTAAAGGACCAAGCCAATGGAAACTGGCCATCCATGAGGTTCTGTGGGTTATCATTCTGCAGCATCAATGGCCTTCCCTTCATCATAAAGTCAGAAATAGGCTGCTCACTGACGGTTCCAAATGGTCTTCTGCATTCGGAAACACACCTATACCAAAGCGGGCTATTAAGCCCATCAAGAATTTAAACAGGAACAGAATGAGGCCATTCAGCCATTCGAGGCTTTTACTCAGCAATTGGAGCAGACCGTTTAATCTCTGATGCCAGTTTCACTGGAAATGGAAAGTAACATTGTCTTTCAAATCTGCTACACTGGAATAAGGGATGCACTGGTTACTGAGCCGGAACCAGGAACAAATGAGGGAAAATTGGTCTCTATCAGTTTCACAGAAATTAACAAATGCAGTGACAGAGTGACTAGTGTTGGGTCCTCATTGACAGAGGGGAATTTGCAAGATTCCGCAACGATTTAGATAAATCAAGCAAATGTATTCTAAACAAATTTGTTAACGATGTTAAGGTAGGCAGGAAACTTTGTTATCAAGAGGAGGTAAAGACCATGTAAATGGATAAGCAAAGGACAAATAGATTGGGAAATGGAATATAACATGGATAACTGTGAACCTGTGATTTTTTAAGGAAGAATAAAATGCTAGATATTACAAGAACGGAGAGGAATTCCAGGAACAAATGATACAGTGTTTACTGGAGGGTTCAATCTGACCCAATGAGACACCGGAAGTGTGACTTCATGTCCCTAATGGTCTTCTCCCTGATGTTCCCAGTGGCCCCATTACTCTTAGTACACACAGAATATTTCGATATGGTTGCTTGCTAGTGCGGAGTAGTAGGGGGAGGATGTATTGAGTTGCGTATCAAGGTGACAGCCTTTATCCAAAGGCCATCCTTTCTGAATACGTAGAGTCACGATGACGGTGGGAGTGGCTCATTGCGTCTGAATGAAGAGTCTGTGACTGTTGCCAGGAGACTGGGTATTCATCAACGTGATATACTGTGCGTGAACGCACTGCAACATTTATGAAATGAGAGACAGAGGGTCCAATATCAAGACTGAGAACACAAAAAAGGTATTGTCAGATCAGCTGAAATGGCTGGGTATATCATATTTTCAAATCAAGTCACGGAATCAGCCCAGACAAATTAAACACAAATGAGATATCTGTTCAGCACAGATCGCTGTGCAGACCAAACTCTACCCAGGGTGGAACACTGTGCAGACCAGAGGCTAGTGCAGGAGGCGAGGCCGTACAGTTGTGAGACTTGGCCAGGTGCAGTCTGGATATTGCCACCGGTGTGTTCAGGATATTGGCCCTGTGCGTTCTGGAGACAGGGCCTGGTTCAGACTGGATACTGAGCCCGGTGCTGTCAGGAGGTTGGGATTGGTGTGCTCTGGAGAGTCGGTATGGTGCAGTCTAGATACAGGTCTCGGTGCCCTCTGGAGATTCGGCCCCAGTGTGGTCGGTAAACTGCCCAATGCGATCTGGAGACTCAGATAGGTGCGGCCTTGAGACTTGGCCCATTGTCGTCTGGTGACTGGGTTTGGTGTAATCTGGTGACAGGGCCTAGTGTAGTTGGGGACTGGTCCCGGTGCAGTCTGCTGACTGGACCCAGTGCAGTCTGCAGACTGTGTTCAGTGCAATCTGAAGACTCGGGGCTGACAGAGATTGCAATGGGGAGGTGCGTCTTGGACCAGAGACTAGTACAAGAGGCGGGGTCGAGAGTTTTAAAGCCCAGTACAGCCTGGAGACCTGGAGCAGTCTGGACACTGGGAGAAGTGTAGCAAGGACACTGGACTCGGTCCTGTCTGGAGACTGGGCATTCGGTACAGTCTGCAGACTGGGCCCAGGGCAGTCTGGACACTGAACCAGGTGCAGTCTGTTGACTGCATCCTGTGGAGTCTCGAGAGTCGGTGCTGCCAGAGCCTCGAATGAAGGAAGTGAGACCTAGACTTTTAAAGCCCAGTGTAATCTGGAGACTTAGCCTGGTGCAGTCTGGATACTGAGCCTGGTGCCGTCAGGACACTGGCCCCATTGCCGTCTAGATACTTGGCTCAGTGCCGTGTGGAGATTCGGTGCAGTCTGAAAACCTGGCCTGGTTGGGTCTGGAGACTTGGCACAGTGCAATCTGGATACGGGGCCCGTTGCAGTCTGCAGATTTTACCTGTTTTGCTCTTGGCACTCGGTCTCATGTGGTCTGGAGTCTGGGCCCATTGCGGTCAGGAGACGGGGCCAGAGCTGTCTAGACACTGGGCCTCGTACTGTCTGGAGACTGGGCCTGATGCTATCTGGAAACTGGCCCAGTGTGTTGGGCGACTGGGCCCCGTGCTCTCTACTGACTGGGACTGGTGAAGTCTGGACTCTGTGCCTGCTGCAGTCTGGAGACTGGGCCTTTTCGGTCTGGAGACTGCACCCAGTGCTGTCTGGAGACTGATCCTGGTGTGATCGGCAGACTGCGCCTGGCGCTGCCTGGAGACTGGATCCAATGTATTTGGGAGACTGAGCCTGGTAAGGTCTGCAGACCGGACCTGGTGCGATCAGGGTTCTGCGCCCATTGTGGTCTGGAGACTTCGCCCAGTGCATTCGGGTGACTGGGCCGAGTGACGACTGGATACTGGGCTGGGTGCAGTGTGGAGACTTGGCCCAGTGCATTCAGGTGACAGGACGCAGTGCAGTCTACAAACTTGGCCCAGTGCAGTGTGGAGACTGGGCTGGCTGTGATCTGCACACTGCATCCGGTGCAGTCTGGAACCTCGGTGCTGGCAGAGACTGAGTTGGAAAAACTGTAAATCAAGTCCATTTGTTTTCCGTAGGTATCATGTTCCTAAAGTACTGCATGAGCGACAACATTGCAAACATATCAGTGCATGTGACAATAAAGCTAACTGAATTCAAAAATAGGAGAGTTACTGTCGTTGATGCCTATTTGAAACAAAGCCGCTGCTTGTGCTGTGGCACGTGGTGGCCAGGAGAGGGTGGTATTACGTTTTAGAAATATTTACACATAAATAGAATGCAAACCTTTTTTATAGTTACAAAATAACAACTGCAAAAAACGGACAGAAAAGTAGCACTACTCTCTATGTATTAAAAAAAACAAGAAACAACAACACAATCAAAACACAGCTGCATTCATGCAAGCTGCATTCATTAAAGACAATAAGTAAGTATATGTATGCACGCATGCAAAATAACGAAAGGCAATAAATAGATAGATACGTAAATATATAAATAAGTAAACAGCTCAGTAAAATGAAACATTAGCTCCCGAACTCCGAAAGCATGATCTTATTCAAATTTCTTCCTTGGAAGGCCTCAAGTTCACTGAATGAGATCGTCATGGCGACACAAAAGGCACAGTTAAATTGTTAGGTAAGCCTGCATCCAGATAGTCCAAAAAAGAACAACATATCTTCTGATAATTTTCAGTTTTCGGTGTGCCATATTCACAAGTAAGTCCAAAGGAATATGTACCATGAATGGCCTACGCCAAACCAACAGATCTGGGCGGTTTTCAGAGACCCAGCACATCAAAATATTTTCCTCGCTCGAAAAGAAAGAATATTAAGAAGATTATTTTTCTCCATGAGTGTCTAAAGAAGATTGTTTAAGTAGGCCAGCGGAAGAGATCAAGTCCCTCTTCTCTTTAATCCCCAAGACCCTCTCTGTTACTCCTGCAACAGAACTCCAATATGGATGGAGCTTGCAGCAAGGTCGCAGACCAGGGGTGAGAGTACTGGTACTTATTTAAACTGAGGACAGTATGCAAGTACTCCCACCTTAAATTTTGTAAAACGATCTGGAACCATATGGTCCCTATGCAGACATTTCAGCTGCATGGTATGGGTTATGTTACAGATCAAAATCTGCCTCGTTTTTTAACAAATGTCCTTCTATTTCTCCATAGAAATCGAAGGGTCGGTGTGGACGTGTTGGGCCGAAGGGCCTGTATCCACACTGTCAGTAATCTAGTCTAATTTACAGGGGAAATCAGATGGGTAAGAGGGGGACATGAGAGAGCTTTGGCAAAAATAAGAATGATTAAGGAGAATAGAAAAAAAATCGCCAGAGGGCAAGAGAGAAACTAAAGAGAGTGCAGGGCCTGTAAAACTCCAAGAGCCATCTATGTGCGGAACCAATGGAAATTGATTCGGTTCAAAAGATTTATTGTCACATGTACTCACATATGAACAGTGCCAAGTTAAATGTCATCATATATCGCATAATTTTACGTACAAAGTTAACTCTCCACCCCCTCCCCCACAAGATACATCACCTTGGTATGAAGCAGAAAAATAAAGGAAACGATTTTAAAATGTAAATCATTGCCCTCCTTCCTGTAAAAGTGGAAAAAACACAGAAACACATTCCCTAAGTGCTTGACCATGCTGGGTTCACAGTCCTCACAAGAATTGAACCTCTGCAATTCCACTGCTTTTCAGCCTTTTCGTGCTGATGGGTGATATTCAATAACAATATCAATCAGTATTTATTAGAGACATAGATATGGAAGCTTGGGAACACCCGGAAGTAAATGCATGTCGTGATGTCTTGAAAGGACACACATTACGGTAGAGGAAATGTTCGAGGTATTAAAATGCATAACTATAAGTCCCCAGGACCTGTTCAAGCATATACCAGGTCATAGGTGGAACTGAGGGAAGACTTTGCAGGGCCACTAGCTGAGATAGTTACACCGTTCCTCAGAGGAAGTGTCACTGAACCCGAAATGTTAACTCTGATTACTCAGCACGGTTGCTAAAATACCTGTTTAGCTTTTCCGGTCAAATATGTTTGTGTTTGTGACTTACAGCATCTGCAGTTCTTTCGGTTTTTATTTGTACTTGCCCAACGCAGGAAAATAGGAATAATTCAGTTTAGGAGACCTGGATAGCATGGACGAGTTAGGTTGAAAAGTTTTTTGCATATTGTTTGACTCTCAGAATCTATGTCTCTGGAACTCCTGTTTCATCACCCATTCTTCTTTGCACTCAATTCATTTCCCGGTCAAAAGTGCTCCGTAAATCCTTCTAATGATCTGGCTTTCCAAACTTCCTTGACTTCAGAATTCCAAAATTTCATGTGATGCTGGAGACCACAGCAGCAGCTGAAGGAGATTTTTTTCAAATACATTGTGTTCTTTTTCTTCGCCAGATAATTCCTCAATCTGTAATTACCATAAAGCCAATCTATGTTTCAGTGATAACTTTCGGTGAACGTGCTAGGATCAGAACCATATGGACCTAAACCTGATGACAACCCGTTAAAGCTACCGCAATTGACTACTTAAATTTTATAAAGCAGAACCAGCATCTGCTAGCGAGGATGAAATGATCCCAAGGACAACAGAATGCTCTGTCCTGCCACACCAGTGATAAATAATGATTGACAATTAAGCAACTCCCTTGAGGAGACGGCTGCACAAATATCCCCATCCTAAATAATGAAACAACCTTGAAAGAGCCTTATATATTTGTAAAAGACATGGATGTAGTATCTGCATCAGCCTCAAACAGAAGTGTTGAGTCGATAATCTACTTCAACCTCATCATGATTTCCACAAAACCACAGATACCAGTAACAAGCAATTCGATTCGCTGCACTTGACATCAAGAAAAAGCTGAACACAGTAGACCTGACAAGGGCAACGGGCTCTGACACCATTCCAGATGTAGGAATGAAGATTTGTGCTATGTCAAGCCGCGTCCCTGGAGAAGCTGTTTCATTCCGGCTCCAACTCTGACTTCTACCTGACAATGTGGAAAATTACTCAACTACGTCCAGTTCTCTAAGTGGAGATTAATTACAATCAGACGAATTGCCATCCCCTCATTTCCATCACGATAGTCAAATTGGTGGAAGTTCTTTTTCACAGAGCTATCAAGCAGCAATGCAATAACATGCTCAGTATGGTTTCCGATAGGTCCCATGTGGAGACTTTGTTGTTGTGGAAATATCACTGAATTACTAATCGAGGCAAGGCTAACACTCTGGCAGCTGGTGGAAGTAAAAAGCAATAAAAGACAGAAATCTTAAATCTGGTGTCAGTAATAGTGACCTTGAAGCAAATGTCAAATTTAAACATCAATTTGCTTCACCAATGTAATTTCAGGAAGCAAATTTCCCGGGCATTCCTGATCTGACCGAAAGGTGGCTCCTGACACACAGACATGTCATAAAGTCTTCAATGGTCTCTGAAACGGCCAAGCAAGATACTCATTTGCATTAAACTGCTCCAAGGTCTTCAAAGATAAAGTTGGATAGAACACCCAACACCAGCTTTGGTATTGGAAAAGGCAACAGTAAACATAGTTTTGTCGATACGACAGAGGCCTAACATCTGAGAGGTTCTTAGAATGTTTATAGAGTTTTCTCACAGACTGCATAAAAACACTGTGAAATGAGTAGGCCATTCAACACATTTAGCCTCCCCCATTCTAGTTCATCACTGAATATCTCCTCCATGCTCTTTTTGTCCACAGTGCGCATATTCCGTACTGTGATTAACCATTGGTAAATATAAAATAAGAACTGCAGTAGTCCCTTCAATGCATCGACTTTGATTCCCCATTTCGTATTGAGGGAGTTCTCCTAAAGCACGTGTTTATTATATATTTTGGCTGCAAGTGATTAGTGAATTGTGGACATTTTTAATATAAAGCCAAGTCTCGCTCACTGTTAAACGATTCCATCCCAGACACCAGCTGAACAGCAAAAACGAGCCAAAGGATGCTCTGTCTGCAAAATGCAAATTATTTGCGTTCAGCTAAAACAGGAATGCAATCCGAACTGCAAGCTTTGGAAACTGAGCTTGAAACTAGAACACGTACTGTGCATTCAGAAGGAAGTTGAATTCAAACCGGGCACAGAATCTTGGGGAGAACTGGAATTCTGCGTCGGGATCCCGTGACCAGTCGGCTCGCATGTTTTCTGGCGAAGAGCTTTGTGAAAGGTACCCGATTGTAATCAGCGATTGTAGTGTGCAAGTGGTACATTTACTCTACTTTTTCATTACAATATATGACTTAAATATTAACTTAGACTGTTTTAGAGATGTCGGTGTTGGACTGGGGTGTACAAAGTTAAAACTCACACAACACCAGGTTATAGTCCAACAGGTTTAATTGGACGCACACTAGCTTTCGGAGTGACGCTCCTTCATCAGGTGGTAGTGGAGGGCTCAATCCTAACACACAAAATTTATAGCAAAAGTTTACAGTGTGATGTTACTGAAATTATACATGAAAAAATTGATTGTCTGTTAAGCCTTTCATCTGTTAGAATACAGTGATAGTTTCACTTCTTTCATGTGTAAATCACAAAACCTTTTTTTAAAAAAGTTGCATTCTCGGGTTAGTTGTTAACAATGGTGATAGCTAGACAATATGTTGAAGGTGTTGGCCCCCTATGTTCTCTGTGTATGGTATGATGTATAGATTGATTCTAATCTAAAAAGTGAGATAAAGGAGTTTTAAATAAATTCATGCAGTTTTTGAGCAAAGTACAATGTAATCTTGCAAGTACAAATTCACCCCACAAAATATATGTGTGCATGTGGGTCTTAGTCTGTCTGTGTATGTGTGTGTATGTCTGGGTTGGGGGTTGTGAGTGTGAGAAAATGTATGTGTGTGTGTAGTGAGTGCAGAGTGTCTTAAGTCTGTGAGGGGGTGCGTGTGTGAGTGTGGGAGTGTGTGTGTGTATGTGAGGGTGTGTGTGGGTGTCTGTATGTGCATCTGTGTGTATGTGTGTATGTATGTATAGGAGCGCCTGTGTGTGTATAGGAGTATCTGTGTATGTGTATAGTGCAATGGTGGTCACCTGTGATGTGGCATGAGCCCAAGGTCCCGTTTGAGGCCCTCCCTATGGGTACTGAACTTAGCTAACAGCCTCTGCTCGGCCACTTTTCTTTACTGCCTGTCCCGAAGTCCACCTTGGAGGATGGTCACCCGAAGGTCCGAGGCTGAATGTCCTGAACCACTGAAGTGTTCCCCAACTTGGAGGGAACCCTCCTGTCTGTTGATTGTTGTGCGCTTTCATCAGTTTGAAAGGTTTTGCTAGTTTCGGTTTCTAAATCCCAGCACTCCTTTTAAGTTCAAAGTTTGTGAGAAGATTGTGCAACGAACCAGAATTGATCAGAAACCTCGAAGTGAAGGAGCCATTAGGAGGTAGTGAACATAATACAATAAGCTTCTATCTGCAATTTGAAAGGGAGAGGGTACAATCGGTAGTGACAATATTTCAGTTGAATAAAGGGAACTATGGAGCTATGAGGGAGGAGCTGGCCAAAGTTCAATGGTGCATTACCTTAGCAGGGATGACAGTAGAGGAACAATGGCAGATATTTCTGAGTATAATGCAGAAGATGCAGGATTAGTTCATTCCAAAAAGGAAGATAGGTCCTATGAGGAGGCAAGGGTGGCCGTGGCTGACGAGGGAAGTTAAGAAACATATAAAGTCAAAAGAGAAAAAGTATAACATAGCAAAGATGAGTGGGAAAACGGAGGAGTGGGAAGCTTTTAAAGAACAACAGAGGATTATTAAGAAGGAAATACGCAGATTAAAAATGAGGTACGAAGGTAAACTGGCCAAAAATATAAAGGACGATAGTGAAAGCTTTTTCAGAAAAGTGAAAGGGAAAAAAATGGTGAAGTCTAAAATTGGGCCCTTGAAGACAGAAACAGGGGAATACATTACGGGGAACAAAGAAATGGCAGAAGAGTTGAATTGGTACTTCAGATCTGCGTTCACTGGGGAAGACCCAAGCAATCTCCCAGAGGTAACAGTGGCTGAAGGACCTGAACTGAAGGGAATTTATATTTGCCAGTAATTGGTGTTGGAGAAACTATTAGGTCTGAAGGCTGATAAGTCCCCAGGGCCTTATGGTCTACATCCCAGGGTACTGAAGGAGGTGGCTCTAGAAATCGTGGATGCATTGGTGATTATTTTCCAGAGATCGATAGATTCAGGATCAGTTCCTGCGGACTGGAGGATGGCTAATGTTGTACCACTTTTTAAGAAAGGAGCGAGAGAGAAAACAGGAAGTTATAGACCAGTTAGTCTGACCTCAGTGGTGGCAATGATGGAGTCAATTATAAAGGATGAAATTATAACACATCTGGATAGCAGTAACAGGATAGGTCAGAGTCAGCATGGATTTATGAAGGGGAAATCATGCTTGACTAATATCTGGAATTGTTTGAGGATGTAACTATGGTGATGGACAAGGGAGATCCAGTGGCTGTAGTGTACCTGAACTTTCAGAAAGCCTTTGATAAAGTCTCATATAGGAGGTTAGTGAGCAAAATTAGGGCGCATGGTATTAGGGGCAAAGTACTGACTTGGATTGAAAATTGGTTGGCTGACAGGAAACAAAGAGTAGTGATAAATGGTTCCATTTCGGAATGGCAGGCAGTGACCAGTGGGGTACCACAGGGATCAGTGCTGGGACCGCAGCTTTTTACAATATATATTAATCATGTAGAAGGTGGTATTAATAGTAACATTAGCAAATTTACTGATGAGACAAAACTGGTTGGCAGGGTGAAACGTGAGGAGGATGTTAGGAGATTACAGAATGGTAGTGCAGACTCGAAGGGCAGAATGGCCTACTCCTGCACCTATTGTCTATTGTCTATTTGCATCTCGGGTGGTCGTTGTTGTGGTTTTGTTCGCCGAGCTGGGGATTTGTGTTGCAGACGTATCGTCCCCTATCTAGCTGACATCCTCAGTGCTTGGGAGCCTCCTGTGAAGCGCTTCTGTGATGTTTCCTTCGGCATGTGTCGTGGTTTGAATCTGCCGCTTCCGGTTGTCAGTTGCAGCTGTCCGCTGCAGTGGCCGCAGATGACAAGCAACATGAGTTCGACTGGGACAACACTACTATTATAGGACAAACCAAACAGGGTACAGCCAGGCAATTCCTAGAGGCATGACACTCATCCACAGATTCTATCAACAAACACATCGACTTGGACCCAATATACCGGCCACTGCAGCGGACAGCTGGAACTGACAACCGGAAGCGGCAGAGACAAACCACTATAAATGCTGGAGGATACATCACAGAAGCGCTTCACAGGAGGCTCCCAAGCACTGAGGATGTCACCTAGACAGGGGACGAAACATCTGCAACACAAATTTCCAGCTCGACGAACAGAACCGCAATTCCTTTTAAGTCACATTCTCAAGACAACTTCTGCTGTTATAACAAAATGTGTCATCTCAGCTCAAACAAAGCTGTGAGATTAAAGTCTGTCTGTGTCCCAATCTTGAGTCAGTCTGCTTATGTTTCTAAAGTGGGACTTACAGAATCTGACATGGATTGACTGTAGGCTAAGTGCATTTTTGAGCTAATTTAAATATAATCCTACAAATACAGATTCATTCCATAAACTTATTTACGTGTGCATGCAGGAGCGTGCAGTGCAGTGGGGACACCTGTAGTGTGACATGGGCCCAAAGTCTCGGTTGAGGCAGAACAATCCTTTCAGCCGCTGCTCAGCCACGTCTGCTTGATTTCGCCATTGTACTATGCCTCAGGACATCTTTGCTTGCAGCATATCAGATAGAGAACGTTGACCGAGTCACATGAGTACCTACTGCATATAAGGTGGGAGGCAGCGTCACGTGTAATTGGGATGTCACAGTGTTGGCAATCTGACACCACAGTTATGCGTGGTAACGTCGCCAATCATATACATGGCAGGTCCTCATGCGGCTCAAATAACATTGTCTATTGATACATTGCAAGGCAAGGATGCCCTGAGGCATGTTACATCGGTGAGACCGAGCAGACGTGGCCGAGCAGAGGCTGATCACATAGTTTGGCAATCATGAGTATGGTAAAAACAATGACTGCAGATGCTGGAAACCAGATTCTGAATTAGTGATGCTGGAAGAGCACAGCAGTTCAGGCAGCATCCGAGGAGCAGTAACATCGACGTTTCGGGCAAAAGCCCTTCATCAGGCATCATGAGTATGACCTAAAACGGGACGTTGGACTCATGCCACGCTACAGGTGAACCCAGTACACCATACTTTCTTGTATGCACACACAAATAAGTTTATGGGCTGAATCTGTATTTTCAGAATTCTTGCTTTAACCTACAGTCAGTCCATGTAAAATTGTGTAAATCCCACTTTACAAATAGAACCCGTCTGAATCAATATGGAGACACAGACAGACGTTAATCTTAGAGGAGAAACTGAGGTCTGCAGATGCTGGAGATCAGACCTGAAAATGTGTTGCTGGAAAAGCGCAGCAGGTCAGGCAGCATCCAGGGAACAGGAGAATCGACTTTTCGGGCATAAGCTCTTCTTCAGATTTCCTGACCTGCTGCGCTTTTCCAGCAACACATTTTCAGCTCAGACGTTAATCTTAAACCTCTAATGCATTTTCTGAGCTGACATGACAGATTGTGTTCGAAAACCCGAAGTTAACTTGAGAATGTGGTTTAAAAGAACTTCTGATATTTATATATTAAGGAACCAAAACTAGCAAAACCATTCTAAATGAAGTAAAACGGAATTTAAGTTTGTCTAATGTATTTCAGCCACGCGACGCGAGAAATTGTGCCTCTTTTGGTCCTGCTCCACCACCACCCGATGAAGAAGCGGCTTTTCCAAAGCTAGTGCTTACGAATAAACCTGTTCAAATACAATCTGGTATTGACTGATTTTAACTTTCTCCATCCCATTCCAACATCGGCTCCTCCAAATTATGAATATCCGATTTACCCTTTAAATATTAAAGAGACCAAAACTGCACACAATATTGCACAGTTAAGGTTTAAATATGGCTTTGTACAGGTGCAGCAAGACACCTTTACTCTTGTACTCAAGTCCCGTTGGAATGACCTTCGACGCACCATTTCCCTCCCAACTGATTTCTGCAGCTGCAGTTTTGCTTTTAGTGGCTGCATGTACAAGGAGTTCGGCATACTTTTCAATGATACTGCTACCCAGTTTGTGGGTCTCTGCATACCAGTCAGCATCCCAATGGCGTTCCAAATGTTGATTTCTGACTTCAATTCTCCTTACCATGCATGGAACTCAGAGGTCAGTCGAGAATTCAATAAAAGAATACACAGAAGTATCTTCATAGACCAACATTTTTACATCAATCCATTTTCAAATGGTAGGCTGCTGTTCCACTTTACACACCAAAATCACAGCATCCCATCTTTCCTCATTGCTCTACATCTGACACGTATTTGGCCATTCACTTCACTTGTCTCAGTTACATTGGAGCTTCTTTATATTCTCCTCACCCATTCACAATCTCGGTTTTGTACCCTAATAGATTTGGAAAGATTGCATTTGATTCCCTCAAGCAAGTGTTTGATATGCAATAGGAACAGCTGTGAAAAACAATCCTCAAGTACTTTCTATAGCTCAAACCCTTCACTGTAAAAGTGTGGTCCTTTGGTCATTGCTCATTGACGAAAAGGAACAGCTGCTGACTACTCACCCACGTCCATGACCCACGTAATCGTATATTTCTGAATCACGAACCCTTCAGACGTTTCAGATCCACAATAAACAGCCTGAGCTTATCCAGTCTCTCTTCATAACTGATACGGTCCATCCGAGGGAACGTCCTGGTGAATCTCCTCTGCACCACCTCCAGTGCAATCACATCCTTTCTTTCATGTGGCTCCCAAAAGTGCAGCCACTATTCCATCTTGGTCTAACCAGTGTCTTGTAAAGCTCTTCCAATCTATGTTTCAATGAATAAAGGTTATGACAACTGCCTCCAATGACTTCTTAACTCGACCATTACCCTATCCACATTCAGTGATCTGTGGAGAAGCACTCTCTGAGCTTCTTAGTGTGCTGACATTTATTGCCTTATCACTTCTTCGAAAGTGCACGACCTCATATTTATCAGGGTTACATTCCATCTGCCTTTGATTTGCCTATCCGACTGTTCCATGTCTATCTTCTTGTAACATACAATATTCCCCCTTACTGCCAACCACCCGGCTATACTTTGTGTGAAGCGTAGCTCACGTATCACTCTCCCCAACCCCATCTCCCACACATGCCCATCTACATGATTTATAAATATGATAAATAATAAGTGACATTGCATTGATCCCTGTGGGATACTACCGGACACTGGTCACTAGTCGCACAAGCAGCCTTCTATACCTACTCTCTGTTTCCTGCCAGGAAGACAATGTTGGGTGCAACTGGCCAAGTTACCCTTGACACCCTACCATATTATTTTATTTATTGGTGGGGCCTCATCAAATGTCTTGCTGATGAACCATAAAAATGACCTCCCGAATAAAACCAAAACAATTTGTAAAGCATGACTTCCATCTGATAGAGTAGGACAGAGTGATGACTGCAGATGCTGGAGATCAGAGTAGAGAGTGGGATGCTGGAAACGTACAGCAGGGCAGGAATTATCCGAGGGTCAGTACAATCGATGTTTTGGGCATCAAGGGCTTATGCCTGAAACGTCGATTAACCTGCTCCTCTGTTGGTGCCTGACCTGCTGTGTGTTTCCAATACCCTTCCCTCGACCACGTCCTCCCTCTGGTAAAGTCATGTTGACTATCCCTGAACAAATATTTCCTCAAAATGGCGATCAATGTTCTCTCTCGCTATTTTTCCCAGTAGTGTCACTAACACTGATCTGATAGTCACTGTTCTATAGCTCCCTGTTCTGTCTCCACCTCATTTCCTGTAATGCGTGTTCTCCAGTCCTCCAGCACATTCGCTGCGGCCATATTCCACTTAAACGTTTGGGTCAGGGCCTTTCCTCCGTTATTGCCGACAGTAGACTAAGATAAAATTCGTCTGAACATGGGGATATGTTCAGTTTTACACCCGTCAATGCTATAATTTCCCACTCACGGCTGAAATCAATCTGCTCCAGAGCTTCGCAGTCCACATTCTTGAATTCTGAACTTGCATTCTCACTCAGTAGAACAGTCGCAAAGCTCTCATGTAACATGATATCAGTGTTCTCCAGCTTGACACATCGACTGTGCCCTTGGTTGTGCATGAGCAAGAATTGCTCCCTTGTCATTCTGCTCTGCTTGACGTGCTTGTGGAATACCTTGTAGTTGTCGCTAATGAGGCATGCTCCCACTTCTGCATGCCCCATCTTAGTTAGTCGCCTTTGTGTGAATTTTCTAAGTTTCAGTGTGATCACCTCTCATTGTTTGTAACTCCTGAGAAAAAAGGTCGCATATCCTCATCCACTAGGAGAAAGTGAAGACTGCAGATGCTGGAGATCAGAGTCGCTAGTGTGGTGCTGGAAAAGCACAGCAGATCAGGCAGCATCCGAGGACTAAGAGAATCGACGTTTCGGCATTAGCCCTTCATCAGTAATGAGGCTTGTGGGGCAGGAGGTTGAGAGATAACTGGGAGGGGGGTTGGCTGCGAGAAGGTAGCTGACCATGTGATAGGTCGATGAAGGCGCGTGTAAATGTGATAGGTCGAAGGGAAAGGTGGAACGGAAATGCATGAAGGAAGTAAGATGGACAGGTAGGACTGGTCAAAGGAGCAGTGCTGATTTGGAGCTTGGAACTGGGACAATGTGGAGTGAGGGGAAATAAGAATAGTGGTAAAGTCTACATTGATCATGAACATTTTAACTTACTCTCTAACTCCACCAAGGATATGCACGTTATGGGCCTCCGCCATTGCCAAACGGTTACCACTCGATCTCTGAAAGAAGAACGAATCATCTTCCAACTTAGGACCCTGCAACCACACGGGATCAATGTGAACTTCACTAGTTTCCTCATTACCCCAACCCTCACCTGATCCCTGTCCCACACCACTAACTCGGCACTGCCCCATGGACTGTTCCTACCTGTCAATCTTCCTTCCTTCCCATTAATCTGCTCCACCCTCCAGTCCGACCTATCACTTCCACCCGCACCTTCACCTACCGATTACATTCCTAGCGACCTTCACCCTATGCCCATCCCCTCCCACTTATCTCTCAGCCCCCTTGGCCCACAAGCCTCATTCGTGATGAAGGGCTTATATCCAAAATGTCGATTCGCTTGCTCCTTAGATGCTGCCTGAACTTCTGTAATTTTCCAGCACCACATTCTCAAACCTGAGTATCTTCATCAGAGAAATTGCCATCTGAGGGATTAACCTGGGGAATAACTACTCAGTATCATTAATATCATTTACTTAAATGAGGCGACCAAATCTGCACACAATACTCCAGTTGCAGTCTCACAAAACTATGTAAGAGGCACAAGAAGTTTTAATTCCATTGGGAACAAATGCTGGAAACTGTAATGAAAACACCAAATGGTGCAGATCCCAGCGAGTCAAACAGCATCCATGGAAACAGAGGTACCACTTCGAGTCAAGGTGACTCATCATCGTCTATATTCTAATTTCCTTCAAATGAGGACAAACGTAACTTCTATCTCTCTATTTGCACGTGTTGCGCCCAATGCGCTTTTCTTTTTTACTAACTTACCGTGTGAATAATTTTAAAATGCTTCTGAATATCCAACTATACCACTTTGCCTGACTCTCATAGTTTATGTCTACAAGAGATATCATCAAGCAAAAAGCTGGTAAAATACGACTTCCCTTTCATAAATGTAGAATCATTCTCTTGAGTTTTGCTATTATTTTCTAAGTGCCTAATATCACATTCTTTATAACGGATTACAACAGATTCCGTACTCTGGATTAGAAGTTAATTGTTCTTGTAGTTCTCCACTCTCCCTCTTCTTCACTTCTCAAGTCGTTGGAATGTGTTTGTATTCTTCGAAAATGAATATAGAGAAATACAATGATCCCCAATGCAATCAATGCGTCTGTTGCTGCTGCTGCAGTGGAAATCTTTTTCATAGGCGGATGACGTCAGCTTGTACGATGGGGCCTTGACTACAAATTGAGGGGTGATAGGTTTAAGACAGTTACTCAGAGCGTGATAAGGGTGCGGAATGCCCTGCATGTCAGTGTAGTTAAACCAATCACATTATGGAGATTTAAAAATCCTTGGATAAGCACATGGATGATGATGATGGGATAATGTGGTGGTGGGGGCGGGGTGGGTTTAGATTATTTCACAGGTTGGAGCAACATCGATAGCTGAAGGGCCTGTTCGGTGCAGTATTGCTCTATTCCCTGATATGAGGCGTAGGCACCGCTAAGATTTGAGCCCTGGATGTCACTACTTATTAAGCAGGCTCTTTCACCAACTAAGCAACAGCGTCACTGTAGCATATGAAGAAGGAGAGAGTGGTTTGATCCAATACCTATTGGAGTTTATAGGAATTACAGATGATCTTGTTTTCAAGCCTCAGCAACAGAAGGCAATGACACAGTAAATTCAGGAGTCAGCTAAACTTCTTTAACCTAGATCACAAAACCAACGGAGTAAATTCGTTCACCCTGTTAAAGCAGATGAGGCGGAGACTGCTTAGTCCGGGATCCTGATGGAGAGTTTCAAGAAGAAGCCAATCAGCCACTCTCCAATATAACACAGGACACAACAAAGACAATGCAGCACCTTTATCTTGTCAAACAACAACAGGATGAGACAATTCAGCCATCGCAATGCTGCAATGCAAGAACTGGAAGAGACTACAAAGTGACTGAAAATTGTCACATTCGTGTCAGGCCATTCAGCCCATTGAGTCTTTTGCACAGCAACAGGAAAACAATATGAAACCGTTTGAGATTTTTATGTGAAAAGGAAGAGGTAATTCAGCTACATTTCTGCAGTTTGGGAACAGGCTAAAACCAAACACCAACTTAATACAATTTCAGGGATATAGAAGGAGATTGTTCAGCATCTCCAGCCTTTTAAGGAGGAACATGAGGCTGGCCTTCAGCCGCTCGAAATGTGACATACAGCAAGAAGATCGCATAAGTACTCCAAGACTCACATACAGCAATAGGAGGAGGACATTCAGATTTTGAGCGGCTTAGTCAGGAACAGCAGTAGGACATTCAATTTATTGGTACTGTAATGTAGAAACACCAGGACGGTATTCATTTCATCGAGTGTGCAAATCAGGAACAGAACGAAACCAATCAGCCATCCATGCCTCTTACACAGTAATCGGAGCAGATCTTTTAATGCCCTGTGTGTTGCAGAGGATTGGATAGGGAACGTCGTAATTATTGAAAGGGTAACCGACTTCACTAGGTAATAAAATGTTGTAAATAAATTATTGAGATTTAATGCAAATTGTCAGAATCTATCAGTAAAAAAGTTATAACAGGAGATTGTCAAAGTCAGCCCACAATCTATCAAAGCCAACATGAGTTTAGGAAGGATAAATTGTTTTTAACTTATTATCCTAAGATTTTAAAAATGCGACAAGCAATGTGGATGAAATGAATTCTATAGCTGTCGTATATCTGCACTTCCAGAAGACATTGCAAACACTGCCTTGCAAAGGATTAATATATCAGATAAGATCTCATGGGGTTAGAAAAAAAACATTTGCTTGGAAAGAAGATTGGCTAACCAAAAAAAAAGTAATGAAATGGAATTGCCAGTGTTCGACTTGGTTAGACAAGGTCAATAATCACATGACACCAGGTTTTAGACCAACAGGTTTATTTGAAAATGCTGGCTTTCGGAGCTCTGTTCCTTCGTCAGGTTTTGGTGAGAAAGGAAGGCTCAGACACAGACCGAGGGAAAGATCTAATGGTTGTACAACTCACGCGCACGAATTGAACAGATCCAAGATTAGTCTTAAATGTCCAACCTGTTAGAATGGAGCTACAGGTTTTGATTGATTAAAATGCAAAAACAAGAATTTATTTCAAATTACTACCCGGAGATAAATTAAGGTATTGTCGATGTAAAACAAGTGGCACCTCTGGTTAAGCAATGCATTTTAGGCGTGAGGTCTTGTTTGGAGGCTGTGTATCTTAACTTGGAGTCAGATTTATTTCATTTCCCAATTAGGCGTTTATAAGTTGTCATATGACTGACTGTTTATAAATTGAATGCTTTTTGACTACAACAGAGTGTTTCCACAAGTACAAATCTACAAATGTTAATTTACACCACTGATTTATGTGTGCGTGCCTGTGTGAGTGTGAGAGAGAATGTGAGTAACTGTGTAAAGGGGAGAGTGAGTGCGTGTCTGTCCAGGTTAAGACGCAGACAGATATGGCAGATAACTTTCCCCACACAGACTCACTCAGTGATTTCAAAGCTTCACTATTCTACAACCTCTGTTCCACTTGTTGTTCAAGTTGCTGTAATTGCAGTCACCATGGTCTCCAGTTCAGAGATGGGTCACCACATCCTCAGGGCTCCCTGAATGCGTGAGGCAGCTCATAGCACAACCTCTGGCAAACCATTCCCAGCACCTCTACTAACTTTTCAATGCCAGAAGCCCCTGAGCAAAAGTTAGATACCTGGTTGTTTAAAATAATATTCGAGGGGCTTCCTCGTGTAACTGACCAAATAATCAGCAGAGACAGAGAAACACAGACGTTCAGTGGACAGACACAGACCAAGTTTGAAAGACGGGAATCAAAGCTGTTGAAATCCCTTGTCCAGCATGGAGCCCCAGATGGGACACAACGTGAAGTGAACAATGCCCAAACACACAGCATTTCGGTGTTCCTGAGCATCACAATGTCAGCATTCGATACACTAGGGAGCTAAAAACCAAGGCCAAGAAAACATACTGAGGTACAGATACACTCACAGTCGAGACAGAAACAGGCAATTGATTAACTGAGAACATCTTGTGGAAATTTGTAGGGAAGTTTGGGAGAAGATTTGTAGCTCGGGTGCTCGTTGTTGTGGTTCTTTTCACCGACCTGGGAATTTGTGTTGCAGACGTTTCGTCCCCGTCTAGGTGACATTCTCGGTGCTTGGGAGCCTCCTGTGAAGCGCTTCTATGATGTTTCCTCCGGCACTTATAATGGTTTGTACCTGCCGCTCCCGGTTGTCAGTTCCATTTGTCTGCTGCAGTGATCGGTATATTTGGTCCAGGTCGATGTGCTTATTGATTGAATCTGTGGATGAATGTCATGCCTCTAGGAATTCCCTGGCTGTTCTCTGTTTGGCTTGTCCTATAATAGTAGTGTTGTCCCAGTCGAACTCATGTTGCTTGTCATCTGAGTGTGTGACTACCAAGGATAGCTGGTCATGTCGTTTCGTGGATAGTTGGTGTTCATGGATGCGGATCGTTAGCTGTCTTCCTGTTTGTCCTATGTAGTTTTTTTGCAGTCCTTGCATGGGATTTTGTACACTACATTGGTTTTGCTCATGCTGGGTATCGGGTCCTTCATCCTGGTGAGGACCCAATATACCGGCCACTGCTGCAGACAGCTGGAACTGGCAACCGGAAGCGGCAGATGCAAATCACTATAAATGCCTGAGGAAACATCACAGAAGCGCTTCACAGGAGGCTCCAAAACACTGAGGATGTCACCTAGACAGGGGATGAAACGTCTGCAACACAAATTCCTAGCTCAGCGAACAAAACCATAACATTTGTAGGAAAGAAAAGGGACTGCGACTACCTAAAGGAGTAGATCTTGCAGGGTACAATCCGAAGAATGAGAACATTGAATAAAGGCATTGCAGTGTCAGCTGAAATATTTCATTGCATCAGATTCTGAAGTGTCTCATACAAACAGCCCAGTCACCATAAATCAGAACAAGAAGACAGACCGGTTTGAACTCGGGTGAGATTCCAGCGTCGCGTAACTATCTACGTGGAGTTTGAACATTCTACCTGTGTCTGCGTGGGTTTCTTCCCACAACCCAAAGATGTGCAGATTAAGTGAATTGGCCATGATAAAGTGCCCACAGTGTTCAGGGATGTGTAGGATAGGTGTATTAGTTAGCATTAAATATACGATAATAGGTGGGGGAAACGGGTCAGAGAGTGCTACTCTTCAGAGGATCGGTGTGGGCCTGTTTGGCTGAAGGGCCTATTTCCTTATTGCAACGTTTCCATGATTACATGAACACTCTTCCAGAGATTTCTATTAAGTGTATAAGCCCTGGGCTGACTTGCCTTTCCAAAATGTATCACCTCACATTTATCGAGATTAAACACAATCTGCCACTCCTCGCTCCATTGACCTACCTGACCAAGTTGTACTCTGAGGTAACCATCTTTACCTGTACACTGCATCTCCAACTTATGTGTCATCTGCAAATTTAACAACTATCCCTTCTATCTTCACATCCAATCCAATTATACAAATGATGAAAATCTGTGGATCCAGCACTGATCTATGTTGCACACCACTGGTGACAGGCCTCCATTTCGAAAAGCAGCCTTCACCACCTCCCTAACGTTGAGCCATATTTGATTCCAGTTGGCTAGTTCTCCCTGTATTCCGCGTCATTTAATCTTGTTAACCAGTCTACCATGAGGAACCTTGTCGAACACCTTACTGAAGTCCATATTGACAACGTCCACTTCTCTATTTCATTCAATCCTCATCACTTCTTCAAACAAACTCGAAGAGGTTGGAGAGACATGACTTCCCTTGTACAAAGACATCTTCATTTTCCCTAATTAATCCTTGCCTTTCAAAATACATGCAAATTATGTTCCTCATAATCCCCTCCAACAACTTGCTCACTACTGACATCAGGTTCACAAGTCTATGGTATCCTAGCTTTTCCTTACCACCATTCCTAAATGCTTTAAAGAGTAGCACCACGTTAAGTTTCCAGCACCTCACATGTGGCTATCGGTGATGTACATCTCTCAGCAAAGGCCCCAACAATCACTTTCCAGTGTCCCATAGTATTCTATGGGAATTAATCTGATCAGCTCTCGGTGGTTTATCCGTCTTTTTACGTTTAAAGACCTCCAGCGCCTCCTCTTCTGTATTCCAGGCACTTTTCCAGATGTTGCTAAGTATTTCCCAAGTTTTCTAACATTGATAGCCTTCTCCAGAGTAAATGCTGATGCAAAATACTTATTCGGTACTTCCCCTATTGCATTCGGTTCTGTACATTGGCAGCCTTGTTAATCTTTAAGGGACCCTATTCTCTCCCTAGTTACCCCTTTGTTTTTAATGTATTTGTAGAATCCCTTTGGATTCTCCTCACTCTATGTGCCAAATGTATCTCATGTCCGCTTTTTGCACTCTTGATTTCCCTCTTAAGTGTACTCCTATTGACTTTATTTTTTTTCCAGGAATTAGCTTTAATTCTGGAATTATGATTATGGTAATGTCCATGGATCCATTTTCGATTGTGAGACAAAATTAAATCTGTTTCTTTAATGCCTTAAGGGAAGGAAATTGTCATCCTTACCTGGTATGGTCTGCCTTTGATTCCAGATCCACAGCAATGTGGTTGTCTCTTCCCTGCCCTCTGGGCCATTAAGGTTGGGCAATAAATGCTATCTAGCAAGCGATGCCGTCTTGCAATGGAAGAATAAGGAAATAGAAACTTGATTCTTGCTGTCTATACCTGCAATATGCTTCCCTTTTATCTGTGACCAGAACCTCAATTTCTCTAGCCATCCAGCATTCTTTACAGATATCAGCCTTACCCGTCAACCTAACAAGAACATAATGTCTCTGAGCTCTTGACATCTCATTTTTGAAGGCTTTCAAGTACACAGCTGACCCCTTCGCTTTCAATATCGACATCATCAAAACTAGCCTACCACCAATTTAGAACATTAACTTTCTGATCCAGTTCATCCTTTTCCATCTCTATTTTAAACGTAATAGAATTATGATTACTTGCCCGGAAATGCTCTCCCACTGATACCACAGTCACCTGCCCTGCCTTATTTCCCAAGATATGTCACGTTTAGTTCCTTCATTCTAATGGCGAGTATCGGATGAGCAGCTGAAGCTTTGTAACTGGGAGTGGGTTCAGTAGACTTCTTTGACTAAATCTAACAATGATTTGTCTCACTATCATTTTCCTGGAGGTTGACAGAGAGCGTGTCTGAACGAGGCCAAGCTAGTTTCTTGTTGCCATCTTATCGAAATCCCCTCATTAACTACCTACCCCAACCTATAATGTCTCATTCTTTCAATGCCAGCCGGATTCTCCTACTACCATGGCTAGAGGTACTCACCATCGTCCAGATGACCCTGAGTATTCCATGATCCCTGGCAGTGGTGCTATCTTTAAAAGCCACAGGGCACAGGGTTTATATTTTTCTGTTTGGAGCTGACTGCCCAGTTTAACACGGCAGTTAAGGGGCAATTATACAACGATTTGTCACCAGTGGCAAAGAGGTCCTGGTAAATGGGCTGGCACAGAATAGAGCCATTCTATCGTCATTGCCTACAGGAGTAGCATCAGATGACAGGAGGTTAGTAAATGCTGTTCACTTGTGCAAGGAGGAGAGTAGAGACAACTCTGGTAATGACAGACCAATGATCCTTAATGCGGTTGGAGGTCAAATGTTGGAAAATGTTATTAGAGATAAGAATTATAATAATCAGGAGAGGAATAAGTAGATTATGGATATTCAATATGTCTTCGTGAAGGGTATTTTGTGCATCAAAAGCCTTACTGAGTTATTTGAGATGGTGGCTATACAGGTAGATGAGGGGAAAGCGGTTGATGTGGTGTATGTCGAATTTAGTCAGGGGTTTGATGAGCTTCCCCAGGGTCGGCTATTGCAGAAAATGCAGAGGCATGCGATTGAGGGTGACTTAGCGGTTTGGATCAGAAATTGGTTAGCGTAAAGAAGACCAAGTGTGGTGGTTGATGGGGAATGTGCATCCTGGTGTTCAGTTACTAGTGGTATAATGCAAGAGTCTATTTTGGGGCAACTGCTGTTTATCATTTTGATAAATGACCGAGATGAGGTCGTAGAAGGATGGGTTAGTAAATTTGCAGATGACACTGAGATCGGTGGAGTTCTGGACAGTATGGAAGGATGTTGCAGATTACAGAGGTACAGAGATTAGCAGAGCTGGGCTGAGATGTCGAAAATGCAGTTTATTGCAGTAAAGTGTGAGGTGATTCACTTTGGAAGGAGCAACTGGAATAAAGGGCACTAGACTAACTGTAAGATTCTTGGTATTGTGCATGAGTAGGAAATTCTCACTGTCCATATACATGGATCCATGAAAGTTGCCACCCAGGTTGACAGAGTTGTTAGAAGGCATAAATTGTGTTTGCTTCTATTGGCAGAGTGATTGGCTTTCGGAGACCTCTCCAACCCCTCCAACCGCAACAAGGACAGAACGCCCCTGGTGCTCACCTTCCACCCTACTAACCTTCGCATAAACCAAATCATCCGCCGACATTTCCACCACATCCAAACAGACCCCACCACCAGGGATATATTTCCCTCCCCACACCTCTCCGCCTTCCGCAAAGACCGTTCCCTCCATGACTACCTGGTCAGGTCCACGCCCCCCTACGACCCACCCTCCCAAGCTGGCACTTTCCCCTGCCACAGCAGGAACTGTAAAACCTGTGCCCACACCTCCTCCCTCACCTCCATCCAAGGCCCTAAAGGAGCCTTCCACATCTATCAAAGTTTTACCTGCACATCCACTAATATCATTTATTGTATCCGTTGCTCCCGATGCGGTCTCCTCTACATCGGGGAGACTGGGCGCCTCCTAGCAGAGCGCTTTAGGGAACATCTCCGAGACACGCACCAATCAACCAAACCGCCCCGTGGCCCAACATTTCAACTCCCCCTCCCACTCTGCCGAGGATATGGAGGTGCTGGGCCTCCTCCACCGACGCTCCCTCACCACCAGACGCATGGAAGAATAACGCCTCATCTTCCGCCTCGGAACACTTCAATCCCAGAGCATCAATGTGGACTTCAGCAGCTTCCTCATTTCCCCTTCCCCCACCTCATTCTAGTTTCTAACCTCCAGCTCAACACTGTCTCCTTGACTTGTCCGGACTTGTCCGACCTGCCTAGCTCCTTTTCCACCTATCCACTCCAGCCTCTCCTCCCTGACCTATCACCTTCATCTCCTCCCCCACTGACCTATTGTACTCTATGCTACTCTCTCCCACCCCACCCTCCTCTAGCTTATCTCTCCACGCTTCAGGCTCTCTGCCTTTATTCCTGATGAAGGGCTTTTGGCCGAAACGTCGATTTTGCCTGTCCTCGGATTTTGCCTGTCCTCGGATGCTGCCTGAACTGCTGTGCTCTTCGAGCACCACTAATCCAGAATCTGGTTTCCAGCATCTGCAGTCATTGTTTTTACCTTTCAGAGACACGAGTCATGCTGGAACTGTACAAAGCACTGGTGTGGCCACACTTGGAGTATTGCTTTCATTTCTGGTCACTGCATTATAAGAAGGATGTGGAAGCTTTGGAAAGGAGATTTACTAGAATGTTGCCTGTTATGGAACGAAGGTCTTTTTGTGGCAAGGCTGAGAGAATTGAGGCTGTTTCCGTTGGAGAGAAGAAGGTTGAGAGGAGACTTAATTAAGACATGTGAGGTAATCAGAGGATTAGATAGGATGGGCAGTGAAAGCCTTTTTCATTGGATACTGATGGCTAGCATGAGGGTCAAAGCCTTAAATTGAGCTGTGATAGATATAGTATAAATGTTAGAGATAGTTTGCTTACTCAGAGAGTAGTACGGGCGTTGAACGCACCAATTGCAAAAGTAGTAGACTGACCAACTTTAAGGGCATTTAAATGGTCATTGGTTAAACATATCGATGAAAATGTAATAGTGGAGCCGAAATTAGCTTCAAATTGTTTCCACAGGTAGGCTCAAAATCGAACGCAGATTTTACTATGATTTATAGTTTTATGTGCTATGTTCGATTCCCAGAGGGGGCACATCACCAGACCCAACGAGCATGGTCTGAACTCATCACCGAGCTCAGTGAATTAACTGCGGTATGAAGAAATGTAAAACAATATATTGCAAGAATCAATAATCTTCCTCGATCGGTCAGGATATTTGTCATCGCATTCTCTCTGCTCACTATTCCCCCCCCAATCTACAGCAGGACGAACAGCAGAGCCACCCACTCCCAACCTCAGTCACTCTCTCCCTTTCTCCCATTCCAGGAGGAGCAGCCTGCAATAAGACAGAAAGGGCTAAGGTAGGTGTTGGAGTGTTTGATATCCGTTTTGTCATCTGCTCTCCCCCACCATGTGGGGAGGGTCATGAGCCGGAAGAGCCGGAATGGACAGTGACGACTTGTGTGTTGATTCTGAAGCATATACGTTCTATCAACGGAGTAAAGAGCAATGTTCAGTGAAAGGCAATTCTCACTTTAAACCCGCTGTAAGTTCCGTTTCCACCTGGTACAACTTAGAAATTGTGGCCCTGATGCCATCTCCCTTTGGTATTGTTCTGTTACAAATGGAATCTACAGGGTCTCGGTGGGCAAGAGGGTGGGCACACAACACATTGTCGCCACCAGCTCCCAGGAACGGAGCACGGAGGCTCCCTTCTACACCGTCTCATGTAAAGAGATTAAATGCAGAATAATCTGAGATATCGGATAATAATCTGAATAATCTGCTCTCCCGAATAATCCTGATTTCTTCAAATATCTGTGCTCATATAAACGCAGGGACCTCTGCTCCTGCATTCCTCTCATAACCTTAGAGCCTGTTTTACATTGTCTTTCAATGTTCTTCATCTGAGAAATACACCAATCAGATGTCCTGTTGCTCCGATTCCAGTAGCAATAATTAGAAAATATGAAGGGTCTGAAAGATCTACAGATAACGTGTTAAAAGGTACTAAAATAGTGGACAGGGTAAGAGAGCTTAGCAATTTAAAAGTTCTGTCAGAAATTTTGAACCCTAGAGGGAATATTCCGGTAGGAGGAACCCCTATTCTTTCCATTTTAATTGAAGAAGATGATAATAAAAATAATGTAAGCAACAACTATGACAAGTGGAGAGAGGCAGAACTTAGAAGATGGATGGCGATGCCTAGCCAGGGGACAGGCATCCAATATTTCGAAAATAATAAATATTCGAACAATTGGACAAAAATTTGGACAAATACAAAAACATCAAAAATTATCAAGACCATCCTTCTTCGGACCAACTTGTATTCAACAAAATCCACATTGCCATTTGGAAAACCTTTCCACAACAAAAATTGTAAGCGTTGCGGATTAACCACAGAAACCTTAGCACAAAACTCGGGTTGGTGCCCAGCCGTAAAGAACATGAGAATTAAAAGACATAACAAAGTTCTACAGACACTAATAAAATATGTCAAGAAGAAAGGCTGGACATATTACATCGAACCACGTATAAAAGCTAAAGAGGTCAAGCTCTGGAACCTGATCTGATAATTAAAAATGATTCACAAGTTATGGCAACAGACATTTTGTAAGATTTGAAAATTCATTGGAACTGGCCTTGGAGGAGAACACTACTAAGTACCAACGTTTGAAAGATGAAATCATAGACTTAACGAAAGGGAGCGATGTTATGAATTTTTTGGTTTCGTAACGGGCACAAAGGGAAGATGGTTTAATAAGAACAGTGAATTATGAAGCTGATCGGGATTAAACATTTAAAAACCTTTGCCCAAGAAACTAGTCTCTTTCGATGTCCCTTACTCTGAAGCCCCTGAGGATTTTTATGGAATAATAGTTCTCGTAATTTTATGCTCTGTAATTTGAGATAGATAATTTTTATAGTTTTAGTTTTTAAAGTTAGATTGGATTCATTACAGCGTAGAAACCGGCCGTTCGGCCCAACAAGTCCACACCGATCCTCCAAAAAGCAACCCACCACGACCCATTTCCCTCTGGCGAATGCAGCTAACACTATGGGCAATTTAGCATAGCCAATTCACCTGACCTGCACATCTTTGGACTATGGGAGGAAACCAGAGCAAACCTATGCAGACACAGGGGGAATGCACAAACTCCACACAGACAGTCGCCCAAGGCGGGAATAGAACCTGGGTCTCTGGTGCTGTGAGGCAGCATTGCTAACCAATGAGCCACCGTTTTCAGATAAGTATATAGCTTTAACTGATTTAGTAATAAAGTTTGCTGATTTTAATCACGGTAATGGTGGAGGGGAGGATAGGATGTAAATATTTAAGTCTCACGAAACAACACAACAGATGATGCGAGGGGTTTTTAGCCTATCGGTTCATTTTTTTTATATCCGGGTCACTTCCCGCTTGGTGCCTCTGCGAAAATGATATAAACCGTCCCTTAAAACAACATCTGGCTGTAGTTGAGCTAGACAGGGGTTGCCTAACACGTCGACGAGCGAAGTAATAAAACTCAAAAAAGGCATGAGCCATTCATTATGATGGCGATTGCTCGTTATAGCCAAATGTCTCGTCATCCAGTTAGTGACGCGCATGAATGGATGAACGAGATTCCTACTGTCCCTACCTACTATCTAGCGAAACCATAGCCAAGAGAACGGGCGTGGCAGAATTTTCCAATTCTTTGGAGACAACTGCAACCATCGACATTGTTATAGATTCACACTCCACACAGAACAATTGAAATATTAACGTACTCACTGATGTGGGCAAGGAACATCAGAAATATCGAATCACATCTCACAGAGGCAGTGAAAAAATTGACACATGGTTCACGGAGAAATGGACATACCATTGCACAGTAGACGGAGTGGGTGCAATAATAAGAATTTGCGATAAAAACAAAGAAATACCGATTGACTCCCCAAATTATTTTTCAAGTCAATGTGTGTCTGTGCATGTGTTTGTGTGTCTGCGTCTGTATTACTGCATGCAACTGTCTGTATTTATGTGTATGCGTGTATTTCTGTGTGGGAGGGGTCTGGTAGTCTCTGCATTGTTTAAAGCGAAGAATGCCACCCTCTCCTGGTCTCTGCACTCCATTGTACATGCCATGACATAGGGTGAAAACCATCAGAGATTCAGTCAGAAAAAGAAGGGTCGCAGGTCACAGCATCATCTAAACTGACAGCAACATGATCACACAAGCCACTATGTGTGCGCATACAAGCACACACACACACACACACACACACACACACACACACACACACACACACAAACACACACACACACACACACACACACACACACACACACATACTCACACATACGCACACACAGGATTTTAGAGTGAGGAGGATTGCAGTTGTACTGAGGTACATGTGGAGAAATGCCTGTCCTCCCTTTGCAATATGGAAACGTTTTGTCTTTGGGCAGTATTCGGACACGCAATGTACACAGTAAGGAACACCATGAAAGCAGCTGATGTAATTTTATTGTACTTGCTCTAAATTTCATTTTCGTTGTTGCTCAATTGACAAATGATAAGTGAAAAAGGATTGTAAAGTCTTGAATCCGTCCTAATGGCATAGCTATATCCTATAATATCTCAAGAGCAACATTATAAGGCATCAGACAAACTCCTCTCTGTCGCCAATAACATTCAAAGCAGCCGTGAAATGTGTGTGAATCAAAATCTTTGTTGCATTCTCAAACAAATGGTGGGTGCTCCACTTCCTTTCTGAAGTCCAAAGATGTGCTGGGTAGGTAGATTGTGCACATTAATTGCTCATAATGCTCAGGGATGTGCAGGCTTAGATAGATTAGCCATGGGAAATGCAGGGTTACAGGGATAGGAACGATTTTGGATATGGGTGGGACACTCTTTGGCGGATTGGTGTGATCTCTATGGACTGAATTTCACACTGTAACGATTCTATGAAATAAGCTCGGTGCAGGGTGGGATTGGGGGGCAAGCAGAGGATGACATAAAATCGCTTTAAACACATGGGAGTACGAGGTTTTATCCACCATATTCATGGACATCACCCACCCAAAACAAGATCCCAGCTATAACTGCTGAAAACTAATGACTAAACATCCTGATTCTTTGAGGCCTTGAGTACATCCAATCACCCTGTTTCCATTGTTCCAAAATTAAAAAAAAAAATCCAGGGCCTCAGAAACTGTTTTCATTAGTTCTTCTGGAAAATTGCTCGTTACCTCCGCCTTAAACTTATCTTTAAAAATAAATCCCAGGACAAAATAACCTCTTAAGTCCACAACAGACACAAACGCAGACACGTTCTTATTGCCTCATGCCATCTGATAGACTGGTCAAATGGTCTACTCCTACTCCTCAGTTCTAAGATTAATCTCAACCCCTTGGACATGCTACACAGGATCAGTAAGAGGACTCGTTATTCCTAGAACGTTGTATACAGAAACAGGAAGAGAACATTCAGCTCCTCTCACGGCTATCATGTCCGGTTGGGTGTAAGACTGAGAAACATTTCTTGAAAAGCCCAGATTACGTAAGGTCGATCTCACTCATCATCACTTCATTACTGATGAGGGCTTATGCCTGATACGTGAACTCTCCTGATTCTTGGATGCTGCCTTGTCTGCTGTGCTTTTGCAGCGCCACCTTTTTCGATTCTGCTTTCCAGCATCTGCACTCCTCACTTTCGCCTCGATCTCACTCATCCATGTTTAAAAACCTTCGCCTCCCACTACCATCTGTTCAACACCTGGTTCCTTTGAAGGTCATGTTTCAGAACTAGACTCACTGTGAACACAGTTACATACTCACCCAGACTTGACTCACGTGATCCTCTGGTCTCCCTTAATGCAGCATTTCACAAGATAACTTTCAGGAAAACAAAAACATCACTGAGTGTCAATGTCAGCGGGTCAGAACATAAGGAATAGAAAGAGGAGTGTGTTATTCAGTCTTTCAAGCCTCCACTCAATATAATCATGGCTGACCTTACCCAAGCCTCACCAACTCCATTTTCATGCCAACTGCTTGCCGGCCTCAACTCCCCTAATCCACTTCCCCTGAAAATAGTTGCAGTGATCGATCCTGCACAAGTGCATTGGTCAGAGGGTTCAGATGCTCGCTCACCTCTTAGAGAAGAAATTCTTTTGAATTTCAGTTTTAATATCAATGTCCCTTCTTTTGTTAGTATGCCATCCTCCCCCTCACCAGTTCTAGGGTTCCCTAGGTTTGGAAAAACATTTTTAACATTAACTTTGTGAAGCACCCACGAAATCGTGGATGTTTTGATAAAATGACATCCTCATTTATCTCAACCACAAGGAACAAAGGACACACTGTTGAGCTGTTCTTTTTTTTTGATAGATCAATCCCTTCATTCAGATAGCAGCTGAGTGATTTAACGAGCTTCTTGATGCAGCTGTATGTGAACCTTTGTGTTGTATGCACAACAATATGCAAATCGCTATGTGCTGGTCTATTAGTATTACAGTCTCTATCCGAATGAAGAATAGTTTGTTTTTGATTGTCCTTTTGAAATACATGACTTCGCACTTTCTTACAACAAACACCATCTACATTATACACTGCAAATTTCTTATGTCAATATCATACCATGCACTCCAAACTATTTTATGTAATCAAATATTTGCAGAATGCATTCTCCCATCTCCTCCAATACAGAAAGTAAATAATTTGAGTCCAAGTGCAGATATGTATGGTACTGCACTACTTACATCGTCCAAATCCATAGAGACATATTCATCAAGACTCACTGCTTTGTGTCTTCAGCAACTTTTAATCTGAAAAAAAAAAGCCAACAAGCTCGTGGCAGGTGCAATACTCGCTTGATGTGGTACATTAGAAAATGATTACCAAATCTAGACATACAGTCTAATTATTCACTTTTATTAACACTGAATGTTATATCCTTAAACAACTCAACACATTTGTTATTCACAAATTCCTTTCCAGAAAATTATGTTGAGTCTGTTTGAGCTCATTAAATTATTCTGAATGATTTGTTTTATTCGCCTTAGCAGTAGATTCTGGCAGTTTCCTAATATTAGACATAAGGCTAGAACGTAGAACAGTATAACACAGCCCTCGAAGTTGTGCCGAAGCTTTATTCAACACTAAGTTCAAAATAACCTACACACCCTTCATTTGAATATCTTCACTTGCCTAACCAAAATCGACTAACTGTCCCAAATCTATCTGACTTGACTACCACTATTGGCAGTGCATTACACGCACCCAGCACTCTCCGTGCAGAGTCTACGCCTGAAATATCCATTAAACCTTCCTCCAATCACCTTAAAATTAGGCCCACTCGTTTTAGCCATATACACACAGAAAGAATTCTCCGGCTATCCACACTATCTATACCTGTCATAATCTTGTACACCTCTATCAAGTTAACTGTCATCCTTCGTCGCTGCAATGAGAAAAGCTCTAGGTCCCTCACCCTTCTTTCATAAGACATGCCCTCCTGTCAAGCACCATTCTTGTAAATCTCAATTTGGCTCGTCCTCAGATATTGGTTTTGAACTTGTTTTATAAGAGACAGTGATTATGAATGAACATAATGGTAGTTCCCTCAATCTTTCATAATTTAAATAACAAGACAATAATACAGTGCAAGGTGTTTTATGGTATTAACAGACAGATAGAGAGACTTGCCAGGAGTGCCAATGAGAGCGAGGATAGGATAGTAACCCGCTTGAATCACCCAAAGTGCAGACCAGATGCGAATTGATAAGGGCATGTCATTCTGAGAAAGCCACGAAAGACCCACGGATAAACTCCTATCCATTGCACTCACAGTGCAGTCTTTTGTTTTCAGATTCTGATCCACCGTTGGAACATTCCAGTGTGATGTTCATGGATTCTGATCCATTGTCGAAACATTTCAGACTGTTATTTTCAGATACTCATTGCTCCCCTCCCTTTTCCTTCAGCTGCTGATCCCTGTAAATGGCAGAGGCGATGTTCCAGCTTATTCCATTTTTATTGAAATGAGACCGTAATTAATAGAAGAGCGAAACTCTCCAGTGACAGTTAGAATCCATGAAGACTGACACTAATTGCAGTCACTGAGTAAACAGCTACACTTAACTCCTTTCAGTCTGACATCTTTTCCATCACAATGAAGCTTACATTTACCATGTCTGGATAGAAGGCACTGTGGTTACTGAGGGAAATATTGGTGTAAATAATGACCATAATGACCATAATCATGCTATCATTCATTAGTATGAGAGATACAACACAGTCTCCTCATTATTTTGGAAGTTTGCAGGTACGAAATATTGAGAAATAAGTTGTTACTTAGAAAGCATACATTTGTACGGAAAATGAACAAGCTAAGGATGTGAATAGGAAATTTTATTTGGCAAATTCCATTCAGCCCTTTGCTGCAATGGAACGAAGTTATGAACTGGAGATCTTTACGACTGTTGGTGCTTCAGAACAGCATATTGTCTAGTGAATCCCATTAACTAAAGGCAAGAGAGAATCTGGACATGACATTAATGAATAAAAAATAAAACAAGGCTAGTAATTTAGGCAGCTGTTCTAATAATATTCCCCATTCATCACTGTTTGAGCAGTGCATTTTTGGAATCATGTCAAATAAAGCGAATACAGAGGAGGGTGAATGATCCCTGAGAATGAGGGAAGAGGTCTGACAGTTCAAAGGAAATGGAATAAAATAAAACAATGAACAGGAAAAGTGACTTCATGAGGTGGCTTATAACAGTATTTGAAGCATTTTAAGAAACGTTCACTTAGCTGATCGGTGGAATGACGTGTGTATCATTGTGGAAATGTTCACACTTGGGTCTATACCTACACAAGTTTATATGAACCTTAAGACATAAATAGTGCAGAGGTGATTTGACTTGTAGCTGCTAAGATCATGTTTCCCCATATAAAGGTGTCAGAACGGGCTTACACTTTTTACAATGTATGATCTCTATATTTCAGACGAAGTTATATTCGCTCAAATATAATTTGCACCTGAACTTGTTTGTCCAGGGTGCAATGGAAGATTTTGATTCTGGTTTGAATGGTGTGGAACATTTTTGAGCAGCTCAATGACGTGCCTTCGTTTCTGTCCTTGCGGCACACAGCTTCTACTTTGGTGGGAAGCAACACGCTTTTAAACTAAACCCATGATTTGGAGATGCCAGTGTTGGACTGGGGTGTACAAAGTTAAAAATCACACAGCACCAAGTTATAGTGCGACAGGTTTAATTGGAAGCACTAGCTTTTGGAGCGCCGCTCCTTCATCAGGTGGTTGTGGAGGACACAATTATAATACACGGATTTTATAGCAAAAGTTTACAGTGTGATGTAACTGAAATTATACATTGAAATATACCTTGATTGTTTGTTGAGTCTTTCATCTGTTCGAATCAATAATCAAGGTATTTTAGAATGTATAATTTAAGTTAACTCACACTGTAAACTTCTGCTATAAAATATGTGTCTTACAATTGTGTCCTCCACACCCACCTGATGAAGGAACGGCGCTCCGAAAGCTAGTGCTTCCAATTAAACCTGTTGGACTATAACCTAGTGTTGTCGATTTTTAACTTAAGTCTAAAGCATCTTCATATTCTAATTTACATAAGGGTATTATTTTCTCCTTAGTATTGTACTATTTGCAGTGCTCTCATTCCGCAGGAACAGTCGTCTGGATTATTGAAGTTATTCAAGTTTGAACTTGGTGTTTTTTTGATAGACAAATGAGTCACGATTTACTTAGAACAAACAGGAAAGGTGTGTTCAGCCACTAATAGATCAGCCATGATCTCTGAAGAATATCGCAGAATCGAGGGCCAAATGACCAAATGCTGCTCTAATCTCTTGTATTGTTATTTTGATCAATCCTTTAGACAATCGACAATAGGTGCAGGAGTAGGCCATTCTGCCCTTCGAGCCTGCACCACCATTCAATATGATCATGGCTGATCATCCTTAATCAGTACCCTGTTCCTGCCTTATCTCCATAACCCTTGATTCCACTATCCTTGAGAGCTCTATCCAACTCTTTCTTAAATGAATCCAGAGACTGGGCCTCCACTGCCCTCTGGGGCAGAGCATTCCATACAGCCACCACTCTCTCGGTGAAGAAGTTTTTCCTCATCTCTGTCCTGCATGGTCGACTCCGCAGTTTTAAGCTGTGTCCTCTGGTTCAGAGCTGTGTCCTGTAAAGTTGCCATTGTTGCCAAGACATAGACTATTCAACCACTGAAGCATGTTACTGTCAGAAAGAAAATTCATTTCCTCCAAAACGGTAAGCACAAACAGGATTATAGAACTCGTTCGAATGAGAACATTACATGGCACATCATGAGTCCTTCAAAATTACAGACACAAGAAGAGGGAACCCTCGCACAGCCGGAAGGAAGTAAAATACAGGGATAAATGTGTAAATACATGATTGGAAAAGCTGTAGCTGGTGGACTAACACCGACATCTCTGGAGGCTTTCAACTAATTACAATTTATTGCATTGATTTGGGTGAGAGGAATTAATTTATTAGAGCTCAATTAACTAATAAATCCAGATTCTTATTCAATAAGTTGACAAGTGGAGTCAGAAATTCTCCAGTGGGGTAAGGGCAGGGGAAGTGAGTGAACAAACGTTAGACGGAAACGTCGCATAACATTGGTTATGGGGAGTTGACAATTATAGCAGGTAGGATAAAACAACAGTAAATTACTGAAACTGAGAGAGATTTGAAATTCAGTGATACCGCGATATATGTCTGTCCTGGTACATGAATAATAAAAAAAAAACGTGAGGATGCACATGCAGTAAGTAATTCGAAGGATAAGTTCAATGATGAGTTTTATTTTTACAAACACATTTGAACTTAATTGTAGCGTTGTTTTCCTCCGTAGTGGAGGGCATTTGGTAGACCACATCTGATATGCTGTGTGTGATTTGATCTCACGAACTGAAACAATAAGACGTAATTGCTTTAGCCACTATACAGAGACATTTACCTTCACTCATTCCTGAGATAAAGGGTTTATAGGCTGACAATGAGAGGTGGTCTTATGGAACCATATAAAACCTTGAGCAGAGTAGATAAGGTGTGAAGCCATTGGATACTTCTTCTTGTGAAGGGACCTAACCCCCAGTGAAAAAGTACGTTAATAAAATGTTTAAATGTTAACACAGATTGAATGAAAACAACCACCCCTACTGCCGTGTCTGCCACCACTTCCGCCCCCACCAGCACCACTCACCTGTATTCTGCTGACACGCCCCCACAGACCCCACTGTCACTATCCCCACCCCCCAGAACCTCGAGGGGAACACTACCCCTGCTCATGCCTCCACCCCCATTCCCCCCACCATCACACCCACTCCAGGTACTGGCTCCGACCCCACTCCCAGCTCCACACCCATACCAGATCCCAGCTCCCAGCCCTGCCGAGTTTTCACCATCCCTCCAGACCTCCCACTCACTGAGGACGAATGATCAGTCCTCAGCAAAGGACTCACCTTCATCCCCCTCCGTCCACGCATCAATGAATTTAATACACGCCGTGACATCGAACACTTCTTCCGTCGCCTCCTCCTCCGAGCTTACTTTCACAATCAGGATTCCCACCCACCTTCCGAGGACCCCTTCGCCCACCTCCTGCACACTGCATCCACCTGGACACCCCGCGCAGGCCTCGACCTTTTCATTTCCAACTGCCGCCGGGACATTAACCGCCTCAACCTGTCGACCCCCTCCCCCACTCCAACCTTTCACCCTCACAACACTCAGCCCTCCAATCCCTCTGCTCTAATCCCAACCTCACCACTAAGCCCGCGGATAAAGGGGGCGCAGTGGTAGTCTGGCGCACTGACCACTACACCGCTGAAGCCAAATGCCAACTCGAGGACACCTGTTCCTACTGCCCCCTCGACCATGACCCCACCCCCATCACCAAACCATCATCTCCCAGACCATTCAGAACCTCATCACCTCAAGAGATCTCCCACCCACAGCTTCCAACTTCATAGTCCGGGAACCCCACACTGCCCGGTTCTAACTCCTTCTCAAGATCCACAAGCCTGACCACCCTAGCCAACCCATTGTCTCAGCATGCTCCTGCCCCACTGAACTCATCTCTACCTACCTCGACACTGTCCTATCCCGCCTAGTCCAGGAACTCCCCACATACGTTTGAGACACCACCCACGCCCTCCAGCTCCTCCAACACTTCCGTTTCCTCGGCCCCCAACGCCTCATCTTCACCATGGATATCCAATCCCTCTACACCTCCATCCGCCATGACCAGGGCCTCCAAGCCCTCCGTTTTTTCCTCTCCAGACGTCCCCAACAGTACCCTTCCACCGACACTCTCATTCGTTTGGCCGAACTGATCCTCACCCTTAACAATTTCTCCTTTGAAACCTCCCACTTCCTCCAGACCAAACGGGTAGCCATGGGCACACGTATGGGCCCCAGCTATGCCTGTCTCTTTGTTGGCTACGTAGAACAGTTGATCTTCCGTAATTACACCGGCACCACTCCCCACCTCTTCCTCCGCTACATTGATGACTGCATTGGCGCCACCTCGTGCTCCTGCGAGGAGGTTGAGCAATTCATCAACTTCACCAACACATTCCACCCTGACCTTAAATTTACCTGGACCATCTCTGACACCTCCCTCCCCTTCCTGGACCTCTCCATCTCCATTAGTGACGACCGACTTGACACTGACATTTTTTACAAACCCACCGACTCCAACAGCTACCTGGATTAGACCTCTTCCCATCCTATCTCTTGCAAAAATGCCATCCCGTATTCCCAATTCCTCCGCCTCCACCGTATCTGGTCCCAGGAGGACCAGTTCCACCATAGAACACACCAGATGGCCTCCTTCTTTAGAGACCGCAATTTCCCTCCCCACGTGGTTAAAGATGCCCTCCAATGCATGTCGTCCACATCCCGCACCTCCGCCCTCAGACCCCATCCCTCCAACTGTAACAAGGACAGAACGCCCCTGGTGCTCACCTTCCACCCTACAAACCTCCGCATAAACCAAATCATCCGCCGACATTTCCGCCACCTCCAAAAACACCCCACCACCAGGGATATATTTCCCTCCCCACCCCTTTCTGCCTTCTGCAAAGACCGTTCCCTCCGTGACTACTTGGTCAGGTCCACGCCCCCCCTACGACCCACCCTCCCATCCTGGCACTTTTCCCTGCCACCGCAGGAACTGTAAAACCTGTGCCCACACCTCCTCCCTCAACTTTATTCAAGGCCCTATAGGAGCCTTCCACATCCATCAAAGTTTTACCTGCACATCCACTAATATCATTTATTGTATCCGTTGTTCCCGATGTGGTCTCCTCCACATTTGGGAGACTGGGCGCCTCCTAGCAGAGCGCTTTAGGGAACATCTCCGAGACACCCGCACCAATCAACCAAACTGCCCCGTGGCCCAACATTTCAACTTCCCCTCCCATTCTGCCGAGGACATGGAGATCCTGGGCCTCCTTCACCGCCGCTCCCTCACCACCAGACGCCTGGAGGAAGATCGCCTCGGAACACTTCAACCCCAGGGCATCAATATGGACTTCAACAGCTTCCTCATTTCCCCTTCCCCCACCTCATCCTAGTTTCAAACTTCCAGGTCCACACTGTCCCCTTGACCTGTCCGGACTTGTCCGACCTGCCTAGCCCCTTTCCATCGATACACTCCACCCTCTCCTCCCTGACCTACCACCTTCATCTCCTCCCCCACTCACCGATTGTACTCTATGCTACTTTCTCCCCACCCCCACCCTCCTCCAGCTTATCTCTCCATGCTTCCGGCTCACTGCCTTTATTCCTGATGAAGGGCTTTTGCCTGAAACGTCGATTTTGCTGCTCGTCGGATGATGCCTGAATTGCTGTGCTCTTCCAGCACCACTGATCCAGACACGGACTGAATTGCTCAGTGACACCTGAATGATTGAGTCAGTTCAAATTCTCGAGCAAACACGAGCGCAGATTGCTGGGCAAATTCAGCAAATCTGGCAGCATCCCTGAAGAGAAACAATTCACATTTTAAGTGACGCTTCCGCAAAACGGTCAGCTCTGAAGGAACTTTCCCGCAGAAATCACTGGACTGAGACATGAACTCTGCCTCTGTCTGTCTCTCTGTTACCTCACAGATGCTGCAGGATATGCCGAGCTTCTTCAGCAATCTGTGTATTTATGTTTCAAGTCTCCAACACCGGCAGGTTTATTTTAGTGTTGAATTCTCAAGCTCACTGTATTAGTGTGATAGAATTCCGACGCCCTAAAGGGGGTCAGTTACAATAACTAGCTGGGTTGTGTTGTTGGCTCAATTGCTATCATGTCTGAAGTGACTATGAAGATCCCAGCTTCTCAACCTCGCCCCTCACCAGAGGTGCGTGACCCACCAGTGGTCTCTCACTCTCTCTCTCTCTCTCTCTCTCACTGAGGAGACAGCAGCTCCGGTGTCCTCCTGGTCTAACAGCAATTTTCCATTTTAAAGGGACACCACAGTAAGACAGCTTTTTGCATGATTCAGGTCAAAATCCTGGAGCTCCCTCCTTAACATCAATGTGGGACACCCAAGCACTGCAGCAGGAGCAGACAGCTCACCGCCACCTTCCAGGTAACGATTGGAGAGTGTGGTCATCACATACAAACCAAATTTGAAAATACCTTTTCCTACAAGGTCACGCTGGAACATCACAAAGACTGTTTCTTTCCCTCTGTTCAAATCAGCATAACGGAGTATTAAAGGATGGGTTGAAAATGTAAGTGGCAGCATTTAAGGTTGGTGTTTATTTGAGATTGCGTTGACTCTCTGAATGTTTGAACACTTATTCAATGGTATGCAGGTCACTGCCAGAGGAAGTGCTGGAGGCTGGTACAATTGTTACATTTTACAGGCACCTGGATGGGTATATGAACAGGAAGGGTTTCGAAGGATATGGACAAGTGCTAGCAAATGGAGCTAAATTAGGTTAGGATACCAGGTCGGTATGGAGGGGTTGGACTGAAGGGTCTGTTTCGATGCTGTGCATCTCTAAGATTCTATGATTCTAAACGGACCATTGCAGTGAGTTTCAAAATGGGCTTGGTTTGTGTATCTCTCTCATGCTTCCTCCGAATAGACAAACGCCATGTCTCCAAATTTCCAAAAGACCATAAGGAATAGAAAAAAAGAGGGTCAGTTCCGAAGGAGTGCTGCACTGTCAGAGGGTCAGTACTGAGAGAAAGCTGCACAGTCAGAGGATCAGTACTGAGGGAGCGCCGCACTGTCAGAGGGTCAGTACTGAGGGAGCGCCGCACTGTCAGAGGTTCAGTACTGAGGGAGCGCCGCACTGTGAGAGGGTCAGTACTGAGGGAGCGCCGCACTGTCAGACAGTCAGTACTGAGGGAGCGCCGCACGATCAGAGGGTCAGTACTGAGGGAGCGCCGCACTGTCAGAGGGTCAGTCCTGAGGAAGTGCTGCACTGTCAGAGGGTCAGTACTGAGGGAGTGCTGCACTGTCAGATAGTCAGTACTGAGGGACCGGACACTATCAGAGGGTCAGTACTGAGGAAGCGCTGCACTGTCAGAGGGTCAGTACTGAGGGAGTGCTGCACTGTCAGAGGGTCAGTACTGAGGGAGTGCTGCACTGTCAGAGGATCAGTACTGAGGAAGCGCTGCACTGTCAGAGGGTCAGTATTGAGGGGGTGCTGCACTGTCAGAGGGTCAGTCCTGAGGGAGCGCTGCACTGTCAGAGGGTCAGTACTGAGGGAGTGCTGCACTGTTAGAAGGTCAGTACTGAGGGAGCGCTGCACTGTCAGAGGGTCAGTACTGAGGGAGCGCTGCACTGTCAGAGGGTCAGTACTGAGGGAGCGCTCCACTGTCAGAGGGTCAGTACAGAGGGAGTGTTGCACTATCAGAGGTTCAGTACTGAGGGAGCATTTCACTATCAGATGGGCTGAATGGCCTAATTTCTGCCCCGACGTCTTGTGGTCTAAGACGATTATCTGGAATTGTTCAGTACATTTTTACCTCTGCTTCCTACAGACCATGCCCAGCAATGATTCCCATGTCCAGATTCCAGAGACTGTGTTCAAATAGACCGTCTTCAATTGTGTGTTGAACTGAAGAGGTCCCACCCTCTTTTCCCAGGGTTCGCGTTTTCCTTTCCAGTGACTGTCCTGCCAGCTTTAAGGGATCTTTTCAAGCTGCTGGACGAAGCTTTATTCCTCAGCTTCCCTGTGCTCATCCCAAATGAATCCCACTGCCCCGCACTCAGCACAGTCGTGAGATCATTATTTCTGAGCTTCCCGATGCTAATCCACATACAGACTGACATCCCACACTCCACCAAATCGCGTCGTATGCTAATTGCCTTGGAGAGAGGAGTGCTACGAGGGTAAAGAAAATCTGAAAGTACTTTACAGTGACATTAAGGGTGAATTGATAATGAAGGAAGAGTGTGTTGTGGAGCTCAGTGGTAAATTGTGCATGGACCCAGAGGGTGTAGTGAATTGCTGCATTATGTTGTTGCTCATCATGACAGGGTTAATATGAAATCATGGAGATACAACTAAATGAATTAGCAGCGAGAGAGAGGGAGAGGAGGTTCTGAGTGATCGGGCCTTCTTAAAACTCGATAAATCTCCAAAGACGGTGGAACTGTATCTCAGTTTACTGAGTGAGGCAATGGAGGAAGCAGCAGGGACACTTGCAAACATTTTCAAATCCTCTCTGGCGCCAGGAGAAGCCTCAGCGGACTGACCATATGGTACCGTTATTCAAGAAGGAGCATGGGATAAACCAGGCCATTACAGTCCAGTCAGGCTCATATCGCTGGTGGGGCATCTGTTGGAAGCAAGTTTGGGAAGTAGAGTTAATCAGCATTTGAAGAGGCAGGAGTTAATGAAGAAAAATCAGAATGGTTTTGTTAAGGGCAGGTCAGGTCTGACCAATGTCAGACCTGCATTTTTCAAGCAGGTGACCAGGTGTGTAAATGAAGGCAATGCTTTCCTGTCGTCTGTTTTTGATCAGGCCCCACATGGGAAACTGATAGTGTCTGTAAAACCTCAAGATCCAAGGAATTTGGCGCAGAATGCTGAGTGGCAGAAGCAGACAGTGATGACCCAATTGGAAATTTCTGTCCATTCATGTCTCACAGAAGTTACTGTTGGGAGTCTTGCTGATGTGGTTGATATAAAAGATTTAGATTTGAATGGTGGAGGGTTAATCAGTAAGATCCTGAATGATGTGAAGATTGGTGGGGTGATAAATACTGAGGAGGATAGCCTGAGATGACAGAAGGATATAGATGGCCTTGTCAGATGGACCAATCATTGGCAACTGATGAGGTGCTTGAAGACTGGAGGTAGACCTCCTCGTGGGTCTGCTCCTGGGCCTGGCCAAACTGGCCATTAACAGGTCGAGGCAGCGGGCCATGGAGGGGGTCGTTAGAGTCGACTGCCTGCCCCTCTTCCGCGGTTACATTAGAGACCGGGTGTCCTTGGAGAAGGAGCACGCGGTGTCGACCAACACCCTGGAGTTGTTCAGGGAGAGGTGGGCGCCGCAGGGAGTGGAGTGCATCATTTCAGCCTCCAACTCTATTTTGATTTAGTCCCTACCCTCCCCTTCACTGTTTTGATCACACTGCACTGCCCTTTGATGTCAAGGGCAGTGCTTGTCACTGGCCACCCGGGTGTTTTCCTATCTTCCTGGTGGTGGAAGTTGAATAAAGATTGGTGCACTTTGTGTCCTTCACTGTGTCTCACACCTGCACACACACACCATGGGTGCTGGGGAAAAAAATAAGCACTACCGCACTTAGGTGGTAGTGTGGGGTTTTTTTTAAAAAAAGAAAAGAAATAAAGAGGGGATTGCACCGAAAAAAAGAAAAAAAAGAAAAAAAAAGAAAAGGAAAGAAAAAAGAAAAAAGGTGAAGACAGGAGGTGACTAATGGTGCGCCAATATTGAAGTAAGGCTACAGGAAACAGCCATTGAACCATGGAGCTGTGAGCCTGAGGTCAGTGGTGGGTAAGCTGTTGGAGGGCATTCTGAGAGACAATTTACCTGCATTTGGAAAAGCAAGAAATGATTAGGACTCGTCAGCATGGCTTTGTTTGTGGAAATGGTGTGTCCAACTTGATTGAGTTTTGTAGAGGTGACCAAGAAGATCGATGAGAAGGTTTCACATGGGAGACTGGTTAGTAAAAAGTTAGACGACATGGCATCAAGGGAGAGAGGACAGCACATGGTGCCTCAGGGATTAGCACTGCGGCCTCACAGCACCAAGGACCCAGCTGTGATTCTAGCTGCCAGCGACTGTCTATGTGGAGTTTACACATTCTCCCAGTGTCTGCCTGGGTTTCCTCTGGGAGCTCTGGTTTCAACCCACAATCCAAAGATGTGCAGGTTAGGTGGGTTGGCCATGGGAAATGCAGAATTACAGGGCATGAATATTGGTGGGATGCTCTTCAGACAGTCAGTGTGGACCCGATGGGCCGAATGGTTCATTTCTACACTGTAGGAGTTCTACGATGAATCCAGGAAGCAGAAAATGTGTTGCTGGAAAAGCGCAGCAGGTCAGGCAGCATCCAGGGAACAGGAGAATCGACGTTTCGGGCATAAGCCCTTCTTCAGAAATGAGGAAGGTTTGTCCAGCAGGCTAAGATAAAAGGTAGGGAGGAGGAACTTGGGGGAGGGGCGTCGGAAATGCGATAGGTGGAAAGAGGTCAAGGTGAGGGTGATAGATCAGACTGGGGTGGGGGCAGAGAGGTCAGGAAGAAGATTGCAGGTTAGGAAGGCGGTGCTGAATTCGATGGATTTGACTGAGACAAGGTCGGGGGAGTGGAAATGAGGAAACTGGTGAAATCCGAGTTCATCCCTTGTGGTTGGAGGGTGCCTAGGCGGAAGATGAGGCGCTCTTCCTCCAACTGTCGTGTTGTTGTGGTCTGGCGATGGAGGAGTCCAAAGACCTGCATATCCTCGGTGGAGTTGGAGGGGGAGTTAAAGTGTTGAGCCACAGGGTGGTTGGGATGGTTGGTCCGGGTGTCCCAGAGGTGTTCTCTGAAACGCTCCGCAAGTATGCGGCCTGTCTCCCCAATATAGAGGAGGCCACATCGGGTGCAGAGGATGCAATAGATGATGTGTGTGGAGGTGCAGGTGAATCTGTGGCAGATATGGAAGTTTCCTTTGGGGCCTTGGAGGGAGTTGAGGGGGGAGGTGTGGGCGCAACTCCTGCGGTTGCAGGGCAAGGTGCCGGGAGTGGAGGTTGGGTTGGTGGGGTGTGTGGATCTGACGAGGGAGTCATGGAGGGAGTGGTCTTGACGGAATGCTGATATGGTAGGGGAGGGAAATATATCCTTGGTGGTGGGGTCCGTTTGGAGGTGGCGGAAATGACGGCGGATGATGCGCTGTACATGGAGATTGGTGGGGTGGTAGGTGAGGACCAGTGGGGTTCTGCCCTGGTGGCGGTTGGAGGGGCGGGACTCAAGGGCGGAGGAGCAGGAAGTGGAAGATATGCGGTGGAGGGCATCGTCGACCACATCTGGGGGGGATTGCGGTCCTTGAAGAAGGAGGCCATCTGGGTTGTACGTTTTTGGAACTGGTCCTCCTGGGAGCAGATGCGGCAGAGACGAAGGAATTGGGAGAATGGGATGGCGTTTTTACAGGGGGCAGGTTGGAGTTGGTGTAGTCCAGGTAGCTGTGGGAGTCCGTCGGTTTGTAGTAAATGTCCGTGTTGATTCGGTCGCCTGAGATAGAAATAGAAAAGTCGAGGAAGGGGCAGGAGGAATCTGAGTCTGTACAGGTGAATTTGAGGTCGGGGTGGAAGGTGTTGGTGAAGTGGATGAACTGTTCAACCTACAGTCATCGATGTAGCGGAGGAAAAGGTGGGGGGTGGGGCCAGTGTAGTTGCGGAAGATGGACTGTTTCACATATCCTACGAAGAGGCAGGCATTGCTGAGGCCCATGCGGGTGCCCATAGCTACTCCTTTCGTTTGGAGGAAGTGGGAGGATTGGAAAGAGAAGTTGTTCATGGTGAGGACCAGTTCAGTCAGTCGAAGGAGGATGTCAGTGGAAGGGTACTGGTCGGTATGGCGGGAAAGGAAGAAGCGGAGGGCTTTGAGTCCTTCGTGATGGGGGATGGAGGTGTATAGGGACTGGATGTCCATGGTGAAGATAAGGCATTGGGGACCAGGGAAGCAAAAATCATGGAGGAGGTGGAGGGCGTGGTTGGTGTCCCGAACGTGGGTGGGGAGTTCTTGGACTAAGGGGGACAGGACCATGTCGAGGTATGCAGAGATGGGTTCTGTGGGGCAGGAGCAGGCGGAGACAATGGGTCAGCCGGGGCAGTCAGGTTTGTGGATTTTGGGCAGGAGGTAGCAGCGGGTGGTGCGGGGTTGTGGGACTATGAGGTTGGAGGCGGTAGATGGGAGATCCCCTGAGGTGATGAGGTTATGGATGGTCTGGGAGATGGTTTGGTGGTGGGGGTCGGGTCATGGTCAAGGGGGCAGTTGGAGGAGATATCTGCGAGCTGGCATTTGGCCTCAGCGGTGTAAAGGTCGGTGCCCCAAACTACTACCGCGCCTCCCTTGTCTGCTGGTTTGATAGTGAGGTTGGGGTTGCAACGGAAGGAGTGGAGGGCTGCGCGTTCCGAGGGTGAGAGGTTGAAGTGGGTGAGAGGGGAGGAGGAGTTCAGGTGGCGGTTAATATCGCGGCGGCAGTTGGCTATGAAGAGGTCGAGGGCAGGGAGGAGGCCAGCACGGGGTGTCCAGGTGGATGGGGTGTGTTGGAGGCGGGAGAACGGGTCGTCAGAGGGTGGGCGAGAGTCTTGTTTGAAGAAGTAGGCACGGAAGCGAAGGCGGCGGAAGAATTGTTCAATGTCACGCCGTGTGTTGAACTCATTAATCCGGGAGCGTAGGGGAATGAAGGTGAGGCCTCTGCTGAGGACTGATCTTTCATCCTCAGAGAGGGGTAGGTCTGGAGGGATGGTGATGAAACGGCAGGGCTGGGAGCTAGGACCTAGGACCTGGTGTGGGGCTGGAGCTGGGTGTGGAGGCGGGGTTAGGCCTGGGGGCGGGGACGGAGATCGGCGTGGGGGCGGGGTTGGGAGTGGTGATGGCGATTGTCGAAGGGGCGGGGTTAGACGTGGTGACGGATACAGGCGAGGGGTCGGGGTTAGGCATGCAGTCGAAGATTGGGAAAGGGGCGGGGTTAGTCGTGGTGACGGAGATCGTCGTGGCGCCGGGGTGAGGCGAGGATACGGAATCGGCGGGGGGGGCGGGGTTAGGCGTGGAGATCGGCGTGGGGGCGAAGACATGCGGCGTTGTGGGCGTTTTTAGTGACGTTACTGGGGGCGGAAGTGGCTTCGGCGACCACAGAGTTATTCCCCATATCATGTAGCGGCCGCGTGTGTAATGGCGCCAGACTGATTGCGGAGAGGCCGATGGAAGATTCTGGAACAGTTGAGGAATCCGGAGTGTGGGGGTAAGTACATGAAAGTTTTTGGTACTTACTGTCTTTAATTTCCGATATGGCTAGGAAGAACTGTTTGTTTATCCAAATGGCTAGTTCTCCATGTATTCCATGAGATCTAACCTTGCTAATCAGTCTCCGATGGGGAACCTTGTCGAACGCCTTACTGAAGTCCACATAGATCACATCTACCCCTCTGCCCTCATCAATCCTCTCTGTTACTTCCTCAAAACCTCAATCAAGTTTGTGAGACATGATTTCCCACGCACAAAGCCATGTTGACTATCCCTAATCAGTCCTTGCCTTTCCAAATACATGTACATCCTGTCCCTCAGGAATCCCTCCAACAACTTGCCCACCACCGAGGACAGGCTCACTGGTCTATATTTCCCTGGCTTGTCCTTACCACCCTTCTTAAACAGTGGCACAACATTTGCCAATCTCCAGTCTTCCGGCACCTCACCTGTGACTATCGATGATACAAATATCTCAGCAAGAGGCCCAGCAATCACTTCTCTAACTTCCCACAGAGTTCTCAGGTACACCTGATCAGGTCCTGGGGATTTATCCACCTTTCACCATTTGAAGACATCCAGCACTTCCTCCTCTGTAATCTGGACATTTTGCAAGATGTCACTATCTATTTCCCTACAGTCTATATCTTCCATAGCCTTTTCCACAGTAAATACTGATGCAAAATATTCATTTAGTATCTCACCCATTTTCTGTGCTCCACACAAAGGCCACCTTGCTAATCTTGGAGGGGCCCTATTCTCTAGGAGAAAGTGAGGACTGCAGGTGCTGGAGATCAGAGCTGAAAATGTGTTGCTGGAAAAGCGCAGCAGGTCAGGCAGCATCCAAGGAGCAGGAGAATCGACGTTTCGGGCATGAGCCCTTCTTCAGGAATGAGGAAGGTGTGCTAAGATAAAAGGTAGGGAGGAGGGACTTGGGAGAGGGGCGTTGGAAATGCGATAGGTGGAAGGAGGTAACGGTGAGGGTGATAGGCCGGAGTTACCCTTTTGTCCTTAATATGTTTCTAAAAACCCTTTGGATTATCCTTAACTCTATTTGCCAAAGCTATCTCATGTCCCCTTTTTGCCCTCTTGATTTCCCTCTTAAATATAGTCCTACTTCCATTACACTCTAAGGATTTCTCGATCTATCCTGTCCATACCTTACAAATGCTTCCTTCTTTTTCTTAACCAAACCCTCAATTTCTTTAGTCATCCAGCATTCCCTACACCTACCAGCCTTCCCTTTCACCCTGACAGGAATATACTCTCTCTGGATTCTTGTTATATCATTTCTGAAGTCTTCCCATTTTCCAGTCGTCGCTTTACCTGCGAACATCTGCCTCCGATCAACTTTTGAAAGTTCTTGCCTAATACTGTCAAAATTGGCCTTTCTCCAATTTAGAATGTCAACTTTTAGATCTGGTCTATCCTTTTCCATCACTATTTTAAAACGAATAGAATTATGGTTGCTGGCCCCAAAGTGCTCCCCCACTGACACCTCAGTCACTGCCCTGCCTTATTTCCCAAGAGTAAGTCAAGTTTTGAACCTCCTCTGGTAGGTACATCCACATACTGAATCAGAAAATTGTCTTGTACACACTTAAGAAATTCCCTCCATCTAAACACTATGGCAGCCCCAGTCTATGTTTGGAAAGTTAAAATCCCCTACCATTACCACCCTATTATTCTTACAGGTAACTGAGATCTCCTTACAAGTTTGTTTCTCAATTTCCCTCTGACTATTTGGGGGTCTATAATACAATCCCAATAAGGTGATCATCCCTTTTTTATTTCTCAGTTCCACCCAAATAACTTCCCTGGATGTATTTCCGGGAATATCCTCCCTCAGCACAACTGTAATGCTATCCCTTATCAAAAACGCCACTCCCCCTCCTCCCTTGCATCCCTTTCTATCCTTCCTGTAGCATTTATATCCTGGCATATTAAGCTGCCAGTCCTTCCCATCTCTGAGCCATGTTTCTGTAATTGCTATGATATCCCAGTCCCATGTTCTTAACCATGCCCTGAGTTCATCTGCTTTCCCTGTTAGGCCCCTCGCATTGAAATAAATGCAGTTGAATTTATTAGTCCTACCATGTCCCTGCCTGCCCTGACTGTTTGACTTGCTTCTGTTCTCAACTGTAACAGTCCCAGATTGATCTCTTTCCTCACTATCTCCTTGGGTCCCACCCCACCACCTTACTCGTTTAAATCCTCCCGAGCAAATCTCGCTGCCAGTGTATTAATCCCCTTCCAATTTAGGTGCAATCCGTCCTTCTTGTACAGGTCACTTCTACCCCAAAAGAGATTCCAATGATCCAAAAACGTGAATCCTACTCCCATACACCAGCTCCTCAGCCATGCATTCATCTCCTCTACCCTCCTATTCCTGCACACACTAGCTTGTAGCATTGAGAGTAATCCAGATATTACTACCCTCGAGGACCTCTTTTTTTAAAATATCTGCCTAACTCTCTCTAATTTCCCTTTAGAGTCTCAATCTTTTCCCTTCCAATGTCATTGGTTCCAATGGGGACAATGACCTCTTGCTGGCCCCTCTCCCCTGTGAGAACATTCTGCACACTCTCTGAGACATCCTTGATCCTGGCACCAGGAAAGCAACACAACATTCTGCTTTTTCGCTGCTGGCCACAGAAAAGTCTGTCTGTACCTCGGACACCCAGAATGCTTCAGCATTGACCAAGCAGACTAACAAGGGGAACCAGACTTGACCATCGTCCCTCGCAGACTAGGCATTACACTTCCCAAGACAAACTGACAATAAGCTTCCTGGACCCGATACCCACAACTGTCCCAAAGCCCTAAGGGCAGTCTCCTACCTCAGTGCTAGCAAACGACAGGTCAGACGGAGAGGAACCAGAATACCTCTCTCACGGGAGAGTGACAATGGAAATGCCTGACTGCCAGGAAAAGGGACAATCTCACCTCCCCTCAAAGTGAGCTGGAATCTCCTAATCCCATTAGGAACTGATTGATGCTGCCAGGATGCTTCATTGGATCCATATTCAGGACATTCTTCTGAGAACAGCTTTGTGATGATCACCATCGGAACTTGATTCCTTGACAATCAAGGCCATTTTATTTTCCCCGTTTTTAATGAGCATCATTGTACTATATTCCTATAGAAACTGGCTTGATTTTCAGCTCAGGGATACCTGAACAGACTGTCTGTGCTGCTTCACTTGGGTCAGATTCTCTTCCATGATATCGCTGTGTTCATAAACGGAATGTTACTCTCACTTCGATCTGGGTTTTGTGATCTCTGATTCATTGGGCTAATTTCTCCGACACATTAACATTTATATAGAGGGAGAGAGGCAGGCAGACAGAGCGAGCAAGAGTGTGGCAGGCAGGTAGAGAGAGAGCTGGCAGGCAGTTAGACGAGAGAGAGAGCCAAAGTGGCAGGCATGTAGAAAGAGAGAGAGGGAGGCAGGCAGACAGAGAGAGAGTGAATGCAGGCAAGTAGAGTTAGAGAGTGGCGGGCAGGTAGAGAATCAGAGAGAGAGGCAGGCAGACATGTAGAGAGAGTGTGAGGACAGACAGGTAAACAGAGAGAGGCAGGTATGTGTGGAGAGAGAGAGAGAGTAGGTAAAAACAAGGCCTGCAGATATTGGAGAGCAGAGTCTAGATTAGAGTGGTGCTGGAAAAGCATAGCAGGTCAGGCAGCATTGGAGGAGCAGGAAAATCAATATTTCAGGCAAAAGCCCTTCGTCAGAGAGAGAGAGAGAGAGGGGCAAGCAGGTAGAAACAGAGAGAGAAACAGAGAGGTAGGCAGGTAGAGAATGAGAGACTGTGGCAGGCAGGTAGAGAGATGGAGAGACAAGAGACAGGCACGAGAGATAGTGTTGGCAGGGAGAGAAAGAGAGACAGGCAGGTAAAAAAGAGAGTGGTAGGCAGTCAGAGAGAGAGAGGCAGGCAGGGTATAGAGAGTAAGCGAGAGAGAAAGAGAGGGGTAGACAGGTAGAGTGAGAGAGAGACAGGCAGGTAACAAAGAGAATGGTAGGCAATCAGAGAGATAGAGAGGCAGGGAGATAGGTAGAGAGAGTAAGCGAGAGAGAGAGAGAGGTAGACAAGTAGAGTGAGAGAGAGAATGGCAGGCAGGTAGACAGAAAGAGAGGCAGGCATGTATGGAGAGAGAGAGAAAGGCAGGCAGGTAGAGAGAGTGTGTCAGTCATGGAGAGAGGCATGCAGTTAAAGAGAGTGACAGGCACATAGAGAATGAGAAACTGCGAGAGAGAGTCAGGCAGGTAGAGAATGAGAGAGATAGTGGTGGGCAGGGAGAGACAAAGAGAGAGGCAGACATGTGTGGAGAGAGAGAGAGAGAGAGAGAGACAGGCAGGTAGAGAATGAGAGAAAGAGCGCGAGGTAGGCGGGTAGAGAGAGAGTGTGTGGCAGGCATGTATGGAGAGAGGCAGAAAGTGGCAGGCAGGAAGATACAGAGAGAGACATAGGCATGAAGATACGGAGAGAAAGAGGTGCGGGGCAGTCAGGCAGAGAGAGAGAGTGGGGGTGTGCAGGCAGGTAGAGTGAGAGAGAGGCGGGGGGGGAAGAGAGAGAGAGACATATAGAGAGAGGCAGGCAGTTAGACGAGACAGAGAAAGAGAGTGGACCGCACGTGTACAGAGAGTGTGGCAGGCAGCTAGAGAGAGAAATAAAAAGAGAAAGAGAGAGGCAGGCAGAGAGGGAAGAAGAGAGGGAGAAAGAGAGGTAGGCAGGTGAAGAGAGAGAGTGGCAGGCATATATATACATATATATATTGAGAGAGTATCGGGCAGGTACAGAGAGAGAAAGGAGAAAGTGGTAGACAGGTGGAGAGAGAGAGAGGCAGACAGGTAGAGAATTAGAGAGTGGCAGACAGGTCGAGAGAGAGAGGCAGGCAGGTAGAGAACGAGAGAGAGTGGCAGGCAGATCGAGAGAGAGAGGGACAGGCAGTTAAAGAGGGGGAGTGGCAGGCAGATAGAGAATGAGAGAGATAGTAGCAACAGATAGAGAGAAAGAGGGAGGCAGACAGGTAGAGAGAGTGAGAGTGAAATAGTGGCAGGAATGTACAGAGAGAGGGAGAGAGAGAAAGAAAGAGAGAGAGACAGGGAGACAGCCAGAGAGAGAGAGAGAGAGAGGCAAGCAGGGGGAGAGAGGGAAAGGGAGAGAGGGAGACAGCGAGAGACAGAGAGAGAGAGAGGCAGTCAAGTAGATAGAGAAAGAGAGAGTGGCAGGCAGGTGGACAGAGAGAGAGAGGGAGAGATGGCGTGCAGGCAGTTGAGCCAAAGAGAAAGATAGAGGTCAGACAGGTCTCACTCACTCACTCACTCACTCACTCACTCACTCACTCACTCACTCACTCACACACACACACACACAGGCAGGCAAGTAGAGAGAGTGAGACAGGCTGAAAGGTAGATGGAATGGGTGATAGAGAGTGACAGGAGGGTAGAAAGAAAGAGAGAGAGAAGCAGGCAGGTAGAGAATGAGAGAGAGAGAGTGGCAAACAGGGAGAGAGAGAAAGAGAGAGTGAGAGAGCAAGTGAATGCTTGGCAGGCAGGTAGAGAGAAAGAGATAGAGAGAGACAGCATGGCATGTATGTAGACAGAGAGAGATACAGAGAGAGGGACAGGCAGGTAGAGAGAGGGAGAGGCAGGCAGGTCGAGAGAGACAGAAAGACAGAGGGGGAGGCAGGCTGGTAGAGAGTGAGACAGAGTGGGAGAGGCAGGCAGGTAGAGAGAGACAGTGAGAGAGAGAGAGAGAGGGAGAGGTATGCAGGTAGGCAGATACAGAGAGAGAGGCAGGCATATAGAGAGAGACAGAGAAGGAGTGGCAGGCAGGTAGAGAGAGACATGGACAGAGAGAGAGGGAGAGACAAGTAGAGAGAAAGAGAGGGAGAGAGGCAGATAGAGAGAGACAGAGAGAGAGAGAGGCAGGCAGGAAGAGAGACATAAAGAGAGAGAGAGGCAGGCAGGTAGAGAGAGACAGAGAGAGAGAAAGAGAGAGGGACAGGCAGGTAGAGAGAGAGGGAGAGAGAGAGACAGGCAGGCAGGGAGACAGAGAGAGAGGGAGAGGCAGGCAAGTGGAGATACACAGACGGAGAGGCAGACAGGTAGAGAGACAGGGAGACAGAGAGAGGGAGGGAGAGGTAGGCAGGGAGAGAGAGAGGGAGAGAGAGGGAGAGGCAGGCAGGTAGCGAGAGAGAGGCAGGTAGAGAGAGAGCGAGGCAGGAAGGTAGAAGGAGAGAGGGAGAGGCAGGTAGGTAGCGAGACAGAGGGAAAGGCAGGCAGGTAGAGAGAGACAGAGCAAGAGGGAGAGGCAGGAATGTAGAGAGAGAGAGAGAGGCAGGCAGGTAGGTAGAGAGAGAGGCAGGAAGGTAGAGAGAGAGGGAGAGCCAGGCAGGTAGAGATTTACAGAGAGAGAGGCAGGCAGGTAGAGAGACATGGAGAGAGAGGCAGGCAGGTAGAGAGAGAGAGAGGGAGAGCCTGGCCGGTGGAGAAAGAGAGAGAGAGAGAGACAGACAGACAGAGAGAGGCAGCCAGGTAGAGAGAGATGGAGAGGCAGGCAGGTAGAGAGAAACAGAGAGAGAGAGGTAGGCAGGTAGAGAGAGACTGACAGAGAGACGAAGAGGCAGGCAGGTAGAGAGAGAGGGGAGTGGCAGGTAGGTAGAGAGAGAGGGAGAGGGGGAGTGGCAGGCAGGTAGAGAGAGAGGGACAGGCAGGCAGGGAGAGAGAGAGAGAGAGGGAGAGGCAGGCAGAGAGGGAGAGGCAGGCAGGGAGGGAGAGAGAGAGGCAGGCAGGTAGAGAGACACACACAGAGAGAGAGGCAGGCAGGGAGAGAGAGACATGGGGAGAGAGAGAGAGAGGCAGACAGGTAGAGATTCACAGAGAAAGGCAGGCAGGGAGAGAGACACAGCGAGGCAGAGTGAGAGGAAGAGGCAGGCTGGTAGAGAGAGAGAGAAAGAGAGGCAGGCAGGTAGAGAGAGACAGAAAGAGAGAGAGAGATACAAAGGGAGGGAGAGGCAGGCAGGTAGAGAGAGACTGATAGAGAGAGACAAAGAGGCAGACAGGAAGAGAGAGATAGAGAGGGAGAGGCAGGCAGGTAGAGAGAGACAGAGAGAGAGGGAGAGGCAGGCAGGTAGAGAGAGACAGAGAGACAGACAGGGAGAGAGAGAGAGAGGGAGAGATAGGCAGGTAGAGAGAGAGTGAGTCTGAGGCAGGAAGGCAGTGATTCACAGAGAGAGAGAGCCAGGCAGGCAGGTCGAGAGAGACAGAAAGAGAGTGGTAGGCACAGGCAGTTGAGAGTGAGAGAGTGACACAGACAGACAGGCACAGAGAGAGACAGCGGGTGAGGGAGAGGCAGGCATGTAGAGAGAGACAAAGAGAGAGCCAGGCAGTTAGAGAGAGAGCTAGGCAGATAGAGAGACACAGAGAGAGAGAGGCAGGCAGGGAGAGAGAGACATGGAGAGAGAGAGAGACAGGGAGAGGCAGGCAGGTAGAGATTCACAGAGAGAGAGTCAGGCAGGTAGAGAGACACGGAGAGAGACAGGCAGGTAGAGAGAGACAGACGGAGAGAGAGGGAGAGGTAGGCAGGTAAAGAGAAACAGAGAGAGAGAGGGGGAGAGGTAGGCAGGTAGAGAGAGACTGATAGAGATGAAGAGGCAGGCAGGAAGAGAGAGAGAGAGGGAGTGGCAGGCAGATAGAGAGAGGGGGGGGAGGCAGGCAGGTAGAGATTCATAGAGAGAGAATCAGGCAGGTAGAGAGACACGGAGAGAAAGGCAGGCAGGTAGAGAGAGAGAAAGAGGCAGGCAAGTAGAGATTCACAGAGAGAGAGAGGCACGCAGGTAGAGAGACACGGAGAGAGAGGCAGGCAGGTAGAGAGACAGAAAGAGAGGGAGAGGCAGGCAGGTAGAGAGAGACAGAGAAAGAGAGGCAGGCAGGTAGAGAAACAGAAAGAGAGAGAGAGAGAGACAGGCAGGTAGAGAGAGACAGAGTGAGAGGGAGAGGCAGGCAGGAAGAGATTCACAGAGAGAGAGAGGCAGGCTGGTACAGAGAGAGAGGGGGAGAGGCAGGCATGTAGAGAGAGAGGCAGGCAGGTAGAGAGAGACATGGAGAGAGAGGGGGAAAGAGAGGGAGAGGCAGGCATGTAGAGAGAGGGAGACAGGCAGGCAGGTAGAGAGAGACATGGAGAGAGAGAGGGAGAGGCAGGTAGGTAGAGATTCACAAAGAGAGAGGTAGACAGGTAGAGCGAGACAGAGAGAGAGGCAGGCAGGTAGAGAGACACAGAGAGAGGCAGGCAGGTACAGAGTCACAGAGAGAGAGAGAGACAGGCTGGTAGAGAGACAGAGGGATGCAGGCAAGTAGAGAGGCACAGAGACAGATGCTAGCAGGAGAGAGTCACAGAGAGAGAGAGACAGGTAGAGAGAGAAAGAAAGAGGCAGGCAGGTAGAGAGAGAGACAGAATGAGAGTCAGGTGGGTAGAGAGACACAGACAGAGAGGCAGGCAGGTAGACTGACACAGAGAGAGAGGCATTCAGGTACAGAGTCATGGAGGGCGAGAGGCAGTGAGGGAGGGAGAGAGAGAGACAGGCAGGGAGGGAGACAGAGAGAGAGGCAGGCAGGGAGGTAGGGAGACACAGAGGGAGAGGCCGGCAGCAAGATAGACTCAGAGGGAGCGGTAGGCAGGTAGAGAGACACAGAGAGAGATGCAGGTAGGGTGACAGAGAGAGAGGCAGGCATGGAGGGAGTGACAAAGAGAAAGAGAGAGGCAGCCAGGTAGAGAGAGACACAGAGGGAAAGGCAGGCAGGGAGGGAGACACACGGAGAGAGTGGCAAGCAGGGAGGGAGACAGAGAGAGGGGCAGGCAGGGAGAGATTCACAGAGAGAGAGAGAGGCAGACAGGTAGAGAGACAGAAAGGGAGAGAGAGAGAGCGGCAGGAAGGTAGAGAGAGACAGGCAGATAGACAGACAGAGAGAGAGAGGTAGGAATGGAGGGAGACTCACGGAGAGGCAGGCCGGGAGGGAGGCAGAGAGAGAGGAGGCATGTAGAGAGACACACAGAGCGAGAGGCAGTCAGCCAGGTACAGAGTCACAGAGAGAGAGACAGGCTGGTAAAGAGACACAGAGAGAGATGCAGGCAAGTAGAGAGACACAGAGGCAGATGCCAGCAGGAGAGAGTCACAGAGAGAGAGGCAAGCAGGTCGAGAGAGACAGAAAGAGAGGCAGACAGGTAGAGAGAGAAAGAAAAGAGAGGCAGGCAGGTAGAGAGAGAGAGAGACAGAATGAGAGTCAGGCAGGTAGACAGACACAGAGAGAGAGGCATTCTGGTAGAGAGTCACGGAGAGGGAGAGGCAGTGAGGGAGAGTTGAGGCAGGCAGGGAGGGAGACAGAGAGAGAGAGAGAGACAGGCAGCTAGATAGACACAGAGGGGGAGAGGCAGGTAGGTTGAGAGACACACGGAGAGAGGCAGGCAGGGAGAGAGACACAGAGAGGAAGGTCGGGAGGTAGAGAGAGACAGAGAGAGAGAGGTAGGCAGGGAGGGAGACACAGAGAGAGAGGCAGGCAGGGAGAGAGACACAAAGAGGGAGAGGCAGGCAGGGAGGGAGAGAGACACACAAAGAAAGGCTGGCAGGTAGAGAGACACAGAGGGAGAGGCAGACAGGAAGAGAGAGACAGAGAGAGAGAGAGGCAGGCAGGTAGAGATAGGGCCAATGGGCTGAGAGATGGCAAATGGAGTTTAATTCAGATAAATGCGAGGTGCTGCATTTTGGGAAAGCAAATCTTAGCAGGACTTATACACTTAATGGTAAGGTCCTAAAGAGTGTTGCTGAACAAAGAGACCTTGGAGTGCAGGTTCATAGCTCCTTGAAAGTGGAGTCGCAGGTAGATAGGATTGTGAATAAGCCGTTTGGTATGCTTTCCTTTATTGGTCAAAGTATTGAGTACTGGAGTTGGGAGGTCATGTTGTGGCTATACAGGACATTGCTTAGACCACTATTGGAATATTGCAATTCTGGTCTCCTTCCTATTGGAAAGATGTTGTGAAACTTGAAAGGGTTCAGAAAAGATTTACAAGGATGTTGCCAGGGCTGGAGGATTTGAGCTATAGGGAGATGTTGAACAGGCTGGGGCTGTTTTCCCTGGAGCGTTGGAGGCTGAGGGGTGACCTTATAGAGGTTTACAAAATTATGAGGGGCATGGATAGGATAAATAGACAAAGTCTTTTCCCTGGGGTCGGGGAGTCCAGAACTGGAGGACATAGGTCTCTTTTATATCTTTCCCCTCTCACCCTAAACTTAAGAGGCAACTATTTCACGCAGAGGATGGTACGTGTATGGAATGAGCTGCCAGAGGATGTGGTAGAGGCTGGTACACCTGCAACATTTAAGAGGCATTTGGATGGGTATGTGTATAGGAAGGGTTCGGAAGGATATGGGCCGGATACTGTCAGGTGGGACTAGATTAGGTTGGGATATCTGGTCGGCATGGGCGGCTTGGACTGAAGGGTCTGTTTCCATGCTGTACATCTCTATGAGGAGAAAGTGAGGTCTGCAGATGCTGGAGATCAGAGATGGAAATGTGTTGCTGGATAAGCGCAGCAGGTCAGGCAGCATCTAGGGAACAGGAGAATCGACGTTTCGGGCATTAGCCCTTCTTCAGGAACCTGAAGAAGGGCTAATGCCCGAAACTTCGATTCTCCTGTTCCCTAGATGCTGCCTGACCTGCTGCGCTTTTCCAGCAACACATTTCCATCTCGTACATCTCTATGACTCTATTAGACAGTACAGATAGAGAAACTGCACACTGAACTGAGAGAACAGGTAGAGAAATAACACGCTGATCGGACAATACTGACAGAGAAACAGCAAACAGTGAAACAGCACACTGACTGTAGTTTTTCTCCATCTGTACTCACAATGAACTGAGTGAACAGATACAGAAACAGCACACTGAAGTGAGAGTACAGATAGAGAAAGAACACACTGAACTGAAAGTACAGATAGAGAAAGAACACACTGAACTGAGAGAACAGGTAGAGAAATTACACACTGATCAGAGAAACAGCAAACTGATTCAAGAGTATACATAGAGTCATAACACAATGAACTGAGTGTACCCATACAGAAGCAGCACATTGAACTGGGAGTACAGATAGAGAAACAACACACTGAATTGAGAGAAACGATAGAGAAGCAGCAAACTAAACCAAGAGTACAGATAGAGAAACAACATAAAGACCTGGGTGTATAGATACAGAATTGCGCACAGAATAGAGAGTACAGACAAAGAAACAGCACACTGAAGTGAGAGTACCGATAGAGAAACAGCACACTGAAGTGAGAGTACAGATAGAGAAACAGCACACTGAAGTGAGAGTACAGATAGAGAAACAGCACACTGAAGTGAGAGTACAGATAGAGAAACAACACACTGAAGTGAGAGTACAGATAGAGAAACAACACACTAAAGTGAGAGTACAGATAGAGAAACAACACACTGAGCGGAGAGTAAAAATAGAGAAACAGCACTCTGAACTTCGAGTACACATAGAGTAATAACACAATGAACTGTGTGTACCCATACAGAAGCAGCACGTTGAACTGAGAGTACAGATAAAGAAACAAAACACTGAACTGAGAATACAGATAGAGAAATAACACACTGAACTGAGACAACGGACAGAGAAACAGCAGACTGAACCGAGAGGACAGATAGAGAAACAACACAATGAACTGAGTTTGCAGATACAGAAACAGCGCAATGAACTGAGAGTACAGACAAAGAAACAAAACATTGAACTGAGAGTTTAGATAGATAAATAACACACTGATCGGACAGTACAGATCGAGAAACAACACACTGAACTGAGAGTACAGACAGTGAAACAGCACACTGAAATGAGAGTACAGATGGAGAAATGACACAATGAACTAAGTGTTCAGTTACAGAAACCGCACACTGAACTGACAGTCTAGAGAAGGAAACGGCACACTGAACCGAGAGTACATTTAGTAAAAGAGCACACTGAACAGAGAATACAGATACAGAATTTAATCAGTGAACTGGGTGCACACATTCAGAAATAGTACACTGAACTGAGTACAGATAGAGCAATAACACAATGAACTGAGTGTTCAGTTACAGAAACAGCACACTGAACCGACAGTACAGAGAAGGAATCGGCACACTAAATTCTCTATCTGTACTCTCTGTTCAGTGTGCCGATTCCTTCTCTATACTGTCAGTTCAGTGTGCTGTTTCTGTATCTGCACACTCAGTTCATTGTGTTGTTTAACTCTCAGTATTCTCAGTTCAGTGTTTTGTTTCTCTATCTGTACTCTCAGTTCAGTGTACTCTTTCTGTATCTATGCACTCAGTTCACTGATTAAATTCTCTATCTGTAGTCTCTGTTCAATCAGTGAACTGAGTGCATAGTTACAGAAAGAGTGCATTGAACTGAGAGTACAGATAAAGAAACAAAACACTGAACTGAGAATACAGATAAAGAAACAAAACACTGAATTGAGAATACTGAGAGTGAAACAACACAATGAACTGAGTGCACAGATACAGAAACAGCACAATGAACTGACAGTACAAATAACGGGAAAAAACCAGAACTGAAAGTACAGATAGAGAAATAACACAATGAACTGAGTGCAGATATACACAGCAGTGCAATGAACTGAGAGTACAGATAGAGAAACAGCACACTGAACTGAGGGGACAGATAGAGAAATAACAGAATGAACTGAGTGACCCCATACAGAAACAACACATTGAACTGAGTACAGATAAGAAAGCAACACACTTAACTGAGAGTGCAGATACAGAAATATCACACTGATCAGACAGTACAGACAGTGAAACAGCACACTGAAATGAGAGTGCAGATAGAGAAATAACACAATGAACTGAGTGTACAGATACAGAAACAACACTCTGAACTAAAACCACAGATAAAGAAACAACACGCTGAACTGAGAGTACAGATAGAGAAACAACACAATAAGGTATGAGTACAGATAGAGAAACAAAACAGAACTGAGAATACAGATAGAGAAACAGCACACTGAAGTGAGAGAACAGAAAGAGAAAGATCACAATGAACTGAGTGCACAGATAGAGAAACAAAACACTGAACTGAGAGTACAGATAGAGAAATAACATAATAAACTGATTGTGCAGATACGGTAACAGCACACTGAGCAGCAAGTTCAGATAGAGAAACAGTACACTGAACTGAGTGTAGAGAGAGAGAAATATCACAGTCAACAGATAGTGCAGATAGAAAAACAGCAAACTGATTTGAGAGTACAGACAGTGAAACAGTACACTGAAATGAGAGTCCAGATGGAGAAATAACACAGTGAAGTGAGTGTACACATACAGAAACAGCACACTGAACTGACAGCGCAGAAAAAGAACCAAAACAGTCAACTGAAAGTACAGATTGAGAAATAACACAATGAACTGAGTGCAGAGATACAGAAATAGCACACTGAACTGAGAGTACAGTGAGAGAAACAGCACACAGAACTGAGTACAGTGAGAGAAACAGTACACTGAACTGAGAATACAGGTGGAGAAATAACACAATGAACTCAGTGTACAGATAGAGAAATAACACACTGAAATAAGAGTACAGATAGAGAAACATCACACTGTACTGAGAGTACAGATAGAGAAATAACACACAAAACTGAGAGTACAGCTAGGGAAACACACTGAACTGTGAGCACAGATAGAGAAACAACAAAATGAACTCAGTGTACAGACACAGGATATTCACAAAGAACTGAGAGTACAGATAGAGAAATAATACAATGAAGTGAGTGTACAGATACAGGAACAGCATAATGAACGGACAATGCAGATAAAGAAATATCAGACTGAACTGAGAGTGCAGATACAGAAATAACACACTGATCAGACAGTACAGATAGAGAAACAACACACTGAACTGAGAGTACAGATTGAGTAATGACAACAATGAACTGAATGTACAGTTACAGAAACAGCACACTGTACAGAAAGTACAGATGAACAAACGGCAGACTGAACTGAGAGTACAGATTGAGAAATAACACACTGATCAGACAGTACAGATGGGAAACATCACAATGAACTGAGTGCATAGATACCGAAACAGCACACTGAACTGACAGTACAGATACAGAAACAGCACAATGACTGACAGTACACATACCGAAACAACACACTGAACGGAGAGTACAGAAAGAGAAACAACACACTGAACTGCAAGATCAGATTGAGACAAAAAACACTGAACTGAGAGTAGAGATAGAGAAATAACACAATGTACTGATTGTACAGATACAAAAACAGCACACTGACCTGAGAGTACACATAGAGAAACAGCAAACTAAACTGAGAGTACACCAGAGAAATAAAACAATGAACTGAGTGACAAGATACAGAAACAGCACACAGAACTGAGAGTTCAGACAAAGAAATAACACACGAACTGAGAGTACAGATAGAAAAATACCGCAATGAACTGAGTGTACAGATGGAGAAATAACACAGTAAACTGAGAGAACAATAGAGAAATAACGCACTGAACAGTGAGTTCAGACAGAGAAACAAAACACTGAACTGATAATACAGATGGAGAAATAACACAGTGAACTCAGTGTACTGATCAAGAAACAATGCATTAAACTGAGTGTACAGATAGAGAAATAGCACACTGAACAGAGAGTACAGATAGAGAAACAAAATACTGAACTGAGTGAACATACAGAGAAACAGCACACTGAACAGAGAGTACAGATAGAGAAAGAACAAAATGAACTGAGTGTATAGATACAGAAACAGAACACTAAACTGAGAGTACAAATAGAGAAGTAACACACTGAACAGTGATGTCAGACAGAGAAATAAAATACTGAACTGAGAATACAGGTGGACAAATAACACAATGAACTCAGTGTACAGATAGAGAAATAACACACTGAAATAAGAGTACAGATAGAGAAACAACACACTGAACTGAGAGTTCAGATAGAGAAATAACGCAATGAACTGAGAGTGTAGTACATGGAATTGCAATTTCAGATAGAGAAACAAAATACTGACGTGAGAGTGTACAGAGAGAGAAATAACACAATGAACTGAGTGACAAGATACAGAAACAGCACACTGAACGGAGAGTACAGATAGCGAAACAGCACACTGAACTGCAATTTCAGATAGAGAAACAAAACAATGAACTGAGAGTACTTATACAAATAAAGCAATGAACTGAGAGTACTTATAAAAATAAAACAATGAACTGAGAGTACGGATACAGAAACAACGCACTGAACTGAGAGGACAGATAGAGAAATAACAAAATGAACCGAGTATGCAGATACAGAAACAGCGCACTGAACTGAGAGGACAGATAGAGAAATAACAAAATGAACTGAGTATGCTGATACAGAAACAGCATACTGAACAGAGAGGACAGACAGAGAAATAACACAATGAATTGAGTGTACAGATACAGAAACAGCACACTGAACAGAGAGGACAGGTAGAGAAATAACACAATGAACTGAGCATGCAGATGCAGAAACAGAACACTGAACTGAGAGTATTGACAGAGAAATAACACATTGAACTGAGAGACCAGGTAAAGAATTAACACACTTATTGGACAGTACAGTTACAGAATCGGCACGCTGAACTGAGAGTACATATAGAGAAATAAAACAATGAACTGAGTGTGCAGATACAGAAACAGAACACTGATCTGAGAGTACCGATAGAGAAATAACAAACTGAACCGAGAGACCAGATAGAGAATTAACACACTTATTGAATAGTACAGATAAAGAAACAGCACACTGAACTGAGAGGACAGATACAAAAATAACACTCTGAAATGGGAGTACAGAAAGAGAAACAACACACTGAAGTGCAAGTTCAGATAGAGAAACAGCACATTGAACTGAGAGTACAGATAGAGAAATAACACATTGAACTGAGCAGACAGATAGAGAAATAACACATTGAACTGAGCAGAGAGATAGAGAAATAACACATAGAACTGAGCAGACAGATAGAGAAACAAAACACTGAACTGAATGTACAGATAGAGAAATAAAACAATGAACTGAGAGTACAGAATCAGAATCAGTACAATGAACTGAATGTACAGATAGAGAAATAACACAATGAACTGAGTGCACAGATAGAGAAACAAAACACTCAACTGAGAGTACAGAAAGAGAAATAAGACAATGAACTGAGTGTACAGTGACAGAAACAGCACACTGAACTGAGAGTACAGATAGAGAAACAGTACACAGAAATGAGAATACAGATAGAGAAATAAGACAATGAACTGAGTGTCCTCTCAAAGGACTGAGCATTGAAGACAAGCATGCCAAATGCCTTCTTCACTAGCCTGTCTGGATGACACAAACTTTAAAGAATTGTGACCCTGCAATCCTGGGTCCCTCTGCACTACAACACTACACAAGGTCCAACCATTAATTGTATAAGCCCTACCGTTGTTGTTGTATCAAAATGCAATACCTCTCATTTATCCAGATTGAACTCCATCTGCCATTGGTCCATTTGATCATGATCCTGTTGTAATCTTGGAAAACTTCCTTCACTACCCATTGTGCCACCAATTCCGGTTTCACCCGTAAAGTTACCAAGTGTATTCTCATCCAAATCATTTATATAAAAGACAAACAAAAGAGGACCCAGAAACAATCCCTGTGGAACACTGCTGGGCACAGGCCTCCAGTCCAAAAAGCAACCCTCCAACATTACTCCCTGTCGCCTGCTGGTAACCCAATAATGTATCCAGTTGGCAAGCTCAACCTGAATCCCATGTGATCTAAGTTTGCTGATTGTTCTACCACTCTCAAAGGCTTTACTAAAATCCAAATAAACAGGGTCCATTGCTCTGCCGTCATCAGCCTTTTTGGTCACATCCTCGTGTAATCATGTTTGTGAGACATGGTTTCCCTCATCCAAAACCATGCTGACTATCCCTCATCAATTTTGACTCTCGAAATGTCCATAAATCCTATCTTTTATAATCACCTCAAACAATATATCCACAGCTGAAGTCAGACACAGATCCATCATTCCACAAGCTCTCCTCACAACCTTTCTTATACAAGTCATCAAGAGGACTGATTAGGGCAGAGTGGGAGATGTGATCTATACAGATTTGAGTAAGGCGTCAACAAGGTTCCCCATGGGAGCCTGTTAGTAAGGTTAGATCTCACGGAATACAGGGAGAACTAGCCATTAGGATACAGAACTGGCTCAAAGGTAGAAGGGTGTTGGTGGAGGGTTGTTTTTCAGACTGGAGACCTGTAACCAGTGGAGTGCCACTAGGATCGGTGCTGGGTTCTCTACTTTTAATCATTTATATAAATGATTTGGATGCGAGCATAAGAGGTATAGTTAAAAAAATTGCAGATGACACCAAAATTGGAAGTGTAGTGGACAGCAAAGAAGTTTCCCTCAGATTACAACAGGATCTTGATCAGGTGGGCCATTAGGCTGAGAGGTGGCAGATGGATTTTAATTCAGATAAATGCGAGGTGCTGCATTTTGGGAAAGCAAACCTGAGCAGGACTTATATACTTAATGGTAAGGTCCTCGGGAGTGTTGCTGAACAAAGAGACCTTGGAGTGCAGGTTCATAGCTCCTTGAAAGTGGAGTCGCAGGTAGATAGGATTGTGAAGAAGCCGTTTGGTATGCTTTCCTTTATTGGTCAAAGTATTGAGTACTGGAGTTGGGAGGTCATGTTGTGGCTATACAGGACATTGGTTAGACCGCTGTTGGAATATTTTGTGCAATTCTGGTCTCCTTCCTATCGGAAAGATGTTGTGAAACTTGGAAGGGTTTAGAAAAGATTTAAAAGGATGCTGCCAGGGTTGGAGGATTTGAGCTATAGGGGGAGGTAGAATAGGCTAGGGCTGTTTTCCCTGGAGCGTCGGAGGCTGTAAACTTTATGGAGGTTTACAAAATAAATAGGCAAAGTCTTTTCCCTGGGGAGGGGGAAGTCCAGAACTAGAGGGCATAGGTTTAGGATGAGAGGAGAAAGATATAAAAGAAACCTAAGGCGCAACTTTTTCACACAGAGGGTGTTATGTGTATGGAATGAGCTGCCAGAGGAAGTGGTGGAGGGGAGTACAATTGCCACATTTAAAAGGCATTTGGATGGGTATATGAATAGGAAGGGTTTGGAGGGACATGGGCTAGGTGCTGGCAGCTGGGACTAGATTGGGTTGGGATATCTGGTCGGCATGGATGGGTTGGAGTGAAGGGTCTGTTTCTGTGTTGTACATCTCCATGACTCTAAATGTACAACATCAGCCACCCTCCAGTCATCAGGCACCTCACCCATAGTTAGAGGTGATGCAAATCTTTCTGCAAGGGGCCTAAATTTCCTACCTTTACTCCCCACAAGGTTCTGGGATGCATTAGATCAGATCCTGGAGCTTTATCAACCTGGATATTCTCTAAGACCTCCTGAACTTTTTATTCTGCAATGTGAAGTGTCTTTAAAAATCCAAGTTTATTTCATGCATTCTCAGGATTCCATTACTTTCTCTATAGTAACTAAACTGACGCTTGGTATTCATTTAGTATGTCAGCCAACTCCTGGGGTTACAACTAAAGACAAACTCATGATCTTTGCAAAAATTTGTCATTTATAGAAATGATTTGGATGTGAACAGAAGAGGAAGAGTTAGTAAGTTTGCAGATGACACCAAAATTGGAGGTGTATTGGACAGCGAAGGAGTTCCCTCAGAGCACAATGAGATCTTGATGAGATGGGCCAATGGGCTGAGGAGTGGCGATGGAGTTTCATTTAGATAAATGCAAAGTGCTGCATTTTGGAAAAGCAAATCAAATCAGGACTTCTGCACTTAGATGGTAAGGTCCTGGGGAGTGTTGCTGAACAAAGAGACCTTGAAGTGCGGGTTCATAGTTCCTGGAAAGTAGAATCACAGGTAGACAGGATAGTGAAGAAGGTATTTGGTATACTTTCCTTTATTGGTCAGAGCACTGTATATAGTGGTTGGGAGGTCATGTTGCGGCTGTACAGGACATTGGTTAGGCCACTTTTGGAATATTGCATGCAATTCTGATCTCCGTCCTATTGGTAGGATGTTGTGAAACTTGAAAGGGTTCAGAAAAGACTTATAAGGACGTTGCCAGGGTAGGAGGATTTGAGCAAGAGAGAGAGGCTGAACAGGCTGGGGGTTGTTTTCTCTGGAGCGTTAGAGGCTGAGGAGTGACCTTATAGAGGTTTATAAAATCAACGACCTGATGAAGAGGCAGCACCTCAAAAGCTAGTGCTTCCAAATAAACCTGGTGTTGTGTGATTTTTAACTTTGTACCCGCCAGTCCAACACTGGCACCTCCAAATCATGGAGAGGATAAATAGACAAGGTCTTTTCCCTGGGCTGGGCGAGTCCAGAACTCGAAGTCAGAGGTTTAGGGTGATGTTCACTCCCATTGACAGGGAGACTTCCATGTTCAGTGACATTCACAGGGACTGCTCGTCTCCTCAATAAGCACAGGGGCTGCTTATGTCTGTAATATACACAGGAATTACTGTTGTCTGCAATGTGCACGGGAACTGCTGTTCTTTTTAATATTTACTGGGACTGCTGTTCTTTGTTAGGTACACAGGGATTGCTGTTCAGGGTCACATACGCAGTGTACTATTCACAGGGATTGCTATTCTCTTTGGTATACACGGGTACTGCTATTCACTACAATATAGAGAGCAACTGTTCTTCGCTATCATATAGATCGGGACTGCAGATCTAAGTGACGCAGACAAGCCCCGCTGTTCTCTGTTTTATTGTAAGGAATTGCTATTCTCGACATCATTCCCAAGACAGCCGTTCTCTGCAGTTTACACCGGGACAGCTGTTGTCTGTAATACACACAGGAACTGCTCTTCTCTGTAATGCCCATAGGGACAGCAGTTCAGTTTCATATACACAGAGTCAGATGTTCAGCCGAAAATATACTGCTGTTTTAGAGAATTACTGCTGATCTCTGTAATAAACACAGGGACAGCTTTCTCTGTAATTATACAGAGGAACTGCTGTTCTCTGGAAATACATGGGAACTAATGTTGTCTGCAATATGCCCAAGAACTGTTATTCTCTGTAATACAGACAAGGGATGCTATTCTCCGTAATATGCACAAGGACTTCTGTTTTATTTCATATCCTCAGGAATTGCTGCGTAGTATACACAGTGATTGTTGTTCTCTCGAACATGCACAGGGACTGCTGTTCACTCCAATATAGACAGCAAGTGCTATTCTCTACAATCTACTATTGCAAGCCAGCTGATGGCAGAGTGGTGTTAATGCTGGATTGTTAATCCAGAAATCCATGTAATGTATTGGGGACTGAATTTCAAATTTTATCTAAATTTTATCCCAATTTTACCTCACCACCCCTTTGGCTCACAGCCTCATTCGTGATGAAAGGCTTTTGCCTAAAACATTGATTCTGCTGCTCCTCGGATGCTGGCTGATTTGTTGTGCTTTTCCAGCACCACATTCTCCCCCAATTTCAAATCCTGCCAAGGCAGATGGTGGAATTTGAACTCTAGCAAAATCAGCAAGTATGAGAGTAAAGATGGCCATGAATCCATTGATGATTGTTGTAAAAAAACAACTTGTTCACAAATGACTTTCAGGATAGGAAACTGGCATCTTGACCTGGTCTGGCCTCCATGTTTCTCCAAACCCACAGCAACGTGGTGGACTCTTAACTGCTCTTTGGGCCGTTGGGGATGAGCAATAAATGCTGACCAAGCCAGCAATGCCTTCATCCCACAAATGAATAAAAAAAGGTAACATTTAACCAGCTGGAAAAGAAATGATGGGCCAAAATGCTTCCTTCTGCACTGTAACACTACAACGATTACTACTTGAGGTCCTGTGTAGAGTTAATTGCAGAAATTATATGGAGTCATTTTGTTGTTGAATAAGAAAGTAGTTGTTTTCTCTGTATTTGAACTTAACAACTGCCTTATCAGTGTTTCTGTAATTGTGGTGATTTCTTAAAAGGACAGCTTTCAAAACTGGGCTGAAGAATGGATGGGTTTTGTACATAAATTAATGCATGTTAAATCTAAACTGTTATGCCTTAAAGTCAAACAAATTTACCCAACTCACCAAATTTCCTGCCCCTCTGTTTAAGATGAAATTCTGATGCAACAAAGGTGACCAACAGCATCCCAAACTCTAATCCCAGCATTTTCATAAAACTGTGTCAGCAATGTTGCTCACACACGGGTAGAAATCTGTTCCATACTTTAGAAAACATTGCAAAAGGAGTTGGAGCTTTTCACACAGAATGGGCAGATAATGCTGATTGGCTAGCTCATCGTTACCATGGAGATGCAGCAAAAACAGTTAGCTGTCAATCTTAATTCTCAGACCAGATAGGTGGACTCTGATGATTTGTCAGGGTGTCACCATGGGGATACAGCAGTGTTTGGCTGTGTCCATGGTGCCTTTCTTATCAAAGAAATGCAATGTCGATGAAAATTCCTTTTACCTACATGAACCAGGGTCCTGTGGAATTATATTTGTTGCTATTAATTCATGCACAAATCCATCAAGCTGTCATTTCAGTTATTGATCTTGAATTGGTGTCCAGTTTAACTCATAGCATAGTTCAGATTATTTAATAAATGATTACCAAATCAGAATCACTTCTAATGAGGCTTACATTAGAGACTGGTTGAGCATGGGCAGCTTGCTGCCAGCAGAGAATGATCAAAGGGACATGTTTTCTGACACGGTCCACCAGTTGCCAGGATGTAGGGCTGACATATCTGGCATCCCACCAGCACCAAAACACATGACATGTTGTTCATTTGTGAATCACTTGTTAGACTTGTGTATATGATGTATATGGTAGAATTTGTTATCACAGTTCACTGCATCCACCAATATATGGGTTACCCAGACACACAAAATTGCTGTCTTTTTTCCAGCCTTTCACATCTGTGGCTGAGTCTGCACAGCCTGAATTGGCTGAATGCTTTGTGAAACTGTTGCGATCATGTCTAAATGAGTTTTCCACACCTACAGTGACGGATTCCTTTATGTTCACTCAGACCATATAAGAGACACATATTGAGTGCGATAGCATACCCATGTGCCAACATAGCAACATTGCCAGCTTATTTATCAGCATACAAATCAAATAAGCCATTGAAATCTAGATGTACCACTTGTGTCTGTGTTCATCAAAATCATGAACTTGACGCCTTGTGTAGTTAACTCCGATTCCAATGACAACATGTCTGCCCAAATAGATGGTATTCCCATGGGATGTTCTTGAGGTCCAGCTTTTCCAACATCTTTTTCAGTAACCATGCATAACACATCTTCGATGACACGATAATTAGATTCTATCCCTTGCATATTTCCAACATGTACAGTAGATGATATGTTTGCAATATTTGAGTCTGCATTGAAGTATTTCTTTATAAAGCTCTACAATCTCCATCTTATGCTGAAATGTTCCACTGAAATGGAGTACCCTTTCCTTGATGTATTCTTTGAGAAATCAGCCAAATTATTTCTCAACTTCTATTCATTGGTCAGCGTACATATTCAGATTCCTACAGTCCCATAAGATTTTCTTTTATTGGCAACTTCATGAATGAAATGATTGAGTGGAGGATATGTCAGACCATGAGGTTACAGATTGTGCTAGATTACAATTCTGCTGGAGTACAAATGTTTGAGACGCCTTCCTGCAAGAGGCTAGAGAAGAAATTGCGCGGGCCTTGGCTGATAGATTTCCATTATCATTCCCCACAGGGAAGTTCCTGGAAGACTGGAGGGTAGTGAATGTTCTGCCCTTATTCAAGAAGGGCTGCAAAGAGAAACCTTGGAACTATAGACCTGTAAGCTGAACATCTGTGGTTGGTAAGGTACTTGAGAAGATCCTGAGGCGCTTTTGGAACGATAAGGTTCGATTAGAGGTAGTCAGATTGGCTTTGTGAGTGGAAGGTCATGCCTCAGAAATTTGTTAGAGATCTTTGATAAAGTGACCAGGAAGATTGATGAGGGCAGGTCAGTAGACATAGTCTATATGGATTTCAGAAAGATCTTTGGTAAGATTCCACATGGTAGGCTGCTCTGGAAGGTTAGATCGCATGGAATGTAGGGAGATCTGTCAAATTGGATCCACAATTGGCTTGATGGTAGGATGCAGAGGGTAATAGTGGAAGGATGCTTGTCAGACTGGAGGCCTGTGGAGTGCCTCAGGATTCGGTTTTCAGCCCATTGCCATTTGCTATCTGTATCAATGATTGTAAAAGAATGTATAAAGCATGATTAGTAAGTTTACTGATGATAATAAAATAGGCTTTATCGTAGACATTGAGGTTGGTTATCAAAAACTGCAGCAGGACCTTGATCAGCTGGGGAAGTGGGCCAAGAAATGGCAAATGGAGTTTACCACAGTGAAGTGTCAGGTCTTGCATTTTGACAAAATTCAAAACAAGGTCGGAGTTTCATGATGAATAGTAGGGCCACTCCTATGTCTTATGGTCCTATGGTCTTAAGGATTGTAGTGGAACAGAGGGATCATGGAGTTCAGGTGCACGATTCTTTGAAAGCGGAGTCACAGTTCGAGAGGGCAATGAAGAAGGCTTTTGGCACACTGGCCTTCATTAGTCAGGGCACTGAGCAGAGAAGTTGGGAAGGTATTTTGCACTTGTACAGGACATTGGTGAGGTCATACTTGGAATATTGTGTTCAGTTTTTATCAGAGCTGAAAATGTGTTGTTGGAAAAGCGCAGCAGGTCATGCAGCATCCAAGGAACAGGAGAACCGACGTTTCGGGCATAAGCCCTTCTTCAGGAATGAGGAAAGTGTGTCTAGCAGGCTAAGGTAAAAGGTAGGGAGGAGGGACTTGGGGGGGGGTTGGAAATGCGATAGGTGGAGGGAGGTCAAGGTGAGGGTGATAGGCCGGAGTGGGGTGGGGGCGGAGAGGTCAGGAAGAAGATTGCAGGTTAGGAAGGCGGTGCTGAGTTCGAGGGATTTGACTGAGACAAGGTGGGGGAAGGGGAAATGAGGAAACTGGAGAAATCTGAGTTCATCCCTTGTGGTTGGAGGGTTCCCAGGCAGAAGATGAGGCGCTCTTCCTCCAACCATCGTGTTGCCATGGTCTGGCGATGAAGGAGTCCAAGGACCTGCATGTCCTTGGTGGAGTGGGAGAGGGAGTTAAAGTGTTGGGCTACGGGGTGGTTGGGTTGGTTGGTCCGGGTGTCCCAGAGGTGTTCTCTGAAACGTTCCGCAAGTAGGCGGCCTGTCTCCCCAATATAGAGGAGGCCACATCGGGTGCAGCGGATGCAATAGATGATGTGTGTGGAGGTGCAGGTGAATTTGTGGCGGATATGGAAGTGTCCCTTGGGGCCTTGGAGGGAAGAAAGGGGGGAGGTGTGGGCGCAAGTTTTGCATTTCTTGCGGTTGGAGGGGAAGGTGCCGGGAGTGGAGGTTGGGTTGGTGGGGAGTGTGGACCTGACGAGGGAGTCACGGAGTTTAGTTTTTATCACTTTGCTATAGGAAGGATGGTATTAAACTGTAAAGAGTGCAGAGGAAATTTTCAAAGATGTTTCCAGGACTCAGGGCACGGAGTTATGGGGAGACGTTGGACAAACGAGGGCTGTTTTCTTTAGAGTGCAGGAGACTGAGGGAGATTTTATAGAAGTGTGTAAGATCATGAGAGAAATGGAGAAGGTGAATTAACTCAGTCTTTTTCCCAGGGATTGGGAATCGAGGCGTAGAGGGCATCAGTTTAAGGTTAGAGGGGAAAAAATACCTGGGAACCTGAGGGGAAACATTTTTACACAGAGGGTAGTATGTATATGGAACGAGTGACCAGTAGAACTTAGATATGATGCAGAGCTGGGCTGAGGAGTGGCAGATGGAGTTCAACCCTGTCAAGTGTGAGGTTGTCCATTTTGGAAGCACAAATAAGAATGCGGAATACAGGGTTAACGGTAGGGTTCTTAGTAAGGTGGAGGAGCAGAGGGATCTTGGGGTCTATGTTCATAGATCTTTGAAAGTTGCCACTCAGGTGGATAGAGCTTGTAAGAAGGCCTATGGTGTATTAGCGTTCATTAGCAGAGGGATTGAATTCAAGAGTCGTGAAGTGATTTTGCAGCTTACAGGACCTTGGTTAGGCCACATTTGGAGTGCTGTATGCAGTTCTGGTCGCCTCACTTTAGGAAAGATGTGGAAGCTTTGGAGAGGGGGCAGAGAAGATTTACCAGGATGTTGCCTGGAATGGAGAATAGGTCGTACGAGGATAGGTTGAGAGTGCTAGGCCTTTTCTCATTGGAATGGTGAAGGATGAGGGGTGGCTTGATAGAGGTTTATAAGATGATCAGAGGAATAGGTAGAGTAGGCAGTCAAAAACTTTTTCCCCGGGTACAACAGAGTGTTACAAGGGGACATAAATTTAAGGTGAATGGTGGAAGGTATAGAGGGGATGTCTGGGGTAGGTTCTTTACCCAGAGAGTGGTGGGGGCATGGAATGCGCTGCCTGTGGGAGTGGCAGAGTCAGAATCATTGGTGGCCTTTAAGCGGCAATTGGATAGGTACATGGATAGGTGCTTAAGCTAGGACAAATGTTCGGCACAACATCGTGGGCCGAAGGGCCTGTTCTGTGCTGTATTGTTTTATAGAACATAGAACATAGAACATAGAAGAATACAGCGCAGTACAGGCCCTTGGGCCCTCGATGTTGCGCCGATCCAAGCCCACCTAAACTACACTAACCCACTATCCTCCATATACCTATCCAATGCCCTCTTAAATGCCCATAAAGAGGGAGAGTCCACCACTGTTACTGGCAGGGCATTCCATGAACTAACGACTCGCTGAGTGAAGAACCTACCCCTAACATCAGTCCTATATCTACCCCCCCTTAATTTAAAGCTATGCCCCCTTGTAATACCCGACTCAATACGCGGGAAAAGGTTCATACTGTCGACCCTATCTAACCCCCTAATCATCTTGTACACCTCAATCAAGTCACCCCTAAACCTTCTTTTCTCTAGTGAAAACAGCCCCAAGTGCCTCAGTCTTTCCTCATACGATTTTCCTTCCATACCAGGCAACATCCTGGTAAACCTCCTCTGCACCCGTTCCAATGCCTCCACATCCTTCCTATAGTATGGCGACCAAAACTGCACACAATATTCCAGATGCGGCCGTACCAGAGTCTTATACAACTGCATCATGACCTCAGGACTCCGGAACTCAATTCCTCTACCAATAAAAGCCAGTACGCCATATGCCTTCCTCACCGCACTATTCACCTGGGTGGCAACTTTCAGAGATCTGTGTACATGGACACCAAGATCCCTCTGCTCATCCACACTACCAAGTATCCGACCATTAGCCCAGTACCCCATCTTTTTGTTATTCTTCCCAAAGTGAATCACCTCGCACTTAGCTACATTGAATTCCATCTGCCACCTTTCTGCCCAGCTCTGCAGCTTCTCTATATCCTGCTGTAACCTGCCACATGCTTCCTCACTGTCAACAACTCCTCCGACTTTCGTATCATCCGCAAACTTGCTCACCCAACCTTCTCACCCCTCTTCCAGGTCATTTATAAAAATGACAAACAGCAATGGTCCCAAAACAGATCCTTGCGGAACACCGCTAGTGACGGCACTCCATGAAGAAACTTTGCCATCAACTACTACCCTCTGTCTTCTTCCATCCAGCCAATTCCTAATCCAAACCTCCAACTCACCCTCAATGCCATATCTCCGTATTTTCTACAGTAGCCTACCATGGGGAAACTTATCAAACGCCTTACAAAAATCTATATATACCACATCTACCGCTTTCCCCTCATCAACCTCCTTCGTCACCTTTTCAAAGAATTCAATAAGGTTTGTGAGGCACGACTTGCCCTTCACAAAACCATGCTGACTATCCTTGATCACATTATTCCTATCCAGATGTGCATAAATCCTATCCCTTACAATTCTCTCTAAGACTTTGCCCACAACAGAAGTGAGACTCACCGGCCTATAGTTACTAGGGCTATCCCTACTCCCCTTTTTGAACAAGGGAACCACATTTGCTATCCTCCAGTCTTCTGGGACTACTCCTGTAGACAAAGAGGACATAAAAATCAAGGCCAATGGCTCTGCAATCTCCTCCCTTGCTTCCCAGAGAATCCTAGGATAAATGCCATCAGGCCCAGGGGACTTATCTATTTTCACCTTTTCCAGGATTTCCAACACCTCTTCTCTACATACCTCAAAGCCATCCATTCTACTTATTTGTGACTCAGTATTCTCATCGACAACAATGCCCTGTTCCTGAGTAAATACTGAAGAAAAGTATTCATTCAGTGTCTCCCCAATCTCTTCCGCCTCCACACGCAACTTCCCCCTACTATCCTTGACTGGACCTATTCCTACCCTAGTCATTCTTTTATTCCTAACATACCTATAGAAAGCCTTAGGGTTTTCCCTAATCCTATCGACTAAGGACCTTTCATGTCCCCTCCTTGCTGCTTTTAGCTCTCTCTTCAGGTCCTTCCTGGCTACCCTATAACTCTCAATCGCCCCAATTGAACCTTCACGTCTCATCTTGAGATAGGCCGCCCTCTTCCATTTAACAAGGGATTCCAATTCCTTATTAAACCACGGCTCCCTCGCACGACCCTTTCCTCCCTGCCTGACAGGTACATAATTATCAAAGACACTCAATAGTTGCTCCTTGAACAAGCTCCACATATCATTTACACTCTTGCCTTGGAGTCTACTTTTCCAAGCCACACATCCTAAGTCATGCCTCACCGCATCATAATTTCCCTTACCCCAGCTATAATTCTTGCCCTGTAGTACACACTTATCCCTCTCCATCACGAGTGTAAAAATCACCGAATTATGGTCACTATCCCCAAAGTGCTCACCTACCTCTAATTCTAACACCTGGCCTGGTTCGTTACCCAGAACCAAATCCAGTATGGCCTCTCCTCTTGTTGGCCTGTCTACATATTGTGTCAGGAAACTCTCCTGCACACATTGAACAAACACTGACCCATCTAACGAACTTGAGCTATAGCTTTCCCAATCAATATCAGGAAAGTTAAAGTCCCCCATAACAACCACCCTATTACTGTCAGTCATCTCCTGAATCACCTTCCCAATCCTTTCTTCAATGATTCTAGGACTATTAGGAGGCCTGTAAAAGACTCCTAACAGGGTGACCTCACCTTTCCTATTCCTAACCTCAGCCCAAACTACCTCAGATGGCAAGTCCTCATCCATTGTCCTTTCCACCGCTGTAATACTATCTTTGACAAGCAATGCCACACCTCCCCCTCTTTTACCCCCACCTCTGACCCTACTAAAACATTTAAATCCCGGAACCTGCAACAGCCAATCCTGTCCCTGTTCTAGCCATGTATCTGTAATGTTCTATGTTCGATAGAAGTGTTTGAGGTGGGTACATTAACAACGTTTAAAAGGCATTTCAACAAATACATGGAGAACAAAGGTTTAGAATGACATGGGCCAAGTGCGAGGAAATTAATTTAGCGTGGATGTAATTTTCTGGCCATCCTAGACCAGTATGGGCCAAAGGTGCTGCCTTTATGCTGTTGGACTCGATGACTCTATAATTCTGTGACATTTCCCTCCTAGATAATAAATGAGATAAGGCACTGCACAGTGTCAAAGTGCCTTATCAGAGAGCGGCGCGAGCTGGGCGGAAGTGAGGTTGGAGCGCAGAGCTGGTCGGGAAGGTAAGTGATATATAAAGAACTTACCTCGACGCCAACGGTCTTTTCTCAGCAGAGAGCGGCACGAGCTGGGCGGAAGTGAGGTTGGAGCGCAGAGCTGGTCGGGAAGGTAAGTGATTGATGTTTGAGTGGGTGTGTTCTAGACCCCAGGCCCTACACAGTAGGGCCTCCCTCCCATCCTCCTCCTCTAACCTAACTTTAAAGTTCACAGGTAAGCTACTCAGTGTTCTTGCTTTGGAGACGAAGTGTAGAGTAATGGCAGCGCAGGCAGTGGAATGTTCCTCCTGCCGGATGCTTGAGGTAGGGGTGACCACCGATACCCCTGTCGACTTCATCTGCAGGAAATGCAGTCAGATTCTGCTCCTCACAGAACGAGTTAGGGAACTGGAACTGGAGTTGGATGAACTGAGGATTATTCGAGAGGCTGAGAAGGTGATAGATAGAAGCTACAGGGACATAGTTACGCCAGAGAACAGAGGTAGCTGGGTAACAGTTAGAGGTGGGAAGGGGAGGAAGCAGGCAGTGCAGGGATCTCCTGTAGTCATTCCCCTTAACAATAGGCATACCGCTTTGGATACTGGTGGGGGAGGGGGGGGGGGACAGCCTAGCAGGTGTAAGCTGCAGTGACCGGGTCTGTGGCGTGAGGTCTGGCTCTGAGGCTCAGAAGGAAAATGGGGAGAGGAGGAGAGCGCTATCTATAGGAGACTCTCTAGTTAGAGGGACGGACAGGCGATTCTGTGGGCATGGGCGAGACTCTAGGATGGTTTATTGCCTCCCGGGTGCCAGGTTCCGAGACGTCTCAGACCGTGTCCTCAGAATCCTTAAGGGGGAGGGTGTGCAGCCAGAAGTCGTGGTGCACGTTGGCACCAACGACATAGGTAGGAAGAGAGGTGGGGAGGTCATTCAAGAGCTCAGGGAGTTAGGCTGGAAGCTGAAAGCTAGGACAGACAGAGTCATCATCTCTGGGTTGTTGCCGGTGCCACGTGACAGTGAGGCAAGGAATAGGGAAAGAGTGCAGTTGAACACGTGGCTGCAAGGAAGGTGTAGGATGGAGGGCCTCAGGTATTTGGACAATTGGACTGCATTCTGGGTAAGGTGGGACCTGTACACGCAGGACGGGTTGCACCTGAACCAGAAGGGCACCAATATCCTGGGGGGTAGGTTTGCTAGCTATCTTCGGGGGGGGGGGGGGTGGTGTTTAAACTAATTTGGCAGGGGGATGGGATCCGGACTTATAGTCCAGCAAGTAGGCTAGCTGTTTGTCAGGATGTCCAAGTGTGTGGGGAGGCTGTGAAGAAGGTAGCACTGACAGGGAATACTTGCGGACACAGAGATGGGTTTAAGTGCGTATACTTCAACGCAAAGAGTATCAGAAATAAGGTCGGTGAACTTAAGGCGTGGATAGGTACCTGGGACTACGATGTTGTGGCCATCACGGAAACATGGATAGAAGAGGGACAGGAATGGATGTTGGAGGTTCCTGGTTACAGATGTTTCAGTAGGATTAGGGAGGGTGGTAAAAAAGGAGGCGGGGGGGTAGCGTTGCTAATTAGAAATGGTATAACAGCTGCAGAAAGGCAGTTCGAGGGGGATCTGCCTTTAGAGGTAATATGGGCTGAAGTCAGAAATAGGAAAGGTGCAGTCACCTTGTTGGGTGTTTACTATAGGCACCCCAATAGCAGCAGAGATGTGGAGAAACAGATTGGAAAACAGATTTTGGAAAAGTGCAGAAGCCATAGGGTAGTAGTCATGGGCGATTTCAACTTCCCAAATATTGATTGGAAGCTCTTCAGATCTAGTAGATTGGATGGGACGGTGTTTGTGCAGTGTGTCCAGGAAGCTTTTCTAACACAGTATGTAGATTGTCCGACCAGAGGGGAGGCCATTTTGGATTTGTTACTCGGTAATGAACCGGGACAAGTGTTGGGCTTGTTAGTGGGTGAACATTTTGGTGATGGTGACCACAAGTCTGTGACTTTCACCTTGGTTATGGAGAGAGATAGGTGCGTGCAACAGGGTAGGTTTTACAATTGGGGGAAGGGTAATTACGATGCTGTAAGACAGGATCTGAGGAGCATAATTTGGGAGCATAGGCTGTCGGGGAAGGATGTCGTGGAAATGTAGAACTTTTTCAAGGAACAGATACGACGTGTCCTTGATATGTATGTACCGGTCAGGCAGGAAAGAAATGGTCATGTGAGGGAACCTTGGTTGACGAGGGAGGTTGAATGTTTTGTCAAGAGGAAGAAGGAGGCTTACATAAGGTTGAGGAAACAGGGTTCAGACAGAGCAGTGGAGGGACACAGGATAGCCAGAAGGGACCTGAAGAAAGGGATTAGGAGAGTTAAGAGAGGGCATGAAAAATCTTTGGCGGATAGGATCAAGGATAACCCAAAGGCTTTTTATGTGTATGTGAGAAACAGGAGAATGATGAGAACGAGGGTAGGTCCGATCAAGAACAGTAGTGGGAGACTGTGAATTGAGTCGGAAGAGATAGGAGAGGTCTTGAATGAGTACTTTTCTTCAGTATTTACGATCGAGAGGAACCGTATTGTTGAAGAGGAGAGTGTGAAACGGACTGGTAAGTTAGAGGAGATACATGTTAGGAAGGAAGATGTGTTGGATATTTTGAACAACTTGAGGATAGACAAGTCCCCCAGGCCTGATGGGATATATCCTAGGATTATGTGGGAATCAAGAGAGGAAATTGCAGTACCGTTGGCAATGATCTTTTCATCTTCACTTTCCAGGGGGGTGGCACCAGGGGACTGGAGAGTGGCGAATGTTGTGCCCCTGTTCAAAAAAGAGAATAGGGATAACCCCGGGAATTACAGGCCAGTTAGTCTTACTTCGGTGGTAGGTAAAGTAATGGAAAGGGTACTGAGGGATAGGATTTATGAGTATCTGGAAAGGCACTGCTTGATTAGGGATAGCCAGCACGGATTTGTGAAGGGTAGGTCTTGCCTTACAAGTCTGATTGAATTCTTTGAGGAGGTGACCAAGCATGTGGATGAGGGTAGAGCAGTGGATGTAGTATACATGGATTTTAGTAAGGCATTTGATAAGGTTCCCCATGGTAGGCTTATGTGGAAAGTCAGGAGGCATGGGATAGAGGGAAATTTGGCCAATTGGATGGAAAACTGGCTAACCGGTCGAAGTCAGAGTGGTGGTAGATGGTAAATATTCAGCCTGGAGCTCAGTTACAAGTGGGGTTCCGCAGGGATCAGTTCTGGGTCCTCTGCTGTTTGTAATTTTTATTAATGACTTGGATGAGGGAGTCGAAGGGTGGGTCAGTAAATTTGCAGATGATACGAAGATTGGTGGAGTTGTGGATAGTGAGGAGGGCTCTTGTTGGCTGCAAAGCGACTTGGATATGATGCAGAGCTGGGCTGAGGAGTGGCAGATGGAGTTCAAACCTGCCAAGTGTGAGGTTATCCATTTTCGAAAGACAAATAAGAATGCGGAATACAGGGTTAACGGTAGGATTCTTAGTGATGTGGAGGAACTGAGGGATCTTGGGGTCTATGTTCATAGGTCTTTGAAAGTTGCCACTCAGGTGGATAGAGCTTGTACGAAGGCCTATGGTGTATTTGCGTTCATTAGCAGAGGGATTGAATTCAAGAGTCGTGAAGTGATGTTGCAACTGTACAGGACCTTGGTTAGGTCACATTTGGAGTACTGTGTGCAGTTCTGGTCGCCTCACTTTAGGAAGGATGTGGAAGCTTTGGAGAGGGGGCAGAGAAGATTTACCAGGATGTTGCCTGGAATGGAGAATAGTTCGTACGAGGATAGGTTGAGAGTGCTAGGCCTTATCTCGTTGGAACGGCGAAGGATGAGGGGTGACTTGATAGAGGTTTATTAGATGATCAGAGGAATAGATAGAGTAGACAGTCAGAAACTTTTTCCCCGGGTACAACAGAGTGTTACAAGGAAACATAAATTTAAGGTGAAGGGTGGAAGGTATAGGGGAGATGTCAGGGGTGGGTTCTTTACCCAGAGAGTGGTGGGGGCATGGAATGCGCTGCCTGTGGGAGTGGCAGAGTCAGAATCTTTGGTGACCTTTAAGCGGCAATTGGATAGGTACATGGATGGGTGCTTAAGCTAGGACAAATGTTCGGCACAACATCGTGGGCCGAAGGGCCTGTTCTGTGCTGTATTGTTCTACGTTCTATGTTCTATGGTGGAGACATGCCCTTTCATGGGCTTTTATGATGTACAATGAGTGATGATTTCATTTGGGAATCTGTTAGCACAAGAACTAGTTTTGATAGGCTCTATCTCAGTGTCAAGGCCACATAGTGAGAGGATGGTGAGGACCGTATTCAGGAAGGTCCCCACAAGTTGATCTTGGGGAACTGCAGGAACCCTAACATGTATGCTGTCCAGTGAATGTCGGCTTTCAGTAATCGGAGTTTAAAACCAATTTGGCTGATTTCTCAATGAATGTATCAAGGAAAGGGTACTCCGTTTCAGTGGTGAATTTTAGCACAAGGTGGCAATCATCGAGCTTTATAAAGAAACTATTTAATGCAGATTCAAATTTCGCAAACATGTCATCAACATGTTGAAGATATGCAAGCAGATAGAGGCGAGGTATCATGCCATCAAAGATGTGTTTTGCATGGTTACCAAGAAAGATGTTAGGAAGAGTTTTCCCTCGAGAATATCCCATGGTAACACCATCTGTTTGGTCATACAAGTTGTTATTGGAACTGAAGTCAACGACACAAGGTGCTCAGTTCATGTGTATCATAGACTCCCTACAATGTGGAAACACGCCCTTCAGCCCAAGACATTCACACCAATCCTCCAGAGAGTCAGCCACCCAGACCTATTCTCCTATTACTCTACATTTATCCCAGACTAGTGCACCTAACCTGCACACTATGAGCACAGCCAATTCACCTAACCTGCACATATTTGGATTGTAGGAGGAAACCCATGCAGACTTGGGGAGAATATGCAAAGAGACACGGGGAGAATATTCACACAGACAGTTACCCAAGGCTGGAATTGAACCCAGGACGCTGGCACTGTGTTAACCACAAAGCCACGATGCCACCAGAAAGGAAAAAAGAGATGATGTTTTGTGAACACTGAATCAGGCACAAGTGGTATGTCTGAATTTCAATGGCTGGTTTGAGCTGTATATTAATAAATAAGGTGGCAATGTTGAAAGAGCACTTGGGCATGCTATCACTCTCAGAATGTAGCTCTCATATGGTCTCCGTGATGGTGAAGGAATCCTTCACTGAGCATGTGGAGAACTCAGTTAAACATGATTTTCATTGTTTCACAAAGCATTCAGCCAATTCAGGCTGTGCAGACTCAGTAATAGATATGATAGGACAGAAAAGGTACATCGATTCTGTATGTCTAGGGGAACCCATACTTGGTGGGTGCAGTGAACCGTGAGAACAAATTCTATCGTTGGCATCATTAGGCATGTTACCACCTTCACACACAAGGCCAACAGGTGAGTCACAAATGAATAACATTACATGGGTTTTGGTGCTGGTGGGATGCCGGATATGTCGGCCCTACATCCTGACAACTGGTGGACCGTGTCAGAAAACATGTCCATTTGATCATTCTCTGCTGGCAGTAAGCTGCCTGCGCTCAACCAGCCCAGGCTTGTAAGCCTCATTAGAAGTGATTCTGCTTTGGAAATCATTGATTCAATAATCTGAATTATTCTAAGAGTTTAACTAGAAACCAATTCAAGATCAACAGCTGGATGTATCTGTGCATGAGTTAGAAGCAACAAATATAATTCCACAGGACTCTGGGCCATGTCGGCAAAAGGAATTTTTACAGACATTGTACTTCTTTGATGAGAAAAGCATCATGGAGACAACCAAACTCTGCTGTATCCCCATAGTGACACCCTGACCAATCAGAGTCCACCTATCTGGTCTGAGAGTTAAAATTGACAGCTAACTGTTTTTGCTGCATCTCCATGGTAATGATGAGCTAGCCAATCAGCTTCACCTTCACATTTCATATCAAAAGCTTTCGCTCCTTTTGTTTTCAAAACAATAGAACAGGTTTCCACCTGGATTTGAGCAATATTACTGACATAGTTTGCTTTAAATGCTGGGATTACAGTTTGGGGTAAAGTTGATCACTTTTGTTGCCTTCGAAAATCAGCTTAAACAGAGTGGCTAGAAATTTGGTGAGTTAAGTGAATCTCTTTCGAAAAGTTCACGTTTGTTTGACTTTGAGACATAACAGCTTAGCTTTAATCAATATTCATTAGTGCACAAAACCCATCCATTCTACAGCCCAGCTTTGACACCTGTCCTTTTAAGAAATCACCACAATTACAGAAATACTGTTAACTTCAGAGACACAGAAAAAAAACACCAACAAAATTATGCCGGGAGAAAGTGAGGACTGCGGATGTTGGAGATCAGTGTCAAAAATTGTGGTGGTGGAAAAGGACAGATGGTCTTGAGGAAGAGCTTAGGATGGAAACATCGACTCTCCTCCTCCTCGGATGTTGCCTGACTGGCTGTGTTTTTCCAGCTCCACACTTTTTGAACAAAATTATTCCATATAAATTCCACAATTTACACCCCACAGGACCTCAGGTAGTAATCAATGTCATGTTACAGTGCAGATTTTGGCACGTTGTCTCTGTTCTAGTTTGTTAAATGTTATCATTTTTATTCATTTGTGGGATGAGGGTGTTGCTGTCTCGGCCAGTATTTATTGCCCATCCCGAATTGTGCAAAGAGCAGTTAAGATTCCACCACATTGCTCTGGGTCTGGAAAAACATGGAGACCAGATCAGGTAAAAATGTCAATTTCCTTCCCTAAAAGCCATTCCAGAACAAGTTGAGTTTTTCCAACAATCAGCAATGGATTCATTGCCATGATTCCTCTCATACTTACAGATTTTTCTAGAATTCAAATTCCACCATCTGCCATGGCAGGATTTGAATTTGAGTCCCCGGCACATTACCTGGGTCTCTGGATTAGCAGTCCATCACTGGGTCACTGGGTCACCGCCTGACCTGCAATATTAGATTATACAGAATAGCATTTACTCTCTATATTGCAGTGAACAGCAGTCCCTGTGTATGCTATGCTAAACAGCAATTTCGGAGTATATGAAACAGAAGTCCCTGTGTGTATTACAGAGAGTATCTGACCCTGTCTGTATTGTAGAGAAGAGCAGATCCTGTGCATATTGCAGAGAACATTTGTTCCCATGTATTTTCTAAACCTTTCAAGTTTCACAACATGTTTCAAAGAGGAAGAAAGCCTGAATTGCAACACAATCATCCAAAAGTGGTCCAACCAATGTTCTGCACAACTGCAATATGACCTCCCAACTACTATATTCAGTGCTCTCTCCCACTAAGGAAAACATACTAAACACCTTCTTGATTATCCTATCCATCTGCAACTCCACTTTCAAGGAACTATGAACCGTGTTCCAAGGTCCCATTGGACACTCCCCAGGTCCTTACCATTAAGTGTATAAACCCAGTCCTGATTTTCAGCACCAATCCCTTGACAGTTTATTGGTCGATGCATTGAATACAGAAGCTGGGACATCATATTGTGGCTGGACAGGACATTGATTAAGCCATTTCAGGAATTCTGTTTTAAGTTCAAAATCCCCTGTTCTGGGAAGGATGTTCTGAATCTTGAAAGAGTTCAGACAAGATTGACAAAGACTTTGCCAGGGTTGGAGGATTTGGGCTACAGGGAGAGACGGGGGCTATTTTCCCTGAAGAGTCAAAGACAGAGGTGACTTTATGGAGATTTATAAATCGTGAGGGGCATGGATACGGTGAACAGCCAGGGTCCCCCCCCCCCCCCCCCCCCCAGGTGAGGTGGGTCCAAAACATGAGCACATCGGTTTAAGTTGAGAGGGCAAAGATTTAAAAGGGATCTAAGGGTCAACGTTTTCAAGCTGCGTGTGGTGTGTGTATTGAATGAGCTGCCAGATGAAGTAGTGGAGACTGATACAGTTACAACATTTGAAAGGCATCCGTGAATGGGATGGGTTTTGAGGGATAGGGCCCAATAGCTGGCAAATGGGACTCCAATAGTTTAGGATTCCGAGTCGGCATGAACGAATTGGACCGAAGGTCTGTTTCTGTGCTGTCCATCTCTATGACACTAATAAATTAAGATGCGTTCCTCTTTTGTGGAGAGCTAGCAGAAGCACAGATAATTGTCCTTGGAGCTGAGACGGTTAAGCAGTGATTCGGACCAGGTGCAGATTTGTTTCCAAACAATTAATTTGCAGAGAGAGAGTAATTGTTAGCATGATCACAATTTTTCGTAACTACTTTCAGGTAACTGGCAAATAATGCAGAGTGAAAATGGGAACATTATTTCACTCAGTAAGTTCTGCGCACCTGGAATAGGCTGAACGGCAGCTGGACACAGATTCAGCAGGTGTTCTCAAACAGATTTATAATTTTACTTTTTAAGGAAGGACTTAGTGGGCTTTGGGCAAGTGAGAGGGGAGTTGGGACAGATTTGCAGCATCTCCAGAGGGAGAGAGTACAGTCCCAATGGGCTGAATAGCCCCAGCCCCTGTGCTCTGTGATACTGCCCCATTCACTGTGAATGATGAAGCTCATCCCACGGCAGAGAGAGAGAGATCCCACCACTTACCTCACAATGGGGCCCGGCTGATTGATCTCAAACAAGTACACTGTTTCGGAAAGCGTCGGAGGTCACCCTCTCAGGGGCATATCGCACTGACAAGCAAGGTACTGGTACAGAGACTGGCTCCAATGTAATGTGAGGTATATGAGGTTCCTGGTGATCGATGGTGATAGGAGATTCTCTGGTATAGGGCACAGACTGCCGTTTCTGCAGCTGACAGTGAGACATCAGATTGGGTGGTACCTCCCTGGTGCCAGGGACAAGGATGTCTCGGAGAGGGAGCAGAGTATTCTCAAAAGGGAGTATGATCAGTGGGAGCTCATTATACATTAGTACCAATGACATCGGAAGAGGAAAGGATGAGGTTCTGACGAGAGAATATAGCAAAGTATCCTGGAGGATAAAAAGTAGGTCTTCGTGGGTAGTAATATCTGGATTACTCTTTGTGCCGCATGCTAGTGAGAGTAGGAACAGCAGGATAGAGAAGATGAATGTGTGGCTAAGGATCTGGTGCAGGGGAGAAGGATTGCCATGTTTGGATCATTGGAATCTCTGCTGGGGTAGAATTGACGTGCATAAGAAGGATGGATTGTACCTGAATTGGAAGGTGTCTAATATCCAGGCAGGGAGATTTGCTAGTGCTACTCAGGAGCCATTAAACCAGTGAGGGAGTGGGGGGTAAACCTAAAGAGATAGTGAGAGAAGAGGTATGTCTGAGCCTGGTACAGTTGAGAAGTTAGACAGTCAAGGCAGGCAAGGGCAAGGCACAGAACGAGGTGGGACAGAGCAGTTTCACTGCATTTATTTCAGTGCAAGAGGCCCGTCAGGGAAGGCAGATGAGCTGAGGATATGGTTTTGAACATGGGACTGGGATATCAAAGATATTACAGAAACGTGGCTCAGTGATGGATAGGACTGGCAGCTTAATGTTCTAGGGTGCAATGGAAAGGATAGAAAGAAGGACGAGAGGAGGCAGAATGGCGTTTTGGATTAGGGATACCTTTATGGTTGTGCTCAGGGAGGATATTGGGAATATTTCCAGTGAAGTTACTTGGATAGAATTGGGAAATAAGAAAGGGATGATCACCTTGTTGTGGTTGTCTGCTTGGGTTTCGTCTGGTTGCTCTGGTTTCCTCCCACAGTCCAAAGATGTGTAGGATGGGTGGGTTATCCAGGCTGAATTGCCCATAGTGTTCAGGGATGTGCTGGCCAGGTGGATTGCTCATTGGAATTGCAACATTATAGGGGTAGGGTAGAAGGCTCTGATGTTCAGTGTGGATGTGATGGGCTGAATGGCCCGCTTCCACGCTATCTGGATTCTCTGATAATTCTACTAGCTTTAAAATAGTTACAGAAAATAATAGACCAGATCTAATAGGTAGCCTTCTAAATTGGACAATTTCGATGGCACAAGGTAAGAACTTGCAAAATTTGTTTGCGGGAGGTTATTTCCAGGGAAAGGGATGGCTGGACAAAAGAGTAACCAGGCAGAGAATAGCAACCCTCAAAAATCAGTAAGGCTGTCTATGGAACCGCAGGCGGTGGGAGAGATTCTGTAAGTATTTCACATCAGTTTTTACTGAAAAATGATATGGAAGCGAGAGAGTTTGGAGAAATAAATAGTGATAATTTGGCAATTGTTCATATTACAGTGGAGGAGCTACTGGATGTCTTAAAAAGCAGAAAGGTGGATAAATCCCAGGAATCTGAGCAGGTCTATCCCAGAACTTTGTGGGAAGCCAGGGAAGTGATTGCTGGGCCCCGCGCTGAGATATTTGTATCATCGATTGCCACAGACAAGGTGCTGGAAGATGGGTGCCATTATTTGAGAAAGTTAAAAATCACACACCAGGTTATAGTCAAACAGGTTTATTTGGAAGTGTGCTTCCAATTAAACCGTTTGGACTATAACCTGGTGTTGTGTGATTTCTAACTTTGTACACCCCAGTCCAACACTGGCATCTCCAAATCATTATTTGAGAAAGGTAGTAAGGAAAAGCCAGGGAACTATAGACCGGTGAGCCTGAAGTCAGTGGCAGGCAAGTTGTTGGAAGGGATTATCAGGGACAGGATTTACATGTCATTGGAAAGGCAAGAAAAGATTAGGGATAGTCAGCATGGCTTTGTGCATGGAAGTCATTAACTTGGACTTGAGAAAGACACAAGGTTCCACATAACAGACTGGTTAGCAAGTTCAACACCATAGAATACAGGCGGAACTAGCTATTTGGATACAAAATTTTTTGGAAGATCAAAGAGTCATAGATGTACAACACAGAAGCAGAGACCCTTCGGTCCAACCAGTACATGCTGACCAGATATCCCAACGCAATGTAGTCCCACCTGCCTGCACCCGGCCCATATCCTTCCTATTCATATACCCATCAAGATGCCTTATAAATGTTGCATTCGTCCAACCTCCACCACTTCCTCTGGCAACTCATTCCATACACGTACCACCCTCTGTGAAAACGTTGCCCCACAAGTCTCTTTAAAGTCTTTCCCCTCTCACCCTAAACCTATGCCCTCTAGTGCTGGGATCCACCACCCCAGGGAAGAGACTTTGTCTATTTATCCTATCCATGCCCCTCATGATTTTATATACCTCTATAAGCTCACCTCTCAGCTTCCGACGCTCCAGGGAAAATAGCCCCAGTCTATTCAAAATCTATTCAACCCCCAGCTGAGCTCAAATCCTCCAATCCTGGTAACTTTCTTGTAAATCTTTTCTGAACCCTTTCAAGTTTCACAACATCCTTCCGATAGGAAGGAGACCAGATTTGTACGCAATATTCCAATAGTGGCCTCACCAATGCCCTGTACAGCCACAACATGACCTCCCAACTCCTGTACTTAATGTTCTAACCATATGTCGCCTTCACTATCCTATCTACCTGTGGCTACACTTTCAAGGACCCGCACTCCAAGGTCTCTTTTTTCAGTAACACTCCTCAGGACCTTACCATTAAGTGTATAAGTCCTGCTAAGATTTGATTTCCCCAAATGCCACTCCTCAGCCCATTCACTCATCTGATCAAGATCCCGTTGTACTCTGAGGTAATTGTTTTCACTGTCCACTACACCTCCAACTTTGGTTTCATCTCAATAACTATGCCTGCTATGTTCACATCCAAGTCATTCATATAAATGACGAAAAGTAGTGGATCCAGCACCGACCCTTGTGGCACTCCACTGGTCACAGGCCTCCAGTCTGAAAAACAACCCTCCACCACCACCCTCTGTCTTCTGCCTTTGAGCCAGTTCTGGATCCCAATTGGCTAGTTCTTCCTGTATTCCATGAGCTCTAACCTTGCTGAGCAGTCAGTGTCTTGGTGGAGGGTGCTTTTAGGACTGGAAGCCTGTGGTGAGCAAAATGCTGTCAGGCTGGGTGCTGGGTCCACTGCTTTTTGTCATTTATATCAATGATTTCCATGTGAATATAGGAGCTATGGTTAGTAGGTTTACAGTAGACACCAAAATTTGAGGTGCAGTGGACAGTAAAGTTACCTGAGAGCACAATGAGACTCCGATCAAATGGGCTGAGGAGTGGCAGATGTTTAATTTTGATAAATGTGAGGTTATGCATTTTGGAAAAGCAAATCAGGGCCGGACTTCTACACTTAATGGGAAGGTCCTGGGCAGTGTTGCTGAACTGAGAGATCTTGGAGTGCAGGTTCACAGTTCCTTGAAAGTGGAATCATAGATAGGCAGGGTAGTGTAGAAGGTGTTTAGTATTCTTGCCTTTATCGGTCAGTGCATTGAGTACAGGAGTTGTGACGTCATTTTGCGGCTGTACAGGACATTGATTCAGTCACTTCTGGAATTCTGCTTTCAGTCCTGGTCTCCCCACTATCGGAATGATATTGTGAAACTTGAAAGGATTCAGAAAAGATGTGCAAAGATGTTTCCAGGGTTGAGGGATTGAGCTAAAGGGAGAGGCTGAATAGGCTGAAGCTGTTTTCACTGGAGAATCGGATGCTGAGGGGTGACCATAGAGGTTGATAAAATCGTGAGGGGCATGGATAGAGTAAACAGCTAGGGTCTTATTCCTGTTTAGGTGAGTCCAAAACTAGAAAGCACAGGCGTGAGGGAAAAGATTGAAAAGGGATATTAGGGGAAAAGTTTCAAGCTGAACATGATACGTGTATGGAATAAGCTGCCAGAGAAAGTGTGGACGCTGGTATAGTTACAACATTTAAAACGCATCTCATTGGATATGTGATTGGGAAAGGTTTAGAAGGCTATGGGCCAAGTGCTGGCATATGGGACGAGATTAATTTAGGATATCTGGTCGGCATGGACAATTTGGACAAAAGGGTTTGTTTCTGTGTTGTACATCTCTACGACACTAATAAATTAAAATTAAGATAGGTTTCTCTTTTATGGAGAGTTAGCAGAAGGTCAGACAATTCTCCTTGGAGCTGAGAAGGATAAGCAGTGATTTCGACCAGTAGTTGATTTGTTTCCAGGATATTTCATTAATAGAGAGACAGAGTGAGAAATATTTAACGTGACAATTTTTAGTAACTACTTTCAGGTAACTGGCAAATTATGCAGGTTAAAAATGTGAAGATTATTTTACTCACTAAGTTCTGAGCATCTGGAACAGTTTGAAAGACAGCTGAATGCAGATTCAGTAGCTATTGTCAAAACAAATTTGAAATTTAACTTTTTTAAGGAAGGATTTGGAGGACTATGTCCAAATGGGAGGTGAGTTGGGACTGACTGGCACCATCTCCAGAGGGAGAGAGTACAGCCCCAATGGGCTGAATAGCTCCCAGCCCCTGTGCTCTGTGATACTGCCTCATTCACTGTGAATGATGAAGCTCATCACAGGGCAGAGCTGTAGAGATGTACAGCATGAAAATACACCCTTTGGTTAAACTAGTCCATGCTGACCAGATATCCCAACCTAATCTAGACCCATTTGCCAACACTTGGCACATATCACTCTGCACCCTTCCTATTCATATACCCATCAAGATGCCAAATGGTATAATTGTACCAACATCCTCCACTTCCCGACAGAAGATTCCATACACGCACCAACCTCGGTGGGAAATAAATTGCCCCTCTGATCCATTTTAAATTCTTCCCGTCTCATGTTAAACCTATGCTCTCTCATTCTGGACTCCCCCACCCCAGGGAAACGACCTTGTCTATTTATCCTACCCATGCCCCTCCTGATTTTATAAACCTCTATGAGGTCACCCCTCAGCCTCTGATGCACCTGGGAGGATCCCACCACTCAGGTCACAATGGGGCCTGGCTGATTGACACAGCTTCAGACCAATCGGAGAGTTGGCATGATCCTCCAGCCAATGGGAGTGAATGAGGGGTGGGTCCAGCAGGCCAACACATGACCATCAGCTTTGCAGGCACAGTGTCACTGTGAGGGGAGACTCAGTGAGTGTGAAGGGAGTGGGAGAGACAGCAGAGACTGGGAAAGAGATGGAGTTAGTGTGGACTGGGAGGGTTGAAAAACACTGTTTCAGTCTGCTAGAGCTGAATTAGATACTCCGGGTAAATTGAAAGAACTGTGGATGCTGTAAATCACACACAACAACTGAAAGTACTGGAAAAGCTCAGCAGATCTGGCAGCATCTGTGAAGTGAAATCGGTTCGCATTTTGTATTCGGTGACATCCTCAGGAACTGATGTTACTGAGAAAAAAATGTTGGTTTTTATGCAGAAGGTAGGGGTTAAGGAGTAAATGATAGGGGGGAATAGAGTCCAAAGAGAGAGATAGGAGCAGTTGGACAAAGAAGTGGATAACGATCTGACAGCGGGAGGGTGAATAGCTGTTTATGGGGACTGTTAGTGGCTAACCATAGGTAATGTGTAATGCCAGGCTATGTAATAAAAAGGCCTGGTGTGTGGGGTAAGGGGCAAAGACACTAGGACGTGGGAGAGTTCAGGACCTAAAATTATTGAATTTGATGTTGAAGCCAGAGGATTGTAGGGTCCCCGACTGGGAGATGAGGTGTTGTTCTTCCAGCTTGTGTTAAAGTGTGGCGCTGGAAAAGCACAGCAGGTCAGGCAGCATCCAAGGAGCAGGAGAATTGACATATTGGGCATGGAACACCGCAGTAAGCATAAGACAGAGATGTTGGACAGGGAACAGTCTTGTGTGTTAAAGTGACAGGCAACTGGAAGCTCCGGGACCTTTTTGCAGCCACAATGTAACTCATCAATCACCATTTCCACCACTGCCACTCAGATGCTACCAGGTTCCTGTCTCCTCCACTAACAGCTTTCCACCCTCCCACCAGATCGTTATTCACTCCTTTGTCTTTCCAAATGTTCCTATCTCTCTTTGCGCTCTGTCCCCACCTATTATTTACTCTTTAACCCCTATCTCCGATAGTCTAAAGATGGGCAGGTTTAGTGAATTGGCCCAGCTAAATTTCCCGTAGTGTTCAGGGATGTGCATTAGTCCGGGGAAATAGAGAGTAATAGGGAGGGGAATGGGTCTGGGTGGGATGAACTTCGGAGGGTGGGTGTGGAATTGTTGGGCTGAAGAGCCCGTTTCCACGCTGTAGGGATTCTACTTTTCCCAGCTGTCACTGGTTCCGAGGAAGGGTCACGGAACCCGTGATGACCCTTGGTGTGTGCAGGAGCCGGAAAGGAGACAGTGGCAGCAGAAACCGGATGAAATGTATCAGTGTGGACTGGGAGGGTTTAGTCATACTCTGTGCAGGTCGTTAATCTGAATTAGAAAATCTTGGTCCCACGTTTGCAGCAAAGGGGAAAACAGCTGTGGGCCTCAGGCAGTGAGAGGACCTGGGTTATGGCCGCCATCTATATTTGGGGCAAGGTACAGCAAGGCGCATGCACGTATCCTCTTTTAGGGGGGCGATTTGAAAATGAGCGTTTACATATCAAACACATACCAAGAGAAGTATTCGCCTTCACTATTCATCTTGCACTGACTGTGAGCTTTGTTTTGCGAATTCATATTAATTGAGAATAATTGAGACTGGGATCTCAAAAACAAGTTTCTACAGTCAGCGGAGTCATCAGGATCTGAATATCATTGGCATTTAACTGTGGAACGAGAAAGGTTTGTTCAGTCTGGGAAAATATCACCAATAGTTTTGTCAAGCAAAAATCAGAAAGATGTTCAAGTTCATGGTCAGATCACCCTTTGGATATGTGTTCAATTCTGGGCCCTGCAGCTGTGGAAGGAGGTATTGGCCTGAGAGAGAGCACAGATTTATCCAAATGCCAGATTTAGTCCCAGTCACCCACTTCATGATGTTAACCTGTAAACTCCCTACTTCCAATTTCCTGCAAGCTTCTCATTGAAATTCCTTGTGGACTCAAATTCCAGCACCATTTCAGGTGGAACGTTCCAGATTCTGACAACTGTCTGTTCATCCAGAAACTGCTGAAGTCCATTTTGACTCTGGGGTTACAAAGGGCTGAATTGAAAGATGAGATGCTGTTCCTGAGCTCCCATTGAGATGCATTGGAACAGTACAGGAGGCTGAGGGCAGTGTAGATGTGAGAAGGCAATGAAGATGACAAGGCTGTACTGAGAGTGCTGCTTGGCTCAATGAGAGTGTTTTGGAGTTGGATGTAAACAGAGGGAGGTGAGACTGGGCGAAGGTGAAGCTGAAACTCAGGTTTAGTTCAGGCCATTCAGTAATTCACGTGGTCCCAATGGGAACAGCCAATTTGTCAGTGATACCTGCGGAGTATTTAAGTTTTTAAAGTATGACATATCCGTTGAAGTAAAGAGTTTTTTTATTATAATGTACATGTTTGAAGTGAAGGAAGGTTGCTCACGCGTTTAAATTTTCTTAATGGGAGTAACGAGATGAATGTAGAGAGATGTTGTGATAGGAGACCTCAGACCTGTGGTGTGGTCCTCTTGTACAATGTGGGAAATAAGGGACGCTTCCAGTGTGCCTGACGGCTCTGTGTGCTGCAAGTGTGTCTATCTGCAGTTACTGGGAAACTGCTTTTCAGACCTGGAGCTGTGAGTGGACTCACTGTGGAGCAATACTGAGAATGTTATGGACAGCACGTTTAGTGAGTTAGTCACACTGCAGGTGAGGGCTACACAGGCAGAAAGGGAATGGGTGACCATCAGATCAAGTAAAAGGCTCAGGAAAGGAGTGCAGGGGTCCCCAGTGGTCATCCCCTTCTCATACAGATACTGTATCCTGCTTGGGATTCTGTAAGGGCGGGAATGGGTGGAGTAGCTTCTCGGGAAATCAGCACCAGCTAGGGTCATGCCACCACAGAGAGCTCCGCTGCAAAGAGCGGGAGGAAAGAGAGGAAACGCGGCTATAGTGACAGGGGATTCAATGCTCAGGGTTAGGGCGGGCACTGCTGTAACCATAGACGTGAATCCAGGATGGTATGTTACCTCCATAAAGCTAGGATCCGCGATATCATGGAGTGGCTGCAGGACTTTCTGGAGCTGGAGATTAAACAGCCCATGGTGGTGGAACACACAGATACCAACAACATCACTAAACAGAGGGATGAGGACCTGAAAGCTAGATATAGGGAGAGCAGAGATGCATTAAAATGTAGCTCCTGAAATGTAATAAGGTCAGACTTACTCTCAGTGCCATGTGCTACTGAGAGCAGGAATAAGAGGGTAGATCAGCTGGATGTGTGGCTGGGGAAATGGTGTACCAGAGAAAGGTTTAGATTCTTCAGGCACTGGGACTGTTTCGGATTAGGTGGGACCTATACCAGCCTGACCAGTTACCCCTGGGCAGAGCTGAGACAAATCTGATGGGGGCTTTTGCAGTTCCATTGGTGAGGTTTTAACTAGTCTGGCAGGGGGTTGGGAACTAAAGTGTTGGCTTAGATGGGTCAGATTCAGGTCAGGGAATGGGAGGTAGAATATTAGTGATGTAGTCAGCAGCTCAGAAAGCCAAAGAGAAGGAGGATTAAACGAGGATTGAGTCCCTCTTCAGCCATCAGTCCTGCCATCTCAGAAATGTGAGTCAACAAAATATGGAGCTGTATACATATCTATGACTCTATGTGCTTCAGCAAAATGGTGGAAATCTGCAATAAGAACATAAATTGCTGGACGTCCTCAGCAAGTCTGTCAGCATCTGAAATGGTGACAGATGCTGGAAACATTGCAGCCTTGAAGAAGTGTTAAGATGATCACACCAAGCACTACAATATCGGTTACACACTGAGTGCCAGAACGTGGGACTAGAATAAATAGGCGCTTGATGACCAGCATGAATACGATGGGGCTGGAAAGTTGATGTTTTGGGTCAGGACTATTCATCCGGACGGACAAACTGTCCTGACCCAAAACATCAACTTTCCTGCTCCTCTGATGCTGCCTGACCTGCTGCATTTCCCCAGATCAACATTGTATAAACTCTGACTTCCAGCATCTGCAGCCCTCCACATCCCAGGACTCAGACTGGTGACCCTCCTTTACTCTCTCTCAATAACCAGGATAGGTCTCCTTGGGAAAGGGGAACAAAGGTACACGGAGTACCCCAGGTGTGGTCTCACCAAGGCCCTTCCAGAAAGGAATCCCTGCTCCGGTACTCGAATCCTCTCACTAGGAAGGTCACACATCATTTACATTCCCCACTGCTTCCCACAAGAGGGAATCTTAGAGAAACACGGAATAAAATGGGGTCAGAGTCTCTGGTATAAAACTGTTGAACTCAATGGCCCCATCTTCTCCATATTGGTCATCAAGCACACGTGCCTGGTGTGATCATCTAAACACTTCTTCAAGGCTGCAATGTTTCCTACATCTGTCACCATTTCAGATGCTGCCAGACCTGCTGAGGATCTCCAGCACTTTCTGTTTTCTCCGTTGTAGAGTACTGAAAGGGGGGATTTGCAGTTGAGAAATTCAAATTGAATTTCATGTTCAGTTTTGATAGTTACTGGATCCGTGCCGATCTGGATATCATTGGCCTTTTCATCTGGAACGAAAGGTGTGCATTCTGCCCGTGGACGAATATCTCAAATGTCAGTGTGACTGGAAAAGTACTGAGACAGCAAAGTCCATGTTAGTGTGATGACTGTAGAGAGAGATTTCATTGGTTTTTGAAAGTCTAAAAAATCATGGCACGTTTCCCAGGAACAGTTAAGCCACAGATTGGTTTTGTATGAGGGCAATTTACCATGAAACCAGAAAGACAAAAGGATTCCTGCATCATGGAAAAAGCTATGAAAATGGGATTGTTGTAACGGAGTGAATTATCGATCATGGATTGTAATCCATTGGCGTTGTCACGTTGGTTCCAGCACCGTGGGGAAACACGGGAAATGTGATGAGTGCAGTGTAGGTTTCAGTTATTAAACTGGAAAAGGCGCAGAAGAAATTTACAAGGATGATGCTAGGTCTCAGGGGTCTGAGTTACAGGGAGAGGTTGGACAAGCGAGGACTTTTTTGTTTAGAGCAGAGGAAACCGAGGGGGAATATATTAAAGAAGTGTATAAGACCATGAGAGGCCTGGGTAAGGTGAATGCACTCAGTCTTTTTCCCAGGGAACTAAGGACTGGAGGGCATCAGTTTAAGGTTAGAGGAGAAAGACTAAAAGGGAACCTGAGGGGCAACTGTTCTACACAAAGGTGGTATGTATATGGAATGAGCTGCCAGTGGAAGTGGTTGAGGCGGGTCTGTTAACAACATGTAAACGGCATTTGGACAAATACATGGATAGGAAAGTTTCAGAAGCAGATGAGCCAAGTGCATGGAAATGGGGTTAGCATGGATGGACATTCCGGTCGGCATGGGCCAGTTTGGGCCAAAGGTCCTGTCTCTGCTGTAGGATTTTATAACTCTAAGTGCATCTGCTATTTCTCCCACTAACTCTGTTGGTATCTTGGGATGTATTCCATCAGGGTAATGAGGCTTGTCTACCTTTAGCTCCATTATCTTGCCCAGCTCTAACTCTTTCATGATAATGGTCTTTCTAGGTCCTCACCTTCCTCAGCCTCCTTATCAATTACTGGCATGTTCTTCATATCCTCCACTGTGAAGACTGACTGCTGTGTCCTCATATTCCTGAACCCTGCTGGATAGCAATAACTCGGCACAGAACTCTGAGAGGTCTTCTTTGAGTCTTTATTGATGAGACATGGCAGTTACCTGGATATTTTACGTGCAAAATGCCTCCAGGCAGCATCAGGTAACTCCCTGCCTGTCCGGTGTATGGCTCCCATTCTTATACCTTTGTGGTTTGTGACTTTGAATAGAGACTATCTCTCAGGATTATCTCCACGGCAACAGCAGTTTAAAAAGTCTAGTTCAGTTCAGCACTTTGTGGTTAAACCACGCACCCCTCCCCCCACGCCCCTTTGGCTCCCTCAGGTATCTGACAGGCAGTTCAGTTTCAGTGGGGCTGTCTATCGGGATTCTGATATGGAGGAGCTGGTGTTGGGGTGGGGTGGACAAATTTATAAATCACACAACAGGTTATAATCCAACAGGTTTATTTGGCAGTACAAGTTTTTGGAGTGTGCTGTGATTTGTAACTTGATCAGGATTATCTCTATGGTAACAGTGAAGTGCTTCAACAATTACAGAGGCCATATGTTCCCCACACAATAGGTTCCCCTCCAGCAGTGTAAACTGCTATTCCGGCCCTGGAGATAGCTACTCATTACATTTTATCCCGAATCCCATCAAGCTTTCTGTTAATCTTTGAAGTTTTTCTAATCTCCTGGTTTCTCCTTGGTCTTTACCAATTTGTGTGCCTTCAATTTCAATTTGATAGACTCCCTTATTTCATTAGACACCCACGGCAGATTACTCCTTTTCCGACAGTCCTTCCTTTTCACTGACATATACTTTTGCTGAGCACTTCAAAAAATTGCTTTGATATTCTTCCACTGTCTCTCAACTGTCCCACTGTAAAGTCTTTGCTTCCAGTCTGCATTAGCCAACTCCTGCCTCATCCTATTGTAGTCTCCTTTGTTTAAGCACAGGATCTTGGGATTGGATTTAATCTTCCTGCTTTCCATTTGTGTTCTAAATTCAACCAGACTTCTCAAGTCTTTTATCAGATTGCGTGGGGAGGCGATGTTTTGGGTTTCATTGTCAAAGACCTTGGCTTTGTAGTACAGTATAGGATAGACTATTCTGGACGCTGTGAATGTCCTTCACAGTCGAACACCATAAATCACTGTCTCCCCTCAGTTTAAAATTGCAAAATGATTATCTCCTACTCGCTTCCTCACTATCTAAGTTTGGAATGTTAATCCACCTGACTATCCTGTATTTTCTGAAGTTGGTGAGTTTTGGATTCAGCTTTCCTGTTATTACTGTAAGAAGATGAGCACTGGGCACAGGAGAGGCAATGCAGCCCTGCGAACCAGCTCCACCATTTATTACCATGATGATTGAGCTCACCTCTGTCTCAGCTGGATTTTCCCACCTGCGCTCTCTCACCCTTCAACTCATTGCAAATGAAACATCTGTATCTTTTCATTAAGTTTGCTCATTGCCCTGGCATGCACTGCATTTTGAATAGGGAATTCCACAGATTCAGAACAGATGGAGATAGGTACATTCTTCTTCATGAGAATAGAATAGAATCCCTATAGTGCAGAAACAGGATGTTCACCCATCGAGTCCACACCAACCCTATAGTGAGCATCCCATTCAGACCCATCCATTCCCTGTAACCCTGCATTTCCTGTTGTTAATTGTCTAACTGGCACATGCGTGGACCCTGTGGGCAATTTAGCATAGCCAATCCATCAAACCTGCACATCTTTGGACTGTGGAAATAAACCAGAGCACCCAGAGGAAACCCACGCAGACAGAGGGAGAATGCGTAAACTCGACACAGTCGCCTAAGGCTGGAATCAAACCCGGCTCTCTGACGCTGTGAGGCAGCAGTGCTGCCCCTTATTAACGTCCCCACCCCGCAATTGGCTGAATGTATATTCCTTCCGTCAGAACTCGGGTTGTCTAAGCAGATGTCTCAGTAAAACCCAGTGACAGCCCACATGTCCTGTGTGTCTGAATGGGAATCCAACACCCTCCAGCCCACAATTTTCATTCACTTTCCAGAGGCTTCATGGGGACAACAACTCCCACAATCCCTGAGGCAGGGACCACACATGTGTGGGGAAACCCGGCACTGTACATGTATGGAATGTGGGCGAGTTTTGGAGCATGTGTTTTGGGTAACTAGCGGAAAGCATTTCACACTGATTGGCTGGAGAAGGGACGCATCTACTTATAGTATTGATCAGTTGGAGGGGGGGGGGAATCAATGTGCCATCACACCCACGTGGAACCAACTTCCATCCCCAATTCATTGTAATGCTGGGAATTGACCAATGGGAAACAAGGAAGAATCTGACACCTTCTCCCAGACTGAAGGTTCCTGTTCTGTCCAGGATCTGCCACCTCCCTTTCTGTTCCCTTTTGTTTCATTCTGCTGTTACATTACTGACTTGCAGCAACTGAGGGAAAGGAGGTGAACCCAGAAAGGGTGCAGAGTCTAACCAGGGACGGGAAGTGGTGGCATGGATCTGTTTATCAGCAACTCCATGAGAATGGGGAGGGTGTAAATTAGGGGGTAGCAGAGTCAGAATGGAGGGAGAGAGTAAGTGGGCTGGAGGGTTACAGCTTTTGGGGAAGAAAGGGGAAAAATATTCCAGAGAAACTAGAATTGTCTGTTCTGAATTTCTAACCTGTACATATTCCTTTATACAGGGTGCTAGATGGTGAAGATTTGCAGACTGAAATCTCAACATCATGTGCAGATGGGGATTAAGTTAACCAGCATTTGAAGAACCAAAGATAGAGAATCACTCGGCCAAAATCCTGCAACACTCTCCCTCCCAGCATTGTCGGTCTATCTGCACCAAATGGACTGTGAATGGTTCAAGACAGCAGCTCACTACCATCTTCTCAAGGGTAACTAGAGATGGGGAATAAATGCTGGCTGAGCTAGTGATGCCCATATCCTGGAAATGGGTTCTCTCTCGAGTTGCTGAAACCCAGTTGATGTTACTGCAGGATGATGAGGGACGCTGAGTGCATCCTCCAGGAGGCAGCACCATCACATTACCCCTACCTACACCCACACAGTAACACAGCAACGCCACTGGAACAAAAGGCAGTGAAACCAAAGGAGGACTTCAATGAGTTTACCTCGAAGAACTATATCGAAGGGGATTGGGACACAGCAGGAACAGGAGACTGAGCTGGATGGTCAGCTGGTTACCATTGGTTGGTGGAGCAGGATTGAAAGGCTGAATGGCCTCCTCCTGCTGCTATCTCCAGATATGTATATAGTCATGGAGCCCGGGTAGGAAGGAGTAGGCAGGGCAGGGATTCTCCAGGAGATTGCACTTCCACATCAGTTTTCAGTGAGGGATGGTTTGATGGATTTTATTTAACATTTGTCTTTTAAATTAAAAATAAATAAATTTGCAAACCTTGTGTTCAAGTTTATGCCAGAATAAAAGTAAAAGAATCAAAACGATCTGAATATAACAGTTGTTAAAATTTCCAACGCCCTGTAAAACAAAATCCTGTCTATTCCCGGACACCATCACTTCCCAGTTACTCAAATTCCAGGGAAATATTCCCTCCCTGACTGAACCATTGGTTAGATTTAACTGCTTTTCAGTTCTCGTTCTGTGAGCTGTGAAGCGTTCTTTTTCCCCCCATTTCTCTGACCCAGAAATGTTATCTCACACAGCTGTGCAACCTTCCCACCATCAACATCATCATTTCGCCATTTTGCTTTTTGTTACCAGCAGTAAGCCACCCGTGTAACCAATTGAATATTTCCAAACAAGACCCCTTACAGGCAAAGCAAACCATTACAAATGACAAAGTGAGAAGGGACTAAATCAAGGTAGAGCTGTAGGGAGGTGGCAGCGACAGAGATAAAGCAAATATCCCCGGCAGTGCCCACCTCTATCTAAAGGCATTGAGAGCATTGATACACACCACATGCTTCTTCTCCAGGGACACCCTACTGTGTAGCATTTATCCTCAATCATAGAATAAAATCCCTACAGTGTGGAAGGAGAGCATTGGCCCATCAAATCCCACCGACCATCCGAAGAGCATCCCACCCACTGCACTCCATCCCTGTAACACTGCATTTCCCATGGCTGATCCACCTAGTCTGCACATTCCTGGACACCATGGGCAATGTAGCACGACTGATCCACCTAACCTGCACATCTATTGACTGAGTGTGGGTCCTTTGGTTTCCTCCCAATCGTGGGGAGAATGTGGAAACTCCACACAGGCCGTTGACCAAGGCTGGCCTCCGACCTTGTACTTGGTGCTTTGAAGCAGAGGTGCTTCAATCCCAATTTAAATCAAAACAGATGATCCCTGCTCATTGTCACATTGCTGTTTGTGTTGCCTTGTGCTCAGAGAGACATCCTGAGGTTCAGAAAGTGGCAATATAAATTCAGTCAACTCCAGCCCAGTTATGTGGTTAACACCAACAACAACATCAATATTCCAACAGTGTCATCATGTACAAGGTCCACTCCTGATTCTGATTAACAGTAACTGCAGAATCAGAGTCTTGCAGTGATGTGTGAACTCTACCCCACACGGAGCAGGGGGATGACCACTTCCCTGTGTGCACTCACTGGGCTCTCAGTCATATTGAAGATGCAGCAAATCCCTTGTCACACTGAGAGTTAAACAACTCCTACCCAGTGTGAATCCTCTGGTGTATCAGCAGGAGGGATGAATCACTGAAACCCTTTTCACACACTGAGCATCTGAATGGCCTTTCCCCAGAGTGGGCTCACTGGGGTCTCAGCAGATCAGAAGACTGGGTGAATCCTTTCCCACACATGGAGCAGGTGAATGGCCTCTCCCCGGTGGGAACGCACTGATGTCTCTCCAGGAGAGAGAATTGAATGAATCCTTTCTAACACATGGAGCAGGTGAAGAGTCTAAATCCTCTGTGCCCTCTCTGGTGCCTCAGCAGATTGCAAGAGTGAGTAAATTCCTTCCCATACATGGGGCAGGTGACCAGCCTCTTCCCAGTGTGACTGTGTCAGTGAGTGTCCCGCTGGGAGGGGTAAGTGAATTCCTTCCCACAATCCCCACATTTACACAACTTCACCCTGGTCCCGTCAGAATGGTGTCTTCCCAGATCACATGACCAGTTAAATCCTCAACCACATGTACAACACAAATGGTTTCTCTGCGCTGGGAATACTGCTTTCCCCTTCCGTATTATGTATAATGTTCGGGACCTGCGGAATTGGGTGCGTTAAATGTGATGTTAAAGCTGAGTTTCCCATCTGTGAACTCTCTCTGTAAAACAAATTTATCTCCTTCATTACTACAGCTCCCAACACCAACTCTCCCTTTAGTTCTCCTGAAATTCTAAATTTGGACTAATGCAATAATGTGGCTTTCTCTCACTTGTTTCTGAAAGTAAATTAGGATGATTTTGAATAACTGGACTTTACTAGCCAAACTCGTTCCTACTCTATCATATACGACCTTTAACCCATGGGAAATGTGTTACCAGCTTCGATGACCGTTATAATGTTCTGACCACTTCTATGGAGTCGGTATAAGTTGATTCTAACAATTATCAATAAATTGTATCTAAACAGGATGCCCACACAACAGTGGGCGCTCTGACACTCAATGCCTGTAAGTTGTTATTTTTCTTAAAGCCCCACATGTGTCTGGCAATCTGGCAATACAATTGAAGATAGTTTATACAGTAACCTTACAGTCTTAGTTGCCAATTCCAATCCATGAAGCAGTCAGTAACATTCCCCAGTGAATTGAATTCTATTAGCAGCTTTGTCCTGTCAGGAGAGATTGAGGATCATGAAGCTGTCTTCTCTGGAGGACTGAAATATGAAACACTTGAAATGAACAAAATTCTTCAAGAGCTCAATAGGATAGATATAGGACGATGTGCACCTGGCTGATATGTCTAGAATGAAATAAGCACTAACTGCGGTGTCTTTACACAGCATCCCTTTAGCTGCATAAATGTTCAAGATTTATTTGCTGCTCTAATTCCACTCTCTTATTGAATCCCATTTATAACTGCTGTAATGTTGGTTGCCGTGCAAATTGGTAACATTTGATTCAATCTATCCTGAAACCTCTCTGTATCTGTGTCTCGCTTTTGTTCACCAAGACCCTCATTCAATCTGACCTCTTTACAAACCCTGCCCTGATATTTCCCGAGAGGGCTCAGAATTAAATGTCCACAGAATTGTTACTGCACAAAAGGAGGCTGATTGGCTCATCAGCTCTCCAAAGGATCACCTCACCGAATGCTATTCTTCTACCTTTACCCCATAAACCTTCCCATTCGTCCTCTTCCAATAACTGTTCTGTTCAATTCTATTCTCTTCATTATACCTGGCTCCCATTGTACTCTTTGGCAGTGCATTCCTGACCATAAACTGTCTCTGCATGAAAACACTTTGTATCATGTTACATGTGCTTATTTTGTCAATCCCTTGACATCGGTGCCTCCTCATTATTGATTCTTTCATGAAAGAGAGCAGTTTCTCCTGGTCTACTCTCAATAGATCCCTTTTGGAGGTATCTTTACCCAGTATCCCTCGGGATGGTGAATATCATCTCTCCGATCACAGGAGACCAGTGCGAGACCATTCAGTTGCTTTCACTGTGGGGCTGGGTTCAGGACACCATCCAGCCTCACTGCACTCCAGCAAATACACACTGGGGAGAGACCATTCACCTGCTCTGAGTGTGGGAAGCAATTCACTCAGATATCCAGCTTGATGAAACATCGGCGAGTTCACAAGTAACCACAGCGATTGGATTTATTTTGTTTGTTCATGGGATCATGGCATCACTTCCTGGGGCAGCATTTGTCATCCATTCTGACTGCCCAGGAGATGGTCCAGGGTCAACCCCATTATTCAGGGTCTGGATTCACATGTAGGCTGGTCAAGGTCAGAATTAACACAGTTTCCGAGACCCAGTGACATGAAGAGGGAAAACACTCAGACACTGACCAACCCATCTGATTGTTAACTCAGACAGAAAGACAGAAAGAAAGATGCACATTTAGATAGCACCTTTGATGACCTGGGGCAATAAAACATGCTTCCATCCCAATGATTTCAACCACAAATCTCTGAAAACACAGGCACAAAGCTTCCGACTTGTACCAGGTTGTCTCTCAGCCTCCTCTTAAGTTTTAAGCTGTTTAGACTTTCCTGGTGATTATAACCTCTGTGTTCCTATAAGATTTGTGACTGAACCTTTATTTTCCTGTTCCTAGTGAGTGATGCCAGCAGCAGAAACAGTTCTTGACCTGTGCGGGTTTCGGTTGGAGTATTTGTATTTAAAAATGCATTCTCACCCTCATGTATAGTGTGAAACTGCTGTAAAACAGAAGGAAAGGATTGAGTGAGAACCCACAGAAACACAAAGGCAGCGTGTGTACCTGAACTGAATGAACCTGGCATGAGGAAAACGTGACGACAATCACAACTAGTTAGAATCACAGAATCTCGTAGGTGCAGAAAGAGGTTATTCGGTCCATCAAGCCTGCAATGAACTGCTCTCCCACCCTACCTCCATAACCCCACATTTACCATGGCTAACCCAACCCGCTAAACCTGCACACTACAGGCCATGTTAGCACAGCCAATAGAGCAAACCTGCACATCTGTGGGAGGGTCACAGATTACATCCAAATGCTCAGAATTGTGGATGAATTCTCACGAATATTTGACTCTGATACAAATGCTCTGTTTTAAAAAATAAAATCTGGGGCAAACTGCAACCAGAAAGATTTCCAATTATCTCTGGAGGAAGAGAATTCAAAACTCGTGCCATTGACCCAGGGAACACAGTGAAGTCACAGAGGTCTGGGAACCATCAGACATTTAACAGATTGTGAGCAAGGTGGGGGTGAGACAAGGACAAACAGACAGTCTGTCACACAGGGGAAGGCAGGAGAGATTAAACAGCAGAAATGGTAGTCCCTCAAGGCCACAGGGAACAGAGTTCAGGCTGAGATTGAAACTAGGAAACAAGGTGTGCAGCTGTCAAAGAAATACATTGAAAAACAGATAATAGGAACATAGAGGGCAGAGTTCACAGTCTGAAATTGTTGCTGTCAATGGTGAGTACAGAATGCTGTAAAGCCTGGATAGTTCTATTCCAACCAACACATACAGGATGGGCCAAGTGGCCGCGATCTGTGCTGTAACTTTCTGATAAATTTATTCCGACATTTGGATATCAAGTCTGATGATGCTCATAAATTCTCAAATTCAACTTGAGTTTAATATGCTGGAGAAATGTCAAATAAATCACATTGATCCCATTCTGCAGACTTTAGTCCGCAGCCCTGCATGTTCCAGCATCTCAGTTACATCCATAACCTTTTGTCCTAATGTGATGCTGGTTACTGCCTCTGCCACCCCATCAGTGAGTTCCTGCTCCTCACCATCTCCGAGTTAAATGAAGTCTCCCCTCCCCTTCTTTCTGAGAATTAGTTTCAATCTAAAACCTTCAGTTTCTGACCTCTCTGTTAATGAATAGTTCCTCCCTATCCACTCGATCTAGATTCTTCAGCATTTTATCACTTCAATTAAATCTCAGCTCATTCTCCTCAGAAATCATCCCCAGTCTATCCAACTTTTCCTCAGAGCAGAAATTTCCAATCGGAGAAACATTCTGATCAATCTCCTCTCTGGTGTGATCACATCAACCCTGGAATGTGGGGATCAGAAATGTGTGCAGTACTTTAGCTGTGGTCAAACGAGTGTTCCTGACATTTCCCGTGTCACCTCCATGTTGTTGTGGTTGTCGCTCAGACAAGAAGTGTCCTGGTTTTCCCACATAGAACTGGATGTGCACTCCATGAGGCTGGGATTCCCTACCATGTGTTTATTTGTTAACTAATCCTAAATTAACTTCAGATTAAAACAAGATTATCAGCTACCCACCAATCAACTTCTTCCATTATACTCAAGTCACCTTACTTGTTAAAAATTTCTTTAAAATTATTACTATCTAAACACAACAGGCTTTAATTTGCTGATCAAGTATTCAGATGTCTCCACTGTTACAATCACTTGAAGATTATCTTTACCTTCAGCTACATTTGGTCAATTGAACACTGATTGTAAATATATGAATATCTAAAGGACGTGAGTTTTATGATGATTAATCCAGTCTGACATTCTTGTTGGTTAATATCTTGAAGAGAACTGTCCTCAGAACTCCAGCTGTGCTCTGACTTCATTGACAACAGTCCATGGCTGGACTGCAGATCTTCGATCTATTCTGTTGTTTCCCAGATTGCTTCACTCTGCCTATCACTTGCTGCTTATGCTGTTTGGAACACAAGTAGTCCTCTTTGGGAACTTCATCAGGTTGACACTTCATTTTTAGGTATTCATGCTGCTTTTACTGTTTTGTTGGAGTATAATTTTACTGCTGTTGGTGGAAGGAAAGAGCTAAAATCTTACACTGTCGGCCCCATACCCAAGAAGCTACATGCGGTATCATGAACACTGAAAGGCCAAGACATGAAATACGAGCAACTCTGTACAATGATGTAGGATCACAACTGCAGCAAGGGGAGTTTAAGATCCAACCAGACATAGGAGTATGGAAAGAAGCAGCTGATCAGATTGTCTCATTCAGAGTCACAAAGAGACTCTGTGAGATTATTGTACTGTTGGGGGTGAGGATGGAGGAGGTTGGGGAGATGGAGAGCCCTTCAAAAGAAACTAATCTGCCTGAGAGTTATGGGATTGACTTGATTGCCATGCATTTAACAGAAAGCTAATTGAAACTGTTTTTATCCCCAATAGATAACAAGGCATCAGAAACAAATCCGAGATGGATGTCAATAGCCCATCAACATCCAACTCTTGCAATGAATAAAGGAAAATAAAAGTCTCTACCCAGTGTGAATCTGCATGTTCAACGATGTTGTGAACATTTCCAAAACTAAGTTCTCTATATGCAAAACTTTATGAACTGCCAAAACCATTGTTCATTACTTGGTGTGAACAAGATAAAAAAAATCCTTCAACTTGTAGTTATGAGTAAATTGACTGGTGTCTCAGCAGGATGGATGCCTGAGTGAATCGCTTCCCACCCCCCACCACACACACACACACACACAGAGCAGGTGAACAGCTTCTCCCCAGTCTGACTGGTTTGGCCAGTTTCCAGGTGTGATGGGTAAACAATTCCCTTCTGGCATTCCCCACATTTCCAGAATCTGTCCCTAGTGTGGCTGCACTGCTGTTTTGCCATTTCAGATAAATGCTGGCAGACTGTTATACACACCGTTTCACCCCCCTCCCCTCCCCCACCCCCGAACCCAGTATAAAACAGTAAACATTATCTCCTGCTGTGGAGGGACAGCCTGTGTTGGTCTGAGTAGGAACACTGAGCAGATTTACCTCAATGACAATTTAATCGGTGACCAGAGCAAGTTAAGTAGGTCCAACTAAAATGCATGACAGCACAGAGAGAGGCCCATCAAATCCAAGCTGGCTCTTTGCAGCAGAATCTCACATTCTCATTCCTCATACGTACCCCAAACTCTGCAAGTTTATTTCCCTCAGAACTGATCTAATTGTTTTTATCAATTATTCATCTTCTCCTCTGCCTGCACCACCATAATAGGCAGTATGTTCTGCACATTTCCAGCCAATACAGACAGCAGAAACAATGGCTCATCTCCCACTGTCTCAAAGTGGGGGTGGCGTTTTTGCCGGTTTGATGGTGAGTTTGGGGAGGCGCAGTGGTAGTTTGGCGCACTGATCTTTACACTGCTGAGGCTAAACGCCAGCTCACAGACGCCTCCTCCTCCTGCCCCCTTCACCATGACCCCACCACTTCCCACCACCAAACCATCATCTCCTAGACCATCCATAACCTCATCACCTCAGGAGATCTCCCATCCACCGCCTCCAACCTCATAGTCCCATAACCCCACACCGCCCGTTTCTACCTCCTGCCCAAAATCCACAAACGTGACTGCCCCGGCCGACCCATTGTCTCAGCCTGCTCCTGCCCCACTGAACTCATCTCTGCATACCTCGACACGGTCCTGTCCCCCTTAGTCCAAGAACTCCCCACTTACATTTGTGACACCACCCAAGCCCTCCACCTCCTACATGATTTTCGCTTCTCCGGCCCCCAACGCCTTATCTTCACCATGGACATCCAGTTGCTATACCCCTCCATCCCCCATCACGAAGGCCTCCAAGCCCTCCACTTCTCCCTTTCCCACCAACCCAACCAGTACCCTCCCGCTGATACCCTCCTTCGACTGACTGAACTGGTCCTCACTCTTAACAACTTCTCCTTCCAATCCTCCCACTTCCTCCAAATCAAAGGAGTAGCCATGGGCACCTGCATGGGCCCCAGCTATACCTGCCTCTTCATCAGATATGTGGAACAGTCCATCTTCTGCAGCTACACTGGCACCACTCCCCACCTTTTCCTCCGCTACATCGATGATTGTATCGGTGCTACCTCGTGCTCCCACGAGGAGGTTGAACAGTTCATCCACTTTACCAACACCTTCCACCCCAACCTCAAATTCACCTGCACTGTCTCAGACTCCTCCCTCCCCTTCCTCAACCTCTCCATTTCTATCTTGGGCGACTGACTCAACACAGACATTTGCTATAAACCGACCGACACCCACAGCTACCTAGATTACACCCCCTCCCACCCTGCCCCCTGTAAAAACGCCATCACATATTTCCAATTCCTTCGTCTCCGCTGCATCTGCTCCCAGGAGGACTAATTCGAATACCGAACAACTCAAATTGCCTCCTTCTTCAAAGACCACAATTTCCCCTCTGACGTGGTCGACGATGCTCTCCACTGCATCTCCTCCACTTCCCGCTCCTCCGCCCTTGAACCCCACCCCTCCAATCGTCACCAGGACAGAACCACACTGGTCCTCACCTTCCATCCCACCAACCTTCGGATACATCGTATCATTCTTCGTCATTTCTGCCACTTCCAGACAGACCCCACCACCAGGGATATATTTCCCTCTCCAACCCTATCAGCATTCAGGAGAGACCACTCCCTCTGTGACTCCCTCGTCAGATCCACACCCCCCATCAACCCAACCTCCACTCCCGGCACCTTCCCCTGCAACCACAAGAAGTGCAAAACATGCGCCCACACCTCCCCCCTCACCTCCCTCCAAGGCCCCAATGGATCCTTCTATATCTTTCGCAAATTCACCTGCACCGCCACACACATCATTTACTGTATCCGCTGCACCCGATGTGGTATCCTCTACATTGGGGAGACAGGCCGCCTACTTGCGGAACGTTTCAGGGAACACCTCTGGGACACCCACACCAACCAACCCAACCGCCCTGTGGCGGAACACTTTAACTCCCCTTCCACTCCGCCAATGACATGCAGCTCCTTGGCCTCCTCCATCATCACACCCTGGCCACACGACGCCTGGAGGAAGAGCACCTCATCTTCCACCTAGGCATCCTCCAACCACGAGGGATGAATGTAGATTTCTCCAGCTTCCTCATTTCCCCTCCCTCCACTTATTCAGCACCGCCTTCTTGACCTGCAATCTTCTTCCCGACCTCTCCGCCCCCACCCCCTCTCCGGCCTATCACCGTCACCTTCACCTCCTTCCACCTATCGTATTCCCAGCACCCCTCCCCCAAATTCCCTCCCCGCTACCTTTTATCTCAGCCCGCCTGGCGCACTAGTATCATTCCTGCAGAAGGGCTTATGCCCAAAACGTAGATTCTCCTGCTCCTAAGATGCTGCCTGGCCTGCTGTGTTTTTCCAGCACCACATTTTTCAACTCCCGCTGTCTCAAAACCTTACATCTGATCTTAATTCTTATGCCATCACGTATTGAATACAGATATTCTTGTCTGCTATATCTAGGTCTGTTGTAATCTTATACAGCTCTGTCAAAAATATATTCTACATCTTCACTTCAAAGAAAATAGCAATTTCTTCAAATCAATCCAGTGACAGCATTTTCTTCATCAGTGAACCACTCCAGTGAGTCTGTACTCCACACTCTGAAGATCACTTATATCCTTCATTGTTGATGTCTATTTTGTTCCACAAACCCAGACGACGCAAGTTTTCTGCACAACAGCAGTAGCTTTATTATTGGACAGCCGGCGAGAGCTTCAAAGCATCTCTAAAGTAGCTGAGTGTATACTTGCAGAGGCTGTTCTTCCTGAATCTCTGCCTTACCCACAGAGACAGTATATTTAATAGGAATTAGACAAAGGCATATCAGTCACATGGGCGATTGTCAATAGATAGTTTAAAGTAGGTAATTATGACCTTACAAAGCTTGATGAATGGCGATGTCCTGTGATAACGTGTGATGGATTACAGAAACTGATTATCGTATTGTTCATGTTTATGTGTTGATGGGAAGAGATTAAGGCAGAAGGGTTCTTCCTTCAGTTAATGGGGGATTCACTTACCTATGCTCATATGGAGGGGAGGTAAGATAATGGACCGGGAGGCAGTTTAACAGGCTTGTACCCAGGACTCTCAGTCTTGTCTGGCAAGGGCAAATTCGTCTGTCTGGGGATATGGTGGAATCCATATGTCCTGAAAGAGAAGCAAATTATGGAACTGGCCCCTCTGTGGTATTTTAACTTCCTCATTCTGATCAGGAATCTGTTGACCAGAATTGGATGCAATGATTGACTGTGACCTAACTGGAGCTTTGTTAAGGGTTAGCATCTTTTCCGTGTATAAAGTTAAAAATCACACAACATCAGGTTATAGTCCAACAGGTTTAATTGGAAGCATAATAGTTTTCGGAGCGATGCTCCTTCATCAGGTGATTGTGGAGGGCTCCTGATGAAGGACCGTCACTCTGAAAGCTCGTGTGCTTCCAATTAAACATTTTGGACTATAACCTGGTGGTGTGTGATTTTTAAATTTGTACATCCCAGTCCAACACAGGCATCTCCAAATCACAACTTTTCCGTGAGTTTGTTATCATTCCCCGTATTAATGAAGCCGAGCATCCCATATGTTTTCCTCAAAACAATTTATGTTCTCTTTCCGTTAATGATTTGTACACTTTGTTCCCCATTCCTGCTGTCCTGCTCTCTGTATCTGTGCCATTCAAATTATATATTCCCTTTCTACATTGCTTCTCTCAAAATGCAACAACTTACTGTATGTTCTAAAGAAGAAACATATTCCATTCAAAATATTCTCTCGCTCCACACATTCTACCCCCTGGAAAACAGAACAGCACAGCACAGGAATAATCGGCCCACCATGTCTGTGCAGATCATGATGCTATTCCAAACTAATTCAATCTCCCTGTATATGATCCATATCCCTGACAACCCATGCCCGCTTATGTGTCTGTCCAAATGCCTCTTGAACGTTGTGATTGTTTCTGCTTTTACCATCTCTCAGGCAAGTACATTCTAGTCACTGACCACCTTCTGCTCAAGAAACTTGCCTGACACAGCTTCCTTTAAACTTGCAAAGATGTTGTTGGAAATGCTCACCAGGTCATGCAGCATCTGTGAAGAAAACTCAGTTAATGTTTCGGTTCTGGTCACCCTTCAACAGAAACATTAACTCTGATTTCTCTTCACAGGTGCTGATAGAACTGCTGAGGTTTTTCCAGAAACTTCTGGTTTACAGCATCTGCTGTTCTTTCGGTTTTCATTTCCTTTGAACTTCCCCCTCTCCCCTTAAATCTATGGCCTCTAGAATTTATCATTTCCACCATGGAAAAAGATTCAGATTATTCACTCTGTCTGTGCCTCTCGGATTATTCCGCAGCCACTGACTTTCCAAAGGCAGCAATTCAAGATTTTCCAATCTCTCCCAATCCAGGCAACATCCTGGTAAACCTGTTTCCACCCTCTCCAAAGCCTCCACATCCTCCTTATAACGTGGTGATCCAAACAGCACAAAATCCTCCAAAGGTGGCCTAATGACAGTTTTATGTTCACTCCCATGACAGAAGAAAGCTTTATTCCTGATGAAGGGCTCTTGCCCGAAACGTTGATTTTCCAGCTCCTCGGATGCTGCCTGAACTGCTGTGCTCTTCCAGCACCACTAATCCAGGAGAAGGCAAGCCTGCCATCCAGCTCCTTCACCACATTTAGGGAGCTGTGAACCTGCACCTGAAGATCCCTCTGTATCCCAATGCTGATCAGGGCCCTTCCGTTTAGTGTATACATTCCTCTTACAATGAGCCTCCCAAAATGTATCACCTCACACTTATCTGAATTAAAATCTATCTGCAATTTCTCCACATAACCTTCCAACTGACCTCTTCCTTGCTGTATCCTTTCACAACATTCTTCATGATTCACAACTTCGTGAGTTTGTACAATCTACAAACTTGCTAATTAAATCGTTTACATTTTCAAACTAATCATTTATATATTACAAACAACAGATGTCCCAGTTCTGATCCTTGTGGAACAGCACTAGCCACAGACCTCCAGCCAGCAACTTGCCCCAGCACAACTGTTGCTGGGAGAAATATCAAAGAGGAGCCTTCAGTTCTGTGCTGTGCAGCACGACCGACGTTTATTCAGAGCTCCTTACTAATGCATGATGGGAGAGGTCCATCTCTGGCTCCCCCAGCCAAGTCCAGCGTTTTGCTGCATTTCCTTCATACGTTCCAGTAATATATCCCCCCTGACCAAATCTCCTGGGTTTGGGATGTCAGCTTGGAGGTTTCTCTGCTCCCTTTTCCAGTTTCTGATTCTCTACCGTTCTGCAACTTCACCTCTCAGTTCATGCAGTTGCTTAGCCAGTTCTTTCACAAATTGTTTAACCCTATCCTTACCATTGCACATCTCGTGCCCTCCCACTGCCACATCCTCTGGCAGCTGCATAGTCTATACAGTCACTAATTCAAATTTGAACAGCCCCGTTCCCTTTGCTGGGGTTGGCTTCAGTTTCATTGGGATGATGGGGAGTACTCTAACCCATCCCTGTCTGTCTCTGTCAGGGCCTTAGTCAGACTAGCTGTCAATGTCTGCTTCATTCCTTCTGCTGTACCTGAGCTCTGGGGGTGGTGTGGGAGATGGGATTTCTGTTCAGTATCAAACAGGGCACATATGTGTTTAACTACGTGTCCCTTGGTCAGAATCTGCAGGGGAATGCTTTCACCCACTGCGTAAACCTATTTATTAAGATCCAGCAGGATTTCCTTCCCCGGGCTTGGGATGGAGGTGTATGTAAAATCCATCTGTAATTATTCCCATGTGCTTCTGGGTCTCAGCTGCTCGATCCACTTTATCCTGATTGATTTCTCTGGCTCACACAGTGTACAGACTACACACCTTCGACAAAACCTCTCCCTGTTCCAGGCCACCCCGGTAGTGGGTCATCTGATATTGCATGGTATCCTGCCCAATATGTTTCAGCCCATGATATATTTTTAATAATGTTTGTCTTATACAGTGTAGTGGCGCTGCTGGATCATCCAGACTCTGTCGTGTCCTATTATTGCCCCACCCTTTTCCTGTTCCTGTTTCTCCAGTTGTGTGACTGTTTCTAAGAGTGTCTTTAAACTTTCCTTTCTTGCTTCTGTAGCTAGTGTGACTGCCACTTCCCCAAATGTCTGCACGGTTTCAGTCAGTATTTTACCTGCCTTATCCACATACTCACTGCCCTGTTGGTGTGGAGTTTCTACTTTTGTGAGCTCTAATCTTCATCATTGTTGCTTCACTGGGAAATTTAGCTGTTTCCACTAACTCTCTGACCTGTTCCTCATGTTCAATGTGGCCCCCAGAGGATGATGCACCCTCACCGAGCCCAGGCCAACACATGGTCATGAACAATGTCAAAGGCATGCTGTGTACATGTTTCCTCCCTGTCCTCTGGCTAATGCCAGTGCTTCTTTCAGGGCTTTCGATGGCTCTGCCAATTCTGAATATTACGTACAAAATTCCCACAGTAGTTAAACAATCCTAAGGTTTGCCTTACGCCCTTCACGGTGTGCGGGTGGACAGTTTTAATATCATAGTTTTTGGTTCTGCTGGGACTGTCCGCTCACGCTTCATGATTTGATCTCCCCAGTATGATATCCCTACCTTCCCAGTTGCACTCTCTGTGAGTTAATTTTAAGCCCGGCCTGGATGACCTGACCCATACTCTGTTTAATATCCAGAGATGTTCTATCTCACCGACTGAGGTGATAAGGTGTTGGTAAGATCAATTTGACTAACTCCATCAGCCATTTACCGGTGGGATATACTGGAATATTGTGGGATCCCTGAGGTAACTGGATCAGGGTGTTCTGTTTCCTCAGACAGCTATCCGGCTTCTGTCAATTAGTAAGGGATACTGTCAGTCCGACGATTCTCTGCTGCTCTCAATCTGTCACTGTCACAATTATAACCTCCTCAGCCCCAGCTTTAATGGGATCCTGTTTGTGTGGGGAGTGAGAGGGTCCTCGATCTTTACAGGATCTACAGATAATAACCCACATTCCTGTTTGGGTTACCCACACCGCTGAGTGGTCCTAGCTGTAACTCCCAAGATTCCCTGACTGTCCCACTCTCCCTGCAATTCAGCTACTTTGGCGATGTCGCCTCTTATTTTCTTCCTGTCCCATTACTGGCTGGAGCGTCCCTATGTTATAGTCCAGGTCTCTACATCAATAGTTGCTCCGAATTGTTCCAAAATGGCAACTCCCAGAATGGTCCTTTCCTCAGTTTCACACTCCCATATCTGAATGTATTTTGTCATATTCCTGATTCACATCGGGACAGGTTCCTCCAGCTTCATCCAGCTTCCTCAGTTCCCACTCCGACTGCTCTCATTTTAGTAATTGAGAGGGTGAGGGGTAAATCCATATCGGTAACTGATATAGATGCTCCTGTGTTAACATCATGTGTTGCTGGAGCCCTAACAGCGTGTCAATAAATATTCATGGGCTATGCATGTGCACACGTGAACACAGGCCACACACAATGTGAACACCTATCTCCCTCTCTCTGCCTACGTTCCTTGTCTATATGCCCTTTTCTGCTTCCCTTGCAACATTGCGAGTCTGGTTCCTCTCCCTGTACTGCAGCTATTCCCTTGTGTTTCTGAGTTTGCCTCAGCTCTCATGGCCCAATTCAGAATTTGTTTAGAATTATCTCCCACTGGGAGTCCCATGTTTATAATTACAGTTACATGGGGTCCCATGTCATCTTTTAAATACATCAAACAAACTTCATCATCACAGGTTGACGTTTGGTATTCCCCCGTGATCCTTATACACCTCAAGCTTCCTCTCTGCATGATCCTCGATATTACCCCTGGGCCCTGAGTCACTAAGGTTATTTTAGCCCATTCAGCCTGTCCCCTCCCCAGTGTGTCCCTGTAATATCTGTAAATGCTGGGAGCCACTGATCGGCTGTGCACTGGGGGGAACCGGCTCCCACCCCCACCCTCTCATTGCAGGGACAGATTCTGCTGTACACGTCAGGGCAGCTTGGCCTGCAAGGTTTTGGCCTGACATCCTCATCAGTGAGATTGCGTACTTCAATTAATTCATCCATATTCTCCCAATAAGACCCATGATAACAATTTCTCTATCAGGCTGGGTGTTCATTCACCAACATCTGTCATTCAGCCAGGTAAACAGTTCAGGTTTAGTTTCTGTCAGTTCCCTTTGTTGCCCCCTCCTGTCTGTCCAAGTTTGAGTTTTGATGCCAGGTGGTGCCATAGACACGGCCTTCTGGACTTTACAGGGCGGTGAGTCATCCTACCCAATGCCAGCCCTCTCTCTATACATAGAGTCATAGAGACATAGAGATGTCCAGCATGGAAACAGACCCTTGGGTCCAACTCGTCTCTGCCGACCAGATATCCCTACCCAATCAAGTCCCACCAAACCTTTCCTATTCATATACCCATCCAAATGCATTTTAAATGTTGCAATTGTATCAGCTTCCACCACTTCCTCTGGCAGCTCATTCCATACACATACCACCCTCTGCATGAAAAAGTAGCCCCTTAGGTCTCTTTTATATCTTTCCCCTCTCACCCTAAACCTATGCCCTATAGTTCTGGACTCCCCAACCCCAGGGAAAAGACTTTGCCTATTTATCCTATCCATGCCCCTCAAAATTTTGTAAACCTCTATAAGGTCAACCCTCAGCCTCCGACACTCCAGGAAACACAGCCCCAGCCTGTTCAGCCTCTCCCTATAGCTCAAATCCTCCAACCGTGCAACATCCTTGTAAATCTTTTCTGAACCCTTTCAAGTTTCACAACATTTTTCCGATAGGAAGGAGACCAGAATTGCACGCAATATTCCAACAGTGGCCTAACCATTGTCCTGTACAACCGCATCATGACCTCCCAACCCCTGTAATCAATACTCTGACCAAGAAAGGAAAGCGTACCAAAAGCCTTCTTCACTATCCTATCTACCTGCAACTCCACTTTCAAGGAGCTATGAACCTGCACACCAACGTCTCTTTGTGCAGCAACTCTCCCTAGGACCTTATCATTAAGTGAATAAGTCCTGCTCAGAATTGCTTTCCCAAAATGCAGCACCTCGCATTTATCTGAATTAAACTCCATCACCACTTCTCAGCCCATTGGCCCATATCCTGCTGTAATCTGAGGTAACCTTCTTCGCTCTCCATTACACCTCCAATGTTGCTCTTATCTGCAAACTTAGTAATTGTACCTCTTATGCTCGCACCCAAATCATTTATGTAAATAACAAAAAGTAGAGGACTCAGCATCGATTCCTGTGGCACTCCACTGGTCAGAGGCCTCCAGTCTGATAATCAACCCTCCACCACCACCCTTTGAGCCAGTTCTATATCCAAATGGTTAGTTCTCCCTGTATTCCATGAGATCGAACCTTGCTAATTAGTCTCCCATGGGCAACCTTATTGAATGCCTTACTGAAGTCCATATAGATCACATCTATTGCTCTGCTCTCATCAATCCTCTTTGTTACTTCTTCAAAAAACTCAATCAAGTTTGTGAGACATGATTTCCCATGCACAACGCCATGTTGACTATCCTGAATCAGTCCTTGCCTGTGTTGGCTGTAATAGAACTACCCAGGCTTTACAGCATTCTGTATTCACCAATGAGAGCAATAATTTCAGACTCTGAATTCGGCCTTTCGTGTTATAACCTGTTTTTTCATTGACAGCTGCATACCATGCTTCCTTATTTGTTTCCCAGCCCTAACTCCATTCCCCGTGGCTTTGAGGCACTACCATTTCTGCTATTTAATCTCTCCTGCCTTCCCCCGTGTGACAGACTGTCATTTTGTCTTTGTCTCACCCCCACCTTCCTCACAACCTGTTACATTTCTGATGGTTCGCAGGCCTCTGTAACTTTCACTGCGCCCCCCGGGACAATGGCACGAGTTTTGAATTCTCTTCCTCCAGAGATAATCGGAAATCTTTCTGGCTGCAGTTTCCCCCAGATTTTATTTTCAAAAACACAGCATTTGCGTCAGTCAGGTATATGTGAGAATTCATCAACAATTCCAAGCATTTTTATGTAATCTGTGTGCTCTCCCACAGATGTGCAGGGTTGCTCTATTGGCTGTGCTAACATGGTCTGTAGTGTGCAGGTTAGGTGGGTTGGGTTAGCCATGGTAAATGTGGGGTTATGGGGATAGGGTGGGAGAGCAGGTCATTGCAGACTCGATAAGCTGAGTAGCCTCTTTCTGCACCTCAGAGGTTCGAACGAGTTGTGATTGTCATCACATTTTCCTGATGCCCGGTTCATTCAGCTCAGGTACACATGCTGCCTTTGTGTTTCTGTGGGTGCTCACTCACTCCTTTCCTTCTGTTTACATCAATTTCTCACTTTAGGTGAGGCTGAGAATGAATTTGTAAATACAAATATTCCAACCAAAACCACTCACAGTCAGGACCTGTTTCTGCTGCTGCCGTCACTCACAAGGAACAGGAAAATAAAAGTTCAGTCACGAAACTTACAGGAGCATAGAGATTATAAACACCAGGAAATGCTGAACAGCTCAAAACTCTTTTCTCAAGAAAAGAGGAGGCTGAGAGACAGCCTTTTACAAGTAGGAAGCTTTGTGTTTTTGTGTTCAGAGATTTGATGTGGGAATCATTGGGTCTGGAGCATGGTTCAATGCCCCAGGTCATCAAATTTGCTACCTAAATGTGCATTTTTCTTTCTGTCTATCTGTCTGAGTTAACAATCAGGTGGACAGGTCAGTATCTGAGTGTTTTCCCAAATCCCTGATTGAATCTTCCTCCCCCACAATCTCAGGTGCCTCACCACTCACTGGGTCACGGAGAAACTCTGCCGTTACAATGAGAACTGTCTTTGCTGTCGCCTCTCCTCGTGCTTCCGCTTAATCCCCACTTCCCTTCATTAACTCCCAGCTGCCTCTAGCCCACCCACATGGGCATGTTAAAGAGCATGACAGGAAAATGGATTAAACCGAGAGTTCAATAGCCAGACTGAAAGAGGAAGAAGGAAATAAACCGGGTTTGTGGATCCCAGGGGATACAGACTCCAGGCTGGGTCCTTTGTGGGCATTCCCGCAGTAATACGAGACAACATTCCATGATGAAAGTTAAACCCGGATGGCAGGAGAGGGAGCCACTGAACATTAGCAGGTTTAGCTCAAACACAGAAGTTTTGTTCAGTCAGTAAGTGTGTTAGACATGGAAGTGAATTGAGCAGTGAGGGGAAATGTTGCCGAAAGCTGCAGATGGGCAAATTTCATTGGAACAGGAGGAGGCTATTCAACCCTGCAACCCTGCTCTGCCAATCAATAGATCATGGCTAATTTCTGGCATAACTTGCAATTTTCAAAACTCTCCAAACTCATCAATAAACTCCTCTGCAACAGACAAGATCAACATATAAAAACGAAACATCTGCAAATTCTGGGAAATCAGGAACAAAAACAGAAATTGCTGGAAAAAATCAGCAGATCTGGCAGCATCTGTGGAGAGTGAACCTTTGGGTCCAGTGACCGGTCAGGTGACCACCTGCAGCTGATCTTTCTGCCTTTTCTGCAACAGACAAGATCAATATTGAAAAACTAACGATCTGCAAATGCTGGTAAATCAGACACAAAAACAGAAATTGCTGGAAAAATTCAGCAGATTTGGTAGCATCTGTGGAGAGTGAACCGTTGGGGTCAGGTGACCAGCTGCAGCTGACCATTCTGCCTTTTCTGTAACACTATCTGGAACAGGTTGTCTGTGAGAGGGGGATGAGATTGTCAATAACAACTGAACAAACAGGAGGGCATGCTCAATTAGAATAAAACCCATTTTGAAAAAAGTGAGGACTGCAGATGCTGGAGATCAGAGCTGAAAATGTGTTGCTGGAAAAGCACAGCAGGTCAGGCAGCATCCAAGGAGCAGGAGAATCGACGTTTCGGGCATGAGCCGTTCTTCATTCCTGAAGAAGGGCTCATGCCCGAAACGTCGATTCTCCTGCTCCTTGGATGCTGTCTGACCTGCTGCAGTTTTCCAGCAACACATTTTCAGCCCTAAAAACCCATTTTGGTCTTGCACTTTTAATTCAACTGCAAATATTATTCTTTATCATTTCCAAAATAGGATAATAGACCATAAATCAACTCTTAATGTCACTGGGTCTAGGAAACTGTTACTTCTGACCTGGTCCAGCCGGCATGTGAATCCAGACCCTGAATAATGGGGATGCCTCTGAACCATCTTCTGGGCAGTTAGAATGGATGACAAATGCTGCCCCAGGAAGTGATGCTATGATCCCACGAACAAACAAAATAAATCCGATCACTGTGGTTACCTGTGAACTCGCCGGTGTTTCATCAAGCTGGATATCTGAGTGAATTTCATCCCACACTGAGAGCAGGTGAATGAGCTCTCCCTGTTGCGTATTCACTGGAGTACAGTGAGGCTGAATAATGTCCTGAACCCAATCCCAGAATGAGAGCACCTGAATGGTCTCGCACTGCTCTCCTGTGACCGGGAGAGATGTAGTCACTATCCCAGGGTATGGTGCGTAAAGATATCTGCAAAAGGGATCTAGTGAGAGTAGATCAGGACAAATTGTTCACATGCATGAAAGAATCAATAATGAGGAGGCACCGATGTAAAGGGATTGACAAAAGAAGCACATGGGACATGAGACAAAATGTTTTCATGCAGAGAAAGCTTATGGTCAGAAATGCACTGCCAAAGAGTGTGGTGGAGTAAGGTACAATGAAGAGGATAGAATTGAACAGTCATTGGAAGAGGATGAATGGGAAGGTTTATGGGGTAAAGGCAGAAGAATCACATTCAGTGAGGTGATCCTTTGGAGAACTGATGAGCCAATCAGCCTCCTTTTGCACTGTAATAATTCTGTGAACAATTAATTCTGCGCCCTCGAAGGAAATATCAGGGCAGGGTTTGCAAAGAGGTCAGATTGAATGAGGGTCTTGGTGAACAAAAGTGAGACACAGATACAGAAAGGTTTTGGGATAGATTGAATCAAATGTTATCAATTTGCACAGCCACCAACATTACAGCAGTTACAAATAGGAGTGATCAAGAGAGTGGAATAAGAGCAGCAACTAATTCTCAAACATTTATGCAGCTGAAGGGGATGCTGGGTAAAGATACCACAGTTAACGCTTATTTCATTCTAGACACACCAGCCAGGGAGCACATCCTTGCTGTCTTTATCCCATCGAGCTCTTGAAGAAGTTTGTTCATTTCAAGTGTTTCCTTTTAGATACTCCAGAGAAGACAGTTTCATGCTCTGCAATCTCTCCTGCCAGGGCAATGCTGCTGTTAGAATTCAATTCACTGCGGTTTGTTACTGGCTGCTTCATGGACTGGAACTGGCAATTGAGACTGTAAGGTCACTGTATAAAATATCTTCAATTGTATAGCCAGATTGCCAGACACATGAGGGGCTTCAAGAAAATAAATCTTAACTTACGGGCATTGAGTGTCCATTGTGTGGGCATCCTGTTTAGATAAAATCTATTGATAATTGTTAGAATTGACTTGCAATGGCTCCGGCAAAGTGGTCAGAGCATTATGGCAATAAACTTCCCCTGGGTTAGAACTCGTACATGATAGAATAGGTGTGGGTCCTTCTTGTAAAGTTATTCAAAATGGTCCTAATTTACTTTCAGAAACGAGTGAGAGAAAGGCACATTACTGAGGTCAATGCATTAGTCCAAAATTAGAAATTCAGGAGGACTGAAGTGAGAGCTGGTGTTGGGAGTTGTAGTAATGATATGGAGAAATTTTTAGTTTTACAAAGAGAAAGCTCCACATGGGAAACTCAGCTTTAACATCACATCAACTACAGGGTCGTCCAATTCCGCAGGTCCTGATCCTTATCGGTAATATGGAAAGGGAAGCAGCATGCCTAGAACAGAGAAATCATTCCTATGCTCTGCATGCAGTTGAATGTTTAACCGGTCATGTGATTTGCGAAGACACCAATGTGACGGGACCAGGGCTAGGGTATGTAAACGTGGGGACTGTGGGAAGGAATTCGCCTACCCCTCCCGGCAGGACACACACCGACAGTCACACTGGGGAGAGGCCATTCACCTGCCCCATGGATGGGAAGGGATTTACTAAATCTTACAATCTGCTGAAGCACCAGAGGTAGCACAGAGGATATAGACCCTTCACCTGCTCCATGTGTGAGAAATAATTCATTCAAATCTCTCACCTGCAGAGACATCAGTGCATTCACTGGGGAGAGGCCATTCACCTGCTCAATGTGTGGGAAAGGATCCACTAGGTCCACTGAAATGCTGAAACACCGAGCTCACTCTGGGGAAAGGCCATTCACTTTCTCACAGTGTGTGGGGAGAGATTCACTCAAATGCATCATCCCCCGAGACCCCACTGAGCCCACACAGGAGAGAGGCCATTCAGATACTCAGTGTGAGAGGGAATTCAGTGATTCATCCTGCCCCTGAGACCCCAGTCAGCCCACACAGGGGAGAGGCCATTCAGATGCTCAGTGTGGGAGAGAGGATTCAGTTATACATCCTGTCCCCTGAGACCCCAGCGCGTTCACACTGGGTAGGATCGTCTCTGCGTGACAAGGGATTTGCTGAGTCTTCAACACGACTGAGAGCCCAGTGAGTGGACACAGGAAAGTGGTCATCCACCTGCTCCGTGTGGGGTAGAGTTCACACATCACTGCAGGACTCTGATTCTGGAGTTACTGTTCATCAGCGTCAGAAGTGGACCTTGTACATGATGACACTGTTGGAGTATTGATGTTGTGGTTGTTAATCACATTAACTGGGCTGGAGTTGACTGAATTTATATTGCCACTTTCTGAATTTTGGGATGTCTCTTTGGGCAGTAAGTCTCCACAAACAGCAATGTGACAGTGAGCAGGGATCATCTATTTTGATTTAAATTGTGATTGTAGCACTGCTGCTTCACAGCATCAGGCGCAAGGTTGGAGTCCAGCCTTGGTCAACGGCCTGTGTGGAGTTCCCACATTCTCCCCATGATAGTGTGGGTCCCCTCCAGTGCTCCGGTTTCCTTCCACAGACTAAAGATGTACAGGTTAGGTGGATCGGTCGTGCTAAATTGCCCACAGTGTCGAGGATTGTGTAGACTAGTGGATCAGCCATGGGAAATGCAGGGTTACTCTGGATTGGTCTGGGTGGGATGCTCTTCCGATTGTTGGTGGGATTTGATGGGCCAATGCTCTCCTTCCACACTGTCGGGATTCTATTCTATGATTGAGGATAAAGGCTACACAGCAGGGTGTCCTTGGAGAAGGAGCATGTGGTGTGTATCAATGTTCTCAATGCCTTTAGATAGAGGTGGGCACCCCTTTATCTCCAGCCCTGCCCCCTCACCCCCAACTCTACTTTGATTTCGTCCTTTCCCACTCTGCCACTCGTAATGGTTTGCTTTGCCCATAATGGGCTTTGTTTATAAATATTCAATTTGTTATTCAGGTGGTTTACTGCTATAATGGCGTAATGATGATTTTGATGGTGGGAGGTTGCTGTTATAACACTTCTGGGTCGGAGAAATGGGGAAAAAAGAAAACTCCACAGCTCACAGAACGAGAACAGAAAAGCAGTTAAATCAAACCAAAGGTTCAGTCAGGGGGGGAATATCTCCCTGGAATTTGAGTAACTGGAAAGTGATGGTGTCCGGGAGTCGTCGGGATTTTGTTTTATACGGCGTTGAAATTTTAAAACTGTTATATTCAGATCGTTTTGTTTCTTTTCTTTTCGTTTCATTTATCGTGGAATAAACTCTTACATGTTTTAAAACCAAATTTACAAACTTTGCATTAAAGACAAATGTTAAACAAAGTCCATCAAACCATCCCTCACTGAAAACTGATGTGGAAGTGCAATCTCCTGGAGAGTCCCTGTCCTGCCTACTCCTTCCTACCCAGGCTCCATGGTTATATACAGAGCTGGGAGATAGGGGCAGGAGGGGTCTTTCGGCTTTTCAATCCTGCGCTACCATTCAATGGGAAACAGCTGACCATCCAGCTCAGTCTCCTGTTCCTGCTGTGTTCCAATCCCCTTTGATGCCTTTACCTTTAAGAACTATATCTAAGTCCTCCTTTAGCTTCATTGCCTTTTGTTCCAGTGCCGTTGCTGAGTTACTGTGTGGGTATAGGCAGGGGTAATGTGATGGTTCTGCCTCCTGAAGCATGCACTCAGCATCCCTCATCATCCTGCAGTAACAATCAGGTTTCAGTAAAGAGAGATAGAAACCATTTCCAGCATATGGGCATCACTGGCTCAACCAGCATTTATTCCCCATCTCTAGTTGCCTAGAGAAGATGGTAGCGAGCTGCTGTCTCGAACCAATCACAGTCCATTTGGTGCTGATAGACTGACAATGCTCTGAGGGAGAGTGTTGCAGGACTTTGGCCGATTGACTCTCAGTCTTTGGTTCGTCAAATGCTGGTTAACTTAATCACAATCTGCACATGATTTTGAGATTTCAGTCTGTGAATCTTTACCATCTAGCACCCTGTATAAAGGAATATGTACAGATTAGAAATTCAGAACAGACAATTCTCGTTTCTCTGGAACATATTTTTCCTTGTCTTTCCCTAAACCTTAACCCTGCAGCCCACTTACTCTCTCCCTCCATTCTGACTCTGCTACCCCCTAATGTACACCCTCCACATTCTCATGGAGTTGCTGATAAACAGATCCATGCCACCACTTCCTGCCCCTGGTTAGACTCTGCACCCTTTCTGGGTTCACTTCCTTTCCCTTCAGTTGCTGCAAGTCAATAATGTAACAGCAGAATGAAACAAAAGGAAACAGACAGGGAGGTGGCAGATCCTGGACAGAACAGGAACCTTCAGTCTGGGAGAATGGGTTAGATCATCCTTGGTTTCCCATTGGTCGATTCCCAAGCATTATGACGCATTGGGGATGGAACTTGGTCCCACGTGGGTGTGGTGACACCTTAACTCCCCGGCAGATCAACACTAAAAGCTGATATGTTACTCCTCCAGCCAATCACAGTGTGAAATACTTTCCGCTCGGTACCCCAAAGCACATGCTCCAAAATCCGCCCACATTCTGTACATGTACAGTGCCGGGTTTCCCCACACACGTGTGGTCCCTGCCTCAGGGACTGTGGGAGTTGTAGTCCCCAGGAAGCTACTTGAGCCCTGTCTCTGGAAAGTGAATGAAAGTGTGGGCTGGAGGGTGTTGTCTATCAAATCCCCATTCAGACACACAGGACATATGGGCTGTCATTGGGTTTCATGGAGACATACGTTTCCACAACCTGATTTCTGACGTGAGGAATATAGATTCAGCAAATTGGGTGATAGAGAGGTTAATAAGGAGGAGCAGATTTTAAGCAGAGGTAGCTGAGTGGTCAGCACTGCTGCCTCACAGCGTCAGTGACCTGAGTTTGATTCCAGCCTTAGGCGACTGTGTGGAGTTTACACATTCCCCCCCATGTCTGTACGAGTTTCCAGCCGTGCTCCAGTTTCCTCCCACAGTCCAAATATGTGCAGATTAGGTGCATTGCCCATGCTAAATTAGAACATAGAACATAGAAGAATACAGCGCAGTACAGGCCCTTCGGCCCTCGATGTTGCGCCAATCCAAGCCCACCTAACCTACACTAGCCCACTATCCTCCATATGCCTATCCAATGCCCGCTTAAATGCCCATAATGAGGGAGAGTCCACCACTGCTACTGGCAGGGCATTCCATGAACTCACGACTCACTGAGTAAAGAACCTTCCTGAAGAAGGGCCTGTGCCCGAAACGTCGAATCTCCTGTTCCCTGGATGCTGCCTGACCTGCTGTGCTGTTCCAGCAATAAAGTTTCAACTTTGATCTCCAGCATCTGCAGACCTCACTTTCTCCCCGAGTAAAGAACCTACCCCTAACATCTGTCCTCTACCTACCCACCCATAATTTAAAGCTATGCCCCCTCGTAATAGCTGACTTCATACGTGGAAAAAGATTCTCACTGTCGACCCTATCTAAACCTCTAATCATCTTGTACACCTCTATCAGGTCACCCCTAAACCTTCTTTTCTCCAATGAAAACAACCCCAAGTGCCTCAGCCTTTCCTCATACGATCTTTCTACCATACCAGGCAACATCCTGGTAAACCTCCTCTGCACCCGTTCCAGTGCCTCCATATCCTTCCTATAGTATGGCGACCAAAACTGCACACAATACTCCAGATGCGGCCGCACCAGAGTCTTATACAACTGCAACATGACCTCAGTACTCCGGAACTCAATTCCTCTACCAATAAAAGCCAGTACGCCTTATGCATTCTTCACCGCACTATTTACCTGGGTGGCAACTTTCAAAGATTTGTGTACATGGACACCAAGATCCCTCTGCTCATCCACACTACCAAGTATCCGACCGTTAGCCCAGTACCCCATCTTTTTATTACTCTTACCAAAGTGAATCACCTCACACTTAACTACATTGAACTCCATTTGCCACCTTTCTGCCCAGTTCTGCAGCTTATCTATATCCCGTTGTAACCGGCCACATCCTTCCTCACTGTCGACAACTCCTCTGACTTTCGTATCATCCGCAAACTTGCTCACCCAACCTTCTAACCCCTCCTCCAGGTCATTTATAAAAATGACAAACAGCAATGGTCCCAAAACAGATCCTTGCGGAACACCGCGAGTGACGGCACTCCAAGATGAACCTTTGCCATCAACTACTACCCTCTGTCTTCTTCTAGCCAGCCAACTCCTAATCCAAACCTCCAACTCACCCTCAATGCTATACCTCCGTATTTTTTGCAGTAGTCCACCATGGGGAACCTTATCAAACGCTTTACTAAAATCCATATATACCACATCTACTGCTTTCCCCTCGTCCACCTCCTTAGTCACCTTCTCAAATAATTCAATAAGGTTTGTGAGGCACGACCTGCCCTTCACAAAACCATGCTGACTATCCTTGATCACATTATTCCTATCCAGATGTTCATAAATCCTATCCCTTACAATTCTCTCTAAGATTTTGCCCACAACAGAAGTGAGACTCACTTCTCAGAAGGAGACTCAGAAGGAAATTGTCCAGTTTCCATGCATGTGCTGTTTAGGCAATTAGCCACAGGAAATGCAGGGTTACAGGGAATTGGTGGGTCTGACTGGGATGCTCATCATAGGGTTGGTGTGGACTCTGCACTGTAGGGACTCTATTCTATTCTCATGAAGAAGAATGTACTTATCTCAATGTGTTGTGAATCTGTGGAATTCCCTATTCAAAATGAGGTGGATGCCAGGGCAATGAGCAAATTTAATGAAGAAATACAGATTTTAAATTTGCAATGAGTTGAAGGGTGAGAGAGAGCAGCTGAGACCGAGGTGAGCTCAATGATCACCGTATTAAATGGTGGGGCTGGTTCGAAGGGCTGCATTGCCTCTCCTGTGCCCAGTGCTTACCTTCTTACGGTAATAACTGAAAAGGTGAATCCAAAACTGACCACCTTCGCCAAAGGAGATTTTCGGGAAAAGTAGGATAGTCAGGGGGATTAGCATTTCAAACTTAGAAGATGAGGAAGCGTGTGGGAGATAATGATTTTGCAATTTTAAACTGAGGGGAGACAGTGATTTATGGTTTTAGATTGTGTAGTAAATTCACACCATCCAGAATACTCTGTTGTGAATATCTATCCTGTACTTTATCACAAAGCCAAGGTCTCTGACAATGAAAACCAAAACACCCAGGTAACATCGTCTCACCTCGTAATCTGATAAAAGACTTGTGATAAGTATGGTCAAATTTAGAATACAGTTGGAAAGCGGGAAGAATAAATCCAATCCAGATCCTGTGCTTAAACAAAGGAGACTACACTAGGATGAGGCAGGAGTTGGCTAATGTAGACTGGAAGCAAAGACTTTACGGTGGGACAGTTGACAGACAGTGGAGGAATATCAAAGAATTTTTCATTCTGCTCAGCAAAAGTATATATCAGTGAAAAGGAAGGACTGTAGGAAAAGGAGTAATCTGCCATTGATGGCTAAGGAAATAAGGGAGTCTATCAAATTGAAATAGAAAGCATACAAATTGGCAAAGACCAAGGAGAAACTAGGAGATGAGAAAAACTTTAAAGATCAACAGAAAGCTAGATGGGATTGGGGGAGAAAAGTGATGAGCAGCTATCCCCAGGGCCAGAATAGCAGTTTACACTGCTAGAGGGGAACCTATTGTGTGGGGAACATATGGCCTCTGTAATTGTTGAAGCACTTAACTGTTACCATAGAGATAATCCTGATCAAGTTACAAATCCCAGCACACTCCTAAAGCCTGTACTTCCAAATAAACCTGTTGGACTATAACCTGATGTTGTGTGGTTTTTAACTTTGCCCACCCCGCTCCAACACCGGCTCTTCCACTTCATAATCCTGACAGATAACCCCACTGAAACTGAAGTGCCTATCATTTACCTGACTGAGCCACAGGGCCGTGGGGGAGGGGCATGTGGTTTAACCACAAAGTGTTGAGCTGAACTCGACTTTTAACTGCCATTGCCATGGAGATAATACTGAGAGACAGCGTCCATTCAAAACCACAAACCACAAAGGTATAAGAATGGGAGCGGCACATCGGACAGGTGGGGAGTTACCTGATGCTGCCTGGAGGTGTTCTGCATGTACACTATCCAGGTAACTGCTATGTCTCACCAATAAAGACTCAAAGAAGACCTCTCAGAGTTCTGTGCCTAGTTATTCCTATCCAGCAAGGTTCAGGAATATGAGTACACAGCAGTCAGTCTTCACAGTGGAGGATACGAAGAACATGCCAGTAATTGATAAGGAAACTGAGGAAGGTGAGAACCAAGAAACAATCATTATCACGAAAGTGTTAGAACTGGGCAATCTAATGGAGCTAAAGGTAGACAAGTCTCTTTGCCCTGATGGAATACATCCCAGGGTGCTAGCAGAGATAGCAGGAGAAATAGTAAATATACTTGGAGTCAGAGTCCTACAGCAGAGACAGGCCCTTTGGCCCAAACTGGCCCATGCCGACCAGAATGTCCATCCACGCTAACCCCATTTCCCTGCACTTGGCCCATCTGCTTCTGACCCTTTCCGATCCATGTATTTGTCCAAATGTCTTTTACATGTTGTTAATGTACCCACCTCAACCACTTCCACTGGTCCCTTATTCCATATACATACCACCCTCTGTGTAGGACTGTTGACCCTCAGGTTCCCTTTCATAATTTCTCCTCCGACCTTAAACTGATGTCCTCCACTCCTTGATTCCCTGGGAAAGAGACAGAGTGCATTCACCTTACCCAAGCCTCTTATGGTCTTATATACTTCCAGAAAAGATCACCCTCTATTTCCACTGCTGTAAACAAAAAAAAAATCCTCGCTTGTCCAACCTCTCCCTATAATTCAGACCCCTGAGTCCTGGCAAAAATTCTTGTAAATTTCTTATGCACTTTTTCCAGTTTAATAACTGAAACGTACACTGCACTCATCACATTTCCAGTGTTTCCCCATGGCACTGGAACCGACGTGACAACGCCAATGGAATACAAGCCATGATCGATAATTAACTCCTTTACAACAATCCTGTTTTCATAGCATTTTTCATGCTGCAGGTATCCTTGTGTCTTTCTGGTTGCATGGTTAATTCAAAATTTGTCCTCATACAAAACAAATCTGTAGCTTAATTGTTCCTGGGAAATGTGCCATGTTTCTTCAGACTTTTAACAACAAATGAACTCTCTCTCCACAGTCACCACACTAACATGGACTTGGCTGTGTCTCAGTAATTTTTCCAGACACACTGACATTTGAAATATTCACCCATGGACAGAATACACACCTTTCCTTCCACATGAAAAGGCCAAATGATATTCAGATCGGCACAGATCAAGTAACTCTCAAAACGGAACGTGAAGTTCAATTTGAATTTCTCATCCACAAATCCGCCCTTTCAGAACCCTACAACAGAGAAAACAGGTCACCACCGTTAACACAGGATGGAAATTCATAAGACAGTGAGAGTATTAAATTGAAGGTTCTTTGTTCCCCCAAAGCTTTAAATCTCAGTCTCACAATTGCTCTCTTATGTGAACTGAAATCCAAACCAATCTCCTCACGCTTTTCCTCCACACCCAGTTCTCACACACACTCTCTTCTCTTTGAAATCAGCTTCCTCGCTCCTGCCTGCAGACTAAGAACCAAAAAAAGGTCTCCTCCCACAATCCAAATATGCGCAGGTCAGGTGAATTGGCCATGCTAAATTGCCCATAGCGTTAGGTGCATTAGTCAGAGGGAAATGGGTCTGGGTGGGTTACTCTTCTGAAGGTTGGTGTGGACTGGTTGGGCCGAAGGGCCTGTTTCCACACTGTAGGAAATCTAATCTAATCAAATCAATGAGTCTGACTCGGAGCCTCCTGGATGTTGGTGAATCCTTCCCCCACCTCCCAGGTTTCCTTCCTGGTCAGAACCAAACTGATTTTTTTGGCCCAATCTGGAACATTTTATTTATTTCCCCCCACACGGACCCTCTGATGAGAACCATCCTGCACACACTGGCCAAGTCATATCTGATTGAACTAAGATGAACCAAATTAGAACTTTAATTGCAGGCCCATCTGTGTTCCTTTCCATAACATTCCTGAATCTTCACACGAGTTCTGATAACTTTCTGCAAAATGCTCCCCCCACTGATAGCCGACCACTTGTCACGATATCAGGGGCAGGGGCCATTTCCCTGGGTCCTGTTCCCAGAGGGAGGAAACTGCGAATGACAGATTAATCCCACACACGCACAGCCTCCCTCCTGGCCCTGACCAGCCCTGCACATACACCAACAATTGGCCAGAACTGCGCCCGTGCACTGGTCTCCCCTCCGACAGCACATGCTCCAGATCACACACGAAGCTGGGTGATTGACAGCAGCTGCTGCCCAATAGGGTGGAGGGGGCGGGGCTGGAGATTGTAAACAATGAATGAATGTGGATGACACTGGGGGGTGGACAGGTCAGTGAGGGACAGGATCAGTGCAGCAGTAGGAGGGGACCCTGGACAAAGTTAGCAATGGGAGAATCTGACAGGAGAGAAACTACAGGAAGGTTCTGTTTGGAGGCTCAGGCAGGGACAGCTGGGAGACAGTATGGCCTGGCGGCTTGGGCACGTTTTCCAATCAGCCTTTTCAAAGATGCTGTTATTCAACTCTGAGCCCGATCCTCCTGGTTCAGAGGTAAGGACACTACCACCATTTCCTGGTGGGCTAGTGGAAAGAAGGGAAGATTTTCTCAATCTCTCTCACATGGAAACTCCATGAGCTCCTCCCACTTACTGTCTATGGTGGGGATGGAAACAGAGCAGATGGGAGCGGGGTTCGGGATATAGGGACTGCCTTTCAAATGGAACTTACCTGTGTCGGTTATATTAACATGACTCAATACACAGTCACCAACACAAACCTGGTGTATGTGAACTTTATACAGAATATTAACACCCATAACTGGGTGACACAGATCCCAATGTACAGAGTTAAGTCCTGGATATTAATAACGGCTTTGTGTATGAGAAATCACGTCTCATGAACTTGAGTCAATTTTTTTGAAGTAACAAAGAGGATTAATGAGGGCAAAGCAGTGGAAATGATCTACATGGACTTCAGTAAGACGTTCAACATGGGAGACTGGTTATCAAGGTTGATCTCATGGAATACAGAGAGAACTAGCCATTTGGATATAAAACTGGCTCAAAGGTAGAAGACAGATGGTGGTGGTGGAAGGTTGCTTTTCAGATTGGAGACCTGTGACCAGTGGGGTGTCACAAAGGATCGGTGTTGGATCCACTAATTTTCATAATTTATATCAATGATTTGGATGTGAATATAGGAAGTATTGTTAGTAAGATGACACCAAAATTGGAGGTGTAGTGGACAGTGAAGAGGATTACCTCAGATTACAACGGGATCTTGATCAGAGGGTCGAATGTGCTGAGGACTGGCAGATGGAGTTTAATTTAGATAAATGTGAGGTGCTGCATTTTGGGAAAGCAAATATTAGCGGGATGTATACACTTACTGGTAAGGTCCTCGGGAGTGCTGCTGAACAAAGAGACCTTGGAATGCAGGTTCATAGCTCCTTGAAAGCAGAATTGCAGGATAGGATAGTGAAGAAGGTGTTTAGTATGCTTTCCTTTATTAGTCAGAGCACTGAGTATAGGAGTTGGGAGGTCATATTGCGGCTGTACAGGGACATTGGTTAGGTCATGCTTGGAATATTGCGTGCAATTCTGGTCTCCTTCCTATCAAAACAATATTGTGAAAGTTGAAAGTGGCCAGAATAGTATTACAAGCACGTTGTCAGGGTTGGAGGATTTGAGCTACAGGGAGAGGATAAATACATTGTTTTCCCTGGAGTGTCAGATGCTGATGGGTGACCTTATAGAGGTTTATAAAATCAGTAGGGGCATGGATAGGGTAAATACACAAGGTCTTTTCCCTGCGGTGGGGAGGAGGCACAATGGGAGGTGGGAGACAGAGGGGGGGAGACCGAGAGGGGAGGGTGACCGTTATTTTGTAGATCTACAACACAACCCTGTTCCTGTTTTCTCCGCATCCACTTCAATCCCTCTGAAGGGCTCAGAACAAGTGCACAGTCCCTGGAAAGTAGAGTTTCAGGGTGATCAAGTGCTGAAGGTTGCATTTGGGACGCTGACCTTTATTGGTCTGTGCACTTATCAATAAATGGACCTGGGTTCAGTTCCACTGTCCTGGATTCATGTCTGTGGCCACAGACGCGCCTGTCACTGACCCTGACTAGTGGATCCCCTGTCACTACAGCTCTGCCATTCTCCTTCCTGCAGTTCTGTGCAGCGGAGCTACCTGTGGTGTCATGTCATCATCTGTTGCTGATTTCCCCTGAGAGTCCACCCCCGTTATAGAATCCCAAGCGGTGCACAATATCTGTTTGAGAAGCGGAGCGATCAGTGGAGAGTCCTGCACTTCCTTCCTGAGCCTCTTACTTGATCTGATGGTCACCCATTCCCTTTCTGCCTGTGCAACCCTCACCTGCAGTATGATGAACTCACTAAACGTGCTGTCCATAACATTCTCAGTATTGCTCCACAGTGAGTCCACTCTCAGCTCCAGGTCTGAAAAGCAGTTTCCCGGTAGTTGCAGATGGGCAGTCTTACTGCACACATAGCCGTCACGGACACAGGAAGTGCCCCTTATTTCCCACATTGTGCAAGAGGAGCACACCACTGGTCTGAGGTCTCCGATCACAATGTCTCTCTCGTTTCAGTTAGTTACTCCCATTAGGAGAATTTAAATGAGCTAGTAACCTTCCTTCTCTTCAAACATTTCCATTATAATCAAAAGTCCCGATGTTTACTTAAGCTGATATTTTATACTTTAAAAACTGTTTTAAAAAAAAACTCAGCAGGTATCGCTTACAACTTGGCTGTTCCCATTGGGACCATGTGAATTTCTGAATGGCCTGCACTAAAACTGAAGCTGTAGTTCACATTCTCCCTGTCTCCCCTCGCTCTGTTTACAACCAACTCCAAAACACTCTCTTTAGCCAATCAGCACCCACAGTGCAGCCCTATCATTTTCATTGTCTGCTCATACCTACATTGCCCCAGCCTCCTGTACTGTTCTAATTCATCTCAATGGGAGCTCAGGAACAGCATCTCATCTCTCAGTTCAGCCCTTTGTAATCCCAGAGTCAACAAGGACTTCAGCAGTTTCTGAATGAACAGACAGTTGTCAGAACCTGGAACATTCCACCTGAAATGGTGCTGGAATTTGAGTCCATAAGGAATTTTAATGAGAAGTTTGCAGGAATTGAAAATAAGGAGTTTACAGATTAACATCATGAAGTGGGTGATTGGGTCTAAATCTGACAGTTCCTATAAAGAGACGAGGTGTAATTTGGATAAATCTGTGCTCCCTCTCAGGCCAATACCTCCTTCCACAGCTGCAGGGCCCAGAATTGAACACAAACCCCAAGGGTGATCCAACCACTAATTTGAACATCTTTCTGCTTTTTGCTTGAAATAAAAACCAGATACTTTCCCACAGACAGAACAGACACACCTTTCACCTTCCACAGTCAAATGCCAATGGTATTCAGATCCTGATGACCCTGCTGACGGTAGAATATTGCTTTTGGGATCCCTGTCTCAATTATTCTCAATTAATATCCTATAAAATGAATTGACAAAACAAAACTCACAGTCAGTGCAGGCTGAACAGTAAAGACAAATATTTCTCTTGGTATGTGTTTGATGTGTAAATGCTCCTCTTGAAATCACCCCGCCCCCACCCAGGAAGAGGACATGTCTATGCGCCTCTCTGTACCTTGCCCCCAATAAAGATGGCAGCCATAACCCAGGACCTATCACCGCCTGAGGGCCACAGCCATTTTCCCATTTGCTGTAAACGTGGGACCAAGAGTTTCTAATTCAGGCCTAACTACCTGTACAGAGTGTAATTAAACCCTCCCAGTCTAAACCGGATCCAACTCCCCTTTCCCGTTTCCTCCTCCTGCACACACCAAGGGTCATTCTAGATCCAGTGACCCTTCCTCAGAACTGACGGCAGCTGGGAAAATTAGAATCCCTACAGTGTGATAACAGGCCATTCGGCCCAACAAGTCCACACCCACCCTCTGAAGCGTTTCTCAACCAAACCCATTCCCTGACCCTCTTATTCTACATTTCTCCTGACTAATGCACCTGACCTATACATCCCTGAACACTACGGGAAATTTAGCTGGGCCAATGCACCTAACCTGCATATCTTTGGAGATAGGGATATAAAGAGTAAATAATAGGTGGGGATGGAGCCCAAAAGAGTCAGTAACATTTGGAAAGACAAAGGAGTGGATAACAATCTGCCTGGGAGGGTGCATAGCTGTTAATGGAGGGGACAGGAACCTGTGTCTGGCAGCATCTCAGTGGAGGTGCTGGAAATGGCAGCTGATGATCTACGTTCTGCTGCAAAACAGACCCCGAGCTTCCAGTTGCCTGTCACTTTAACACACGAGTCTGTTCCCTGGCCAACATCTCTGTCTCATGCTTACTGCTGTGTTCCAGTGAAGCTTGATGCAAGCTGGCAGAACACTCCAAAACATACCAAAACACCCCGTATTTCAAGGACTGCAATTTCCCCTCCCATGTGGTCAACAATACTCTCCAGTGTATCTCCACCACTTCCCACACCTCTGCCATTGAACCAAACCTCTCCAACTGCAGCAAGTATAGAACCCCCCCAGTTCTCACCTTCCACCCAGATACAATGTATCATCCTCCGCCATTTCCACCACCTACAATCAGATCCCACCAGAGATATATTTCCCTCTCCATTCCTTTCAGCATTCCACAGAGACCATTCCCTGTGAACTCCAAGTCAGATCCATGCCTCCCAACAACCCTACTCCCAGCCCCTTCACTTGCCAATGCAAGAGGTGTAAAACCTGTGCCCACACCTCCTCCCTCACTTCCAAAGGACCCTTCCACATCCAGCAGAGATTTTCCTGCACATCCAAACAACTCACCTATTATGGCCTTTGCTTTCGATGTGGTCTCCTCTCCACTGGGGAGTCAGGACACCAACTTGCGGAATGTTTCAGGGAACATTTCTGCGATGCATGCACCAACAAACCCCACCATCCTGTGGCCGACCACTTCAACATCCCCACCCACTCCACCAAGGACATGCAAGTCCTGGGCCACCTCCACCACCAAATCCCAGCCACCCGACGCCTGGAGGAAGAAAACCTCATCTTCCACATTGGGACACTTTAACCACAGAATCAAGGTTTCCTCATCTCCCCTCCCCTGCCTTATCCCAGATCCAACCCTCCAACTCGACACCACCCTCTTGAACTGTCCCACCTGTCCATCTTCCTTTCCAATTATCCACTCCACCCTCTCTCCAATACCCTCCACCTACATCTACCTATTGCCTTCCTAGCTCCCTTCCCACCAACCACACACATCCCTCTTATTTATCTCTCAGCCCTCTTACTACTCCCCCTCCCCCACCAATCCCGGTATTCCTGATGAAAAGAATATGCCCAAAATGTCAATTCTCTTGCTCCTGAGATGCTGCCTGACCTGCTGTGCTTTTCCAGCGCCATACGTTAATGCAAGCTGGAAGAACAACACCTCATATTCTACTTGGGGACCCTGCACCCCTCTAGCCCCAGTATCAAATCCAATAATTTTAGGTCCTGAACTCTCCAATTTCCTCACACCCTAGCCTTTTAACCCACATACCAGGCCTTGTTATCGCATAGCCTACCATTACACATTATCTATGGTTAGCCACTAACTGTCCCCATAAACAGTTATTCACCCTCCCCCAGCCAGATCTTTATCCACTCCTTTGTCCAACTGCTCCCATCTCTTTGGACTCTATCACCACCTATCATTTACTCCTTAACGCCTACTTTCTGCATATAAACCGACATTTCTTTTCAGTAACATCAGTTCTGAGGAAGGGTCAGCAGATCCAAAATGTTAACTCTGATTTCTCTTCACAGATGCTGCCAGACCTGCTGAGCTTTTCCAGTACCTTTTGGTTATTGAGAGAGATTTACAGCATCTGCAGTTCTTTTGGTTATAATTTACAAGGAATTTCTTATTCAGGTCTAGCAGCCTAAAACCGTGCATTTATAAACCCTCCCAGTCCACAATAGCTCCATTTCTTCCCCAGACTTTGCAGTCTCTCCCATTCCCTTCACACTCACTAGGTCCCCCCTCACCGTGACACTGCGCCTGCACAGCTTATGGCCACGTGTTGCCCTGCTGGACTCACCCAAATTCACTCCCATTGGCTGGAGGATGACGCCAATTCTTCTATTGGTCTGAAGCTGCTGTCAATCACCCGGGCCCCATTGTGACATGAGTGGGCTCCTCCCAAGGGCATCGGATGCTGAGGGGTGACCTCATAGAGTTTTATAAAATCCTGAGGAGTGTGGATGGGAAAAATAGACAAGGTCTTTTCCCTGGGGTGGGGGAGTCTAGAACGAGAGGGTGTGGGTTTAAGGTGAGAGGGGAAAGATTTAAAAGGGACCCTAAAGGCACCTTTTTTCACACCGAGATTGGTGCAAGTATGGAATCTTCTGTTCAGGGAAATGGTGGAGGCTGGTACAATTACACCACTTGGCATCTGGATGGGTATGTGAATAGGAAGGGTGTAGAGGGATACGTGCCAAGTGTTGGCAAATGTGACTAGATTAGTTTGGGATATCTGGTCGGCATGGACCAGTTCGACCAAAGGGTCTAATTCCATGCTATAGGTCTCTATGACTCTGCCCTGGGATGAGCTTCATCATTCACAGTGAATGGGGCAGTAACACAGAGCATAGGGGTTTGGGGCTATTCAGCCCATTGGGGCTGTACTCTCTCCCTCTGGAGATGGTGCCAGTCTATCCCAACTCACCTCCCATTTGTCTGTAGCCCTCCAAATCCTTCCTTAAAAAAGTTAAAATTCCAAATTTGTTTTGACAATAACTACTGAATCTGCATCCAGCTCTCGGTCAAACTGTTCCAGATGATCAGAACTTAGTGAGTAAAATAATCTTCACATTTTTAACCTGCATTATTTGCCAGTTACCTGAAGGTAGTTACTAAAAATTGTGACGTTAATAATTTCTCCCTCTGTCTCTCTGTAAATTAAATATCCTGGAAACAAATCTGCTCCTGGTCGAAATCACTGCCTAACCTTCTCAGCTCCAAGGAGAATTATCTGATCTTCTGTTAACTCTCCATAAAAGAGAAACCCATCTTAATTTTATTAGTGCCATAAAGATGTACAGCAGAGAAACAGACTCTTCCATCCAACTTGTCCTTGCCGACCAGATATCCTAAATTAATCTCATCCCATATGCCAGCACTTGGCCTATATCCTTCTAAACTTTTGCTAATCACATACAACATCTCAAAGGCATAATTGGGTAATTGTACCAGCCTACACACTTCCTCTGGCAGCTCATTCCTTAAACGTACCATGTTCAGCTAGAAACATTACTCCTTAGATCCCTTTTAAATCTTTTCCTGTGAAGCCTGTGCCCCCAAGCTTTGGACTCACATATCCTGGGAATAAGACCCTGGGATTTCACCCTATCCATGCCCCTCACAATTGTATCCGATGCTCCAGGGAAAACAGCCCCAGCCTATTCACCCTCTACCTACATAGCTCAACCCTCAACCCTGGCAACATCTTTGCGGATCTTTTCCGAACCCTTTCAAGTTTCACAATATCATTCCGATAGCAGAGAGACCAGGACTGAAAGCAGAATTCCAGAAGTGGCTGAATCAATGTGCTGTGCAGCCGCAAAATGGCGTCCCAACTCCACTACTCAATGCACTGACCAGTAAAGGCAAGTACACCAAACACCTTCTTCACTACCCTGCCTATAATTCCACTTTCAAGGAACTATGAACCTGCACTCCAAGGTCTCTTTATTCAGCAACATTCCCCAGGACCTTCCCATTAAGTGTATAATTCCTGCCCTCATTGGCTTTTCCAAAATGGAGTATCTCACATTTATCTGAAATAAACTCGATCTGACAATCCTCAGCCCATTTGATTGAAGTCCCATTGTACTCTGAGGTAACCTTCTTCGCTGTCCAGTGCACCTCCAATTTTGATGTTTACTGTAAACCCACTAACTATACCTCATTTATTCACATAGAAATCACTGATATAAATGATGAAAAGCAGTGGACCCAGCACCGATCCTTACACCATATTGCTCATCACAGGCCTCCAGTCCGAAAAACACTACCCTCCGTCTCCAACCTTGCAGCCAATTTGTATCCAAATAGCTGGTTCTCTCCGTATCCCAAAGTGGCTAACTCGCTAACCAGTCTGTCATGTGGAACCTTTTTGAATGTCTTTCTGAAGTCCAAGTTAGTGATTTATGTACAAAGGCATGCTGACTATCCCTAATCACTTCTTGCCTTTCCAATTACATATAAACCTGTCCTTCAGAATTCCTTCCAACACCTTGTCTGCCACTAACTTCAGACTCCCCAGTTTATTGTTCCCTGGCCTTTCCTCATCACCTTTCTCGCAACACCTCACCTGTGGCTATCAGTGATAGAAATATCTCAGTGAGGGCCTGGCAATCACTTCCCTAACTTCCCACAAAGATTTGGGATACACCTGATCAGGTCCCACAGATTTACTCAGCTTTATGTGTAAGACATCCAGTACAACCTCCTCTGTAATATGGACAGTTGTCAAGTTATCACTATTTATTTCTCCAAAGTCTCTAGCTTCCATATCCTCTTCCAGTAAAAGCTGACATGAAATCCTCAGATAGTATATCTCCCACCTTCTGTGGTTCCACAGACAGCCTTGTTGATCTTTGAGGGTCCATATTCTCTGCCTGGTTACTCTTTTGTCCTTCGTGTTTTGTAGAATCTCTTTGGATTGTCCTTAAACCTCTTTCCCCCCAAAGCTATCTCATGCATGTTTTTTGCCCTCCTGTTTTCCCTCAAGTGTACTCCTACTGCCCCAAAACTCCGAGGGATTCACTCAAACCCAGCTGTCTGTACCTGCCATATCCCTCCTTCATCTTTTTGACCAGACCCTCAATTTCTCTAGACACACAGCATTCTCTACACCTACCAGACTTGGCAATAACAGGAACATACTGTCTATGTTCTCTTGTTGTCTCATTTTCACAGGCCTATGGAGGCAATGGCAGATGAGGACATGGAAAGAGTCATTCTCAGTAAAGAGGTAGTGTTGTGAAAGATAACAGCCCAAAAGTACATGGCTCTCCTGGCCATGATGGAATGCATCCCAGGGGACTAAAAGAGATGGTGAAGGGTCTATTGACCTTCCTTGCTAGAGGGATGGTTATGCTGCAGCTGTACAGGGTGCTGGTGAGGCCACACCTGGAGTACTATGTACAGGTTTGATCTCCTTACTTCAGCAAGGATGTACTGACACTGGAGGGGATACAGAGGAGGGTCACTAGTTTGAGTCAGGATTTGAGAAGGTTGGTGTATGTGGAAAGATTGTATAGACTGGGACTATACTTGTTGGGATTTAGAAGAATGGGAGGTTGTATTGGAAAAAAATAAAATTAAGAAGTGAATAGATAAGACAGAAGCAGGGAGGTTATTTCCACTGGAGGGGTGGGGGGGTCAGCCGAGAGAGCATAGCGTCAAAATAAGGGGGTATCTGATTTAGGACAGAGTTGAGGAGGAACTTCTTCAGCTAAAGGGTTATGAATCTGTGGAATTCCCTGCTGAGTGCAGTAGTTGACATTATCAACTCGAATGCCTTTAAGGCAAAATGTAGATTTGCCAACAGGAAATGAATTAAGGGTAATGGTGAGGGAGCAGGAAAGTGGAGCTGAGGCCATGATAAGCTCAGCCCTGACCTTATTGAATGGCAGTGCAGGCGTGAGGGACCAGATGGCCTACTCCTGCTCCTATTCCTTCTGTTCTTATGTTCCCACTTTCCAGCCGTCCCTTTACCTGGGGGTTGCAAAGAAATATTGAAAGTTCTCGCCTTGTACCGTCAAAATTCACCTTTGTCCAACTTCGAACACCAACTTTTAGATCTGGTCTATTATTTTCTGCAACTATTTTAAAAGTAGTAGAATTATCGTCAGAGAATCCCAAGTGTGGAAGCAGGCCATTCGGCCCATCACATCCAGACTGACCCTCTGAGCCTCCTATCTTACCCCTGTAACGCTGCATTTCCCATGGCCAATCCCCCCAACCCTGCACATCCCTGAACAATATGGGCAATTCAGCCTGGATTATCCACACAACGTGCACATCTTTGGACTGTAGGAGGAAATCAGAGCACCCGGACGAAACCCACACAGACAACCTCAATAAGGTGATCATCCTGTTCCTATTTCCCAGTTCCACCCAAGTAAGTTCACCGGGCGAACTCCCATGAATATCCTCCCTAAGCACAACAATAATGTTATCCCTAATCAAAAACACCATTCCACCTTCTCTCTTATTCCCCCTTTCTATCCTTCCTCTTACATCTATTCCCTGGAACATTAAGCGACCTGTCCTGTCCAATCTAAGCCACGTTTCTGTAATACCCACTATATCCCAGTCCCATGTTCAAAACCATATCTTAAACTTATCTGCTTTCCCTGTCAAACCTCTTGCATTGAAATAAATGCAGTGCAGTGCTATCAAAAGGACAGACTGATGGGCAGAGTGGATAAGATGGCCCTGTTGGTGAGGGATGACGTTCAGTCCCTTGCGAAGGGGAAGACACAGAATCAGGAGATGTAGAGTCAGATTGGAGGGTGGCTAATGATTAGATTAGATTACTTACAGTGTGGAAACAGGCCCTTCGGGCCAACAAGTCCACACCGACCCGCCGAAGCGCACCCACCCAGACCTAACACTACGGGCAATTTAGCATGGCCAATTCGACTGACCTGCACATTTTTTTGGACTGTGGGAGGAAACCGGAGCATCCGGAGAAAACCCACGCAGATACAGGGAGAATGTGCAAACTCCACACAATCAGTTGCCTGAGGCGGGATTTGAACCCGGATCTCTGGCGCTGTGAGGCAGCAGTGCTAACCACTGTGCCGCCCTAATGTTGTCCCACTTTTCAAGAAAGGTGGGAGAGAGAAAACAAGGAATTATAGACCGGTTAGCCTGATGTCAGTGGTGAGAAAGATGCTGGAGTCAATTATAAAAGATGAAGTTACAGCTCATTTGGAAAGCAGTAATAGGATTCGTCAGAGTCAGCATGGATTTACAAAGGGGAATTTACTGACTTGGATTGAAAATTGGCTGGCTGACAGGAAGCAAACAGTAGTGATAAACGCTTCCTTTTGGAATGGCAGGCAGTGACTAGTGGGGTACCACAAGGTTCGGTGCTGTTTACAATATACATTAATAATATAAATGAACATATTAAAAGTAATATTAGCAAATTTGCTGATGACACAAAGCTGGGTGGCAGGGTAAAATGTGAGGAGGATGTTATGAGAATACAGGTTAACTTGGACAGGCTAGGTGAGTGGACGGATGCATAGCAGATGCAGTTTAATGTGGATAACTGTGTGGTTATCCACTTTGGAGGTAAGAACAGGAAGGCAGATTACTATCGAAAAGGAGTCAAGTTTGGTAAAGGGGAAGTACAACGTGATCTAGGTATCCTTGTACATCAGTCAATGAAAGCAAGCATGCAGGTACAGCAGGTAGTGAAGAAAGCTCACTGCATGCTGGCCCTCATAACAAGAGGAATTGAGTATAGGAGCAACGAGGTCCTTCTGCAGCTGTACAGGGCCCTGGTAAGACCGCACCTGGAGTATTGTGTGCAGTTTTAGTCTCCACATTTGAGGAAGAGCATTGTGGCTATTGAGGGAGTGTTGGGTAGGTTCATGAGGTCAATTCCCGGAATGGCGGAATGATCACATGTTGAAAGATTGGAGCGACTGAGCTTGTATACACTTGAGTTTAGGAGAATGAGAGGGGATCTGATTGAGACCTCCAAGATTATTAAAGGGTTGGACACTCTGGGGACAGGAAGCATGTTTCCAGAACCAGAGGACACAGTTTAAAAATAAGGGAGAGGCCATTTAGAACAGAGTTGAGGAGAAACGTCTTCACCCAGAGAGTAGTGGCCACATGGAATGCTCTGATCCAGAAGGCAGTGGAGGCCAAGTCTCTGGATACTTTCAAGAAAGAGATGGATAGAGCTGTTAAAGATAATGGAATCAAGTGTTACAGAAATAAGACAGGAACAGGATACGGATTGTGGATGATCAGCCATGATCATAATGAATGGTGGTGCTGACTCAAAGGGCAGCATGGCCGATTCCCGCACCTATTGTCTATTGTACCTTGTCAGTCCTACCTCATTCTGTGCCTTGCCCTTGCCTGCCTTGCCTGTCTAACTTCTCAACTGTACCAGTCTCAGACTTACCTCCTTTCTCACTACCTCTTTAGGTTTACCCCCCACTCTCTCACTGGTTTAGTTCCTCCCGTGTAGCACTAGCAAATCTTCCTGCTTGGATATTAGACACCTTCCAATTCAGGTCTAATCCATCTTTCTTATGCAGAGATTCCAATGATCCAAAAATGTGAATCGTTCTCCCCTGTATCAGATCCTTGGCCACGCATTCATCTGCCGTACCCTGCTAGTCCTATTCTCACTAGCATGTGGTACCGGGAGTAATCCAGATATTACTACCGACAAGGACCTGCTTATTATCCTACAGGCTAATTTGATTAGATTAGATTACATTACAGTGTGGAAACAGGCCCTTCGGCCCAATAAATCCACACCGACCCGCCGAAGCGCAACCCACCCATACCCCTACATTTACCCCTTACCTAACACTACGGTGTAATTTAGCATGGCCAATTCACCTGACCTGCACATCTTTGGATTGTGGGAGGAAACTGGAGCACCCGGAGGAAACCCACGCAGACACGGGGAGAATGCGCAAACTCCACACCCGGAATTGAACCCGGGTCTCAGGCGCTGTGAGGCAGCAGTGCTAACCACTCTGCCACCGTGCCGCCCACACTTTGCTATATTCTCTCTTCAGGACTTCATCCTTCTCTCTTATGTCATTAGTACCAATGTACAGCGACCTCCCACTGATCATTCTCCCCTTTCAGAATACTCTGCACCCTCAGAGCCATCCTTCACCCAGACAGTAGGGAGACACCACCCCATTCTGATGTCTCACTGTTAGCTATGGAAACTGCAGTCTGTGCTGCAGACGAGAGAGCCCCCTATCACCATCGATCGCGTGGAACTGGATATACCTCACATTACACTAGATCTATTACACTAGGAACTTGGCTGTCAATGCGATAGTCCCCTGAGAGTCTGTGACCCCCCGACGCTTTCCAAAACAATATACTTGTTTGAGATGGAAATAACCACAGGAGACTCCTGCACTACTTGCCCTCCACTTCTCCCTTTCCGAGAGGAAACCCATCTACCTGACTGGATCGGCAGTTTTCCTACCTTTCTGAAACTGCCACCTATCACACCCCCCGGCTCCAGTAAGTTCTTCATTACCTTTAACCATCGCTCCATCTGATCCATGAAATCCTACAGGATTTGCATCCTCACTTCCTGCAGACAATCAGGATCACTGAAACATTCCTTAATCTCCTATATCCAACAGGAAGAGCACATCACTGTACGAATGGCCATCTCTGCACCTTAACAGACCACAGACCCAGAAAAAGGCACACAGTCTTATAGCTTTACAAAACACTACTCTAGAATAAATTAGTACCAATAATATTAAAAAACTTAATCAAAGTATCATAAGATGTGGATTTAAAGAAATAAACCATCACCCTACTGAATGTTGTAACTTTACTAAAATAAAACAGACTAATATTTATCTTTGAAGAGACCGAAACCCACTGAGCTGTGAGTCACAGATGAACAGCACTAAACAGAACCTTCGCTCAAATTTATCCATGTCGACCAGATATCCGAACCTAATCTTATCCCTCTTGCCAGCACCTGAGCCATATCCCTCTAAATCTTTCCTATTCATGTCAAGTATCCAAATGCCTTTAAAATGCTATAACTGTCAGCCTCCACCACTTCTTCTGGAAGCTTATTCCATACACGCACCACTCTCTGCTTGAAAAAGTTGCTCCTTAGTTCCCTTTTATATCTTTCCCCTCCCACCCTCAACCTATGCTCTCTATTTCTGGACTCTCCTACTCAGGGAAAAGACCTTGTCTGTTTACCCTATCCATGCTACTACTGATTTTATAAACCTCGACGGAGGTCACTCCTCAGTCTCTGATGCTCCAGGGAAAGAAAGCCACAGCCTTTTTGCTCTCTTCCTGCAGCTCAAACCCTGGCAATATCCTTGTAAATCTTTTTTGAACCCTTTCAAGTTTCACAACATCCTTCAGATTGACGGAGAATATTTGCACACAATATTCCAAAAGTGGCCTCACCAATGTCCTGTACATGACCTTCCAACGTCTATACTCAATGCTCTGATCAATAAAGGAATGTATTCCAAACACTTTCTTCAATATCCTATCTACCTGCAACTCTACGTTCAAGGAAATATGAACCTGCACTGCAAGATATCTTTGTTCATCAACACTATCTAGGAATTTGCCACTAAGTGTATCAGTCCTGTTAAGATTTGCTTTTCCAAAATGCAGCACGTCACATTTATCTGAATTAAATTCCATCTGCCACTTCTCACCCATCTGAACAACCTCCTTATTGTAATCTGAGGTAACCCTCTTTGCTGTCCACTACACCTCCAATTTTGGTGTCATCTGCAAACTTACTAACTATACCTCCTATGCTCATATTTAAATCATATATAAACGACGAAAAGTGGTGGACCCAGCACTGATCCTTGTGAGACTCCACTGGTCACATGCCTCCAATCCGAAAAAACAACCCTCCACCACCACCCTGCCTTCTACATTTGAGCCAGTTCTGTACCCAAACGGCTTGTTCTCCCTGCATTCCATGAGATCTAACCTTGCTAACCAGTCTACCATGGGGAAGCTTGTCGAGCGCCTTACTGAATTCCATAGATCATGTCCACCTCTCAGCCCTCATCAATCCTCTTTGATACATCTTCAAATAACTTAATCAAGTTTGTGAGACATGATTTCCCACGCACATAGTCATGCTGACTATCACTAATCAGTCCTTGCTTTTCAGAATACACGCGCATCGTGTTCCTCAGGATTCCCTCCAACAACTTGCCCAGCATCAATGTCAGGCTGACCGGTCGATAGTTCCCTGGCTTGTCCTTACCACCTTTCTTAAATAGCGGCACCACGTTAACCAACCTCTAGTCTTTCGGCATTTCACCTGTGATAATCGTTGATACAAATATCTCCACAAGAGGCCCAGCAATCACATTCCCAGCTTCCCAGGGTTCTAGGGTTCACCTGATCAGGTGCTGGGGATTAACCAAGCTTTACGGGTTACAAGACACCCAGCACGTCCTCCTCTGTAAGGTGGACATATTCAACATGTCGACATCTATTTCCCCACATTCTATATTGCCCATGTCCTTCTCCACAGTACACACTGATGCAAAACATTCAGTTAGTATCTCTCCCATCTCCTGCGGCTCCATGCATAGACTACCTTTAAGATCTTTGAGGAGCCCTATTCTCTCTCGAGTTACCCTTTTGTTCTTAATGTATTTATAAACACCCTTGGGATTATTCATATCCCTATTTGCCAAAGCTATCTCATGTCCCCTTTTTGCCCTCCTGATTTCCCTCTTAAGTATACTCCTACTGTCTTTAATGCTCAGGGTTTTTGGGGATTTTTGGATTGGAATAAATGCAAAATATTACATCTTGATAAAACAAACGAGGGCAGACTGACACTAATTAAAAACAGGGCCTCGATAGTGACATGGAACAAAGAGGCCGAGGGGTTCGGGTCTTTCAAGTCTGTCACATGTAGACAGGGTGGTTAAGAAGGTGCTTGGCACACTTGCCTTCATTGCTCAGACCTTTGAGTACAAGAGTTGGGACGTTATTTTGGATGTTGGGGACGCCTTTTCTGGAATTCTGTGTCCAGTTCTGGTCATGCTGATATCTGGAGGACATTATGTAGTTGGAGCGGATTCAGAAGAGATTTACCAGGATTTGATGGGAATGGATAGTTTGAATTATAAGCAGAGGCTGGATAGGCTGCGACTTCTTTCACTGGCGCGCAGGGGGCTGAGGAGTGACCTTATTAGACGTTTCTCAAATCATGGAGGGGTGGTATCAGTAATGTGAACAGCAGCTGTCCTTTACAGGAAGGGACACGATTCAAGACTGGGTACATACCTTTTAAGGTGACAGCAGAACGGCTTTAAAAAGGCGTTCGGGAATTTTTTTTTAATTTTTGTTCAGATAATGGTTTGTGTGTGGAATGAACTATCAGAGGAAGTGGTAGTTGTGAATCAAATTACAATTTTAGGGTGGCACAGTGGGTCAGTGATTAGCACTGCTGCCAGGACCCCAGGTTCGATTCCAGCTTTGGACAACTGTCTCTGTGGGACTTGCACATTCTCCCAGTGTCTGCATGGGTTTCTTCCAGGGGCTCCAGTTTCCTCCCTAATGAGAGAGCAGCCCTATGGTCGGGTAGGGCAATGCTGCCTTTACCTTTTACACAGTGATGCCACTGTGTCTCTGGGATGGGGAGAGGGAATGCTGAAGGTGGTGGATGGGACACCACTCAGGCACAGTGCTTTGTCCTGGAGGATGTTCACTTTCTTTAATAGTGTTGGGGGGGTGCACTGATGCAGGCAAGTGGCGAATGTTCCAACACAATCCTGATGTGTACCTTATAGACAGAAAACAGATATTGGGGAATCAGGGGTTTGTGGAAACTGAGGTGTTCTCCTTGGAGCAAAGGCAATTGAGAGGAGCTGTGACAGAGGGGTTTAGAAAAGTTACACGTTATAATAATAAACCTTATACCCAACAGCTCATTATACAAGGATTACAGGACACACATTAAAGGTTTGGGAAGATTCAAAGGAGAACTTTTATGCAGCAAATGGGATTCGGATGGAATACAATACTCACACACAATGCGAATATCCAGGTCCTGATGAATTGACTAATTCAATCAGAGTTAGGTGTTACAATGACTGAGATTACCATCTGAATACCCACCTGTAGTATCCTGTAATACAAGTTTATAAAATCCATCACTGTCAGTTCAGGTTAGAAACTCGCACCATCCCCTCCTCCTGGCCCAGGATGACTGGACACATTACCCCTTGTGGAGGTCAGCAGTCAGTTCAGGTTGAAATCTATGTGGGTTTCTGGGAGTTTCCACCTTGGAATTTCATGTGATTGAACAGGGCAGAATATTCCAAGAGTCAGTGAGATGTGGAGAGCAGGATTTGCTTCTTTTTTTTTCCTTCTGTGCTGCCGCTGTGCCTCATCAATAAGACATGGGGGGTGGGCACGTTGCCTCCACTCTGACCAATGGGCAGCAAGCTCCTCCCATAGAGTATCTCTAAATACAGAGCAACTCTGCATGCTTCACACAGCCCAGTACTCCCAGTAAATGTTTAGAAGGGGGGAGGGGAACTCCTGGAAAAGGCATAACTGTAAAGTTCTAAGAGGATTGTGAAGAGAGAGAGATGCACAGGAGAAGGGGGCAACAAGTTGCCAGATGGAGTATAATTTGGGAAAATGGGAAGTTGGTCATTTTGGAGGGGATAATAAAAGAACAGAGTGCTATTTAAATGGTGGAAACTGTAGAAAGCTGCACCACAAAGGGACCAGGGTAATTGTGCAGGAAACACTGAAAGCTAGCAGATTCTGGGTCAGTCACGAAATCAAGGGTTCATTTCAGATTCATCAAGTTTAAGGTAACACCGACACGGGTAAGGGGTTTCAGTAGCAATGGAGCTGGGGTGAGGTGGAGACAAACAACATTTGAGAGTTTGGAATTCCTGGTGTTTGTGATTGCGTAGATGTCTGATCAGAAGGTCACCTTGGGGTTACAGATATGACAGCAAAGTTGTGAAGTCTAGTTCTATCTCAGACTGCACCCAGTGAGAGGGAGGGGCTCAGCAGTAAGGGAAAGGAATTTGTAATAGCAACTGAGGGTAATGGATTTAACCGTAACAATGTCTCTTTGGAGGAAATTGCAGTCAATCGAGTAGTGGGAACGTGATAAGCAGTTTGGTAACTGAGTAACAGTGGAGCAATGGAGAGGGATGGTAGGGAGGGAGAGCTGGGCATTGTCAGTGTACATGTGAAACCTCACACTGTGCTTTTGGACAATGTCACCTCCTGGCAGTGCGTAGGTGAGAAACAGGAGGGACCAAGGATAGATCCTTGAGGGACACCAAATACAAGAATTCAGAAAGGAAAGGGAGAGTGGAGATGGAGCAGGATTTACAAATGATGGTGAGGTCAAATGTTAGTTTTTTTTTGCAGAATGGATGAGAAGAACATAACCAGAAAAGACAGACAGACAGAACAAGGAACAATACCTGTGAATTGGCGAGGGGGAGTGATGAGGAGGAAACAGAATTGGAATGTCTGTAGTTTAGCGAGACTAGTAAAAGATCAAGGTGAGCTCTGATAATGCTTGACAAGAGACTGGAGAAAGGTGTAAGTTTGGGACAAAAATCAGGAACACCATGTGAGGCAGTTTGTCTCGGTGGGCTAGTGGGAGGGAGGGAAGCAGCAGATGCAGCTGATCGGATTGTCTCAGTCTTAGTGACAGAGAAACTCAATGTGCTCCTTGCTCTTGTCGTTGGAGGGAAGGATGAAGGAGACAGGATGATGGACAGGGCTTTACAAAGAAACAAAACCAGGGTTAGTAATATTTAAAATGAGTGAACAAACCTAATATATTTAACTTTTATCCAGAATATTAAAATGTACAACTGAAGTCCTTGCTCGCATCCCAGCTCGGCAGATGGTGGAATCTGAATTCAAGAAAAAAATAACTGGAATTAGGAATCTCCTAATCTCCATGGAACCATTGTCAATGGTGAAAAAAATCCTGACAACCTGACAGTCGCCCAACAAGCTACTCACTGTATTAATCACTGCAAAGTCTCAACACAGGAATGAAACTGGATGGACCACTTGGCATCTAACAAGGCATTAGGAAATACAACCACAGAATCAGCCCTCTCGACTCTGCAACATCCTGCTCACTAACATCTGTTTTCTTTTGTGCCAAAACGTGGCGAGCTGTCTCACAGACTCGTCAAGGAACAGCCTGACATACTCATACTCACAGAGTAATCCCTTACAGATAATGGCCAGACACCACCATCACCATCCCTCGATAGACAGTGTGATGTTGGAAAAGCACAACAGGTCAGGCAGCATCCGAGGAGCAGGAGAATTGACGTTTCGAGCCTAAGCCCTTCATCAGCCTGACCTGCTGTGGTTTTCGAGCACCAGACTCTTGACTCTGATCTCCAGCATCTGCAGTCTTCACTTTCTCCTGAAATCTCTGGATATGTCCTGTCCCACCAGCAGGACAGACCAGGCAGAGGTGATGGCACAGTAGTGTACACACAGGAACCATTTGCCTGGGAGTACTCATGGACACCAGGAAGTCTCATGGCTCCTGCTGATTACCACGTACCGTGCTCCCACAGCTGATGAATCAGTGCTCCTCCATGTTGAGTAACACTTGGAGGAAGCACGGAGGCAATAAAATGGTGAGAAGCCTACTCTGGGTACGGGATTTCAATGTCCTCTACCAAGAGTAGCTCAGCAGCAGGATTACTGACTGAGCTGGTCGGGTCCTCAAGGACATAGCTGCTCAACTGGGTTTGCAGCAGGTGATAACGGAACCAGCAAGAGGGAAAAACATAAAAGATCTTATCAGTATGAATCTGCCAGCTGCAAATGCATCTGTCCATGACAGTATCGGTAAGAGCGACCATCCCACAGTCTTTTTGGAGACAAAGCCTCACCTTAAAGTTGAGAAAAACCTCCATTGTGCTGAGTGGTACTATCACCGTGCTAAATGGGACAGATGTAGGAACTCAAACTGGATCTCTCTCAGGCACTGTGGGGTAACAACAGCAGAACTGTACTCCAGCACAATCTGTAATCTCATGGGTTTGTACTGATAGCTTGTGCTCCAGAACTTGCCACTCACCAAGCTACGTACCGCTCCAGCACTGTCATCGACCGACAATGTGGAACATTGCCCAGGGATGTTCAACACAAAAACACAGGGCAATCCAACCCAGGCAATTTCCCTCTGTCAGTCCACACTCGATCAGCAGTAAAGTGATGGAAGTAGTCATCAACAGGGCTATCAAGCAGCAGCTGCTCAGCAACAGTCAGCTGAGTGACACTCATTTTAGGCTCCACCAGGGCCACTCAGCTCCCGATTGTGTTACCGCCTGATTCACAACCTGACATCCAGCTGAATCCTAGAGGTGAGGTGAGAGTGACAGCCCAGTCCCACTCCAAGATCACTCATTCTAGCTGGTTCCACCCTCATCTCAGCTCATATACTGAAACTCTCATCCATCATGTGTTATTTCCAGACTTAATTATCCAAACACACTCCTGGCCACCCTGTAATCTCAAGAAAAAAAATGAAAGGTCTATCGCGCACGTGCTCACTTCTCCCCAAACATGTTCATCAGTCAAAATGCTCCTATTCATAAGCAACAACAATTTAAAATTCTCATTCTTGATTTGATTCCTGGCTGTAATCATCCCTAGCTCCCTGCACCACACATTCTTTGTCGAGGTCTCAACCCATTTTCTTTGAGACTCCCAACGATTTGTTAATTCATTACTTCAACTGTGTGGCTGATTCTACAGTTACTAAAGCAACATGGTCTGGAATTTGCAGAAAAAACCTCACAGGTCTGCTTTCTACCTTTAAGACATCCCTCAAAACCTGCTTTTTGGCAATGCTTTTGGTCACCTGACCTAATATCTCCATCTCTGGCCTTATATCTAAAGTTCTCAATAGTATTTTTATGAAATTATAAGTATGATAATAAAACTACAAACTGTTGTTGATTTGGACATTATCTTCAGATCTTTACTGTTGCTGTAATGAATACTCTGTAATGTCTCTTACCCAACCACACTGTGGGAGCACCTTCACCACACAAACTGCAGCTGTACAAGAAAGTCAAACATCACCCTCTCCACAGGAAACAGGGCTTTGGCATTAATCACTGGTATCTGTGGAAGGAAAAACACAGTTGATGTTTCAGGGAGTGCAAAATGGATTCCAGGGAATGAAAAAGAAAAAAGTAATCTGATAATAGAGCAGCACATAGTCAGGGGCTGGGCCTCAGTCAAAAACTCATTTACAAAGGGTCTATAAAAATAATAATACAGTAGTAAACAGACCAAAAATACACCCATGGTTCGAGACTGAGGAAGCTAGATATTGACAAAGTGGTCATGAGGGAGCCCAGAGGTGAATCAGAGCAGTATGGGCTGCTATGAGCCCAATGACTCTATACCAGAGAAAGGCTGCACATGCGCCTGGCTGCACCTTGCCCCCTACAAAGATGGCGGCCGCGCAGGTTTCCAGTGAATCGTTGTCCCGAATAAAGATGGCGGCTCTCACTCAGACCTGCAGCCGCACTGAGGCAATTCCCCATTTACTGCAAACACGGGACTGGGACGTTCAAATTTGTGTTTTCCGACGTGCACAATTTGTTTGTAAAACCTCTCCGCTCATAGCAACACAGTTTTTCTCCCGTTTCCCTGTTTATTTCTTTCCTTACCGTATCCTTTCTCTCCATAATTTCCCGAACATTCATCACAGCAACTCCGCGCCGCGCGTGAGGGTGATCACATCGTTTAGTTTAGCTCCGCCCTTCATTCACGTTGATTGGTTGGAGGACCAACATCCCGCTGGGTCATCCAGCCCCGCCCACCATCCTTTCATTGGTCCGGTGCTGACATCAATCACCCGGAGTCCCTTTGTTGGCGAGAACATGCGCAGTGTGTCCTGCTTTAGCTGCTATGTTGGGTCATGTGATGGGAGAGTTTGCTGAGGGTAAGAATTCCCTTTGTGTGAGCTCTGCAGTAGATTTCCTTTATTCATGGAGGGAATTGTCTTCCTACTCATGACTCTATAGCTGTGATTGATGATTCAATGCCATCTGAATCAGTACATAAACACCCCATTTTCACAACATCTGAGATCTTCACCACATTGTATCACGCTCTTCTTTGGAAACAAAAAAAACATGAAACGGAGACTCAATGAATCGGAGCAGGAGTAATGCATTCATCACCTTCAGCTTGTTCCCCCATTCTATCAGATCATGGCTTGGCCAACACAGACCTCAACACCTCTTTTATGCTTGATCCGCATAGCCCTCAACTGCTCAATATTTCAAAAATCTATCTGCCCTCTTTTAAAATAATTTGAGATAGAACAGCAGATTCCCTACTATGTGGAAACAGGCCCTTCAGCCCAACAAGCCAGAACAACCCTCTGAAGAGTAACCCAACCATTCCCCTCCCACATTTAACTTTCACAATTGTTTAGGTGAGAAAATTCTAGCCATTCACTGAGAGTAAAAAATTCTTTACGTTTTTTAAAATGAATGTTCCCTTAGTAATGTCCCCTGGTTTGAGACTTCACTGGTGCTAGAAGATCTAGTCAACATCTACTCTGTCAAGCTCATCATAATCTTGTTTCCATAAGATCACCCCTGCTTATCTATTCTTGATAGGTCAACCCTTTCATCCTTGAAGCACCTCAGTGAATCTTTTTTTGAATGGTCTCCGATGTTGGTTTATCCTTCATTAAATATGGGAGCTAACATTGTATACAGCACTCCAAGTGAGGACTCAGCAACAGCCAGTGTGGTTAACCAATCCTCAGTCCATGCTAATACATTACCCCAATACCATGAGCTCCTAAATTGTGCAATTAACTTTTATGTAGCACCTGATCATTTACATTTTTAAAAACCAAATACAGAACATCATTGGATTGCCCTTTATCAGCCCTTCTTGTTATCTCCTCAATGAACTGTTGCAAATTTGTCAAATATAGTTTCTCTTTCACAAAACCCAGTCTATCATGTTTAATGATAAGCTTTCCTAAATGTCCTGCAATTTCTTACTTTAATATTCGACTCTGTAGATTCTTTCAGTAGATTTGCTAAGGATAATTCCCCTCTCTTAAATCCATGCGGACTCTGTACAATCTTGTCACTGTTCAGTAAGAAACTTGACTGTACTCCAATGTAATTAGTAAATGTATCTGTATTTATTTTTATAAATAGATTACTTATCAATGCTGGACCCATGCAATATCAATAAATTAGTGACTCTGAATTTGGGTTATAATGTTTTTTCTGTTAATTCCTTTTCGTACTGTGTTATGCAGACAGCACCAAGTGAACACTCTTAATTGTGAGTAACTTTGAAAATAATATAATTGAAAAATGACATCCCAAAATTCTGCCTCATTATTGTGCAAGGAGGATTTTACATTCAATAGTTTGCAGATAAAATTGAACAGATGTTTGCTGCAATTTAGCCAGACTGCAGGTTACACCAAAGTGGCAATTCTGCTCTCAAATTCTTACTTGACACTGCCCAAGGTGATACTGATGGGACTTCACTTTGCCATTCTTGTTCACCAGCTTTATTTCCAGGTTTAATTCTATAGTCATTCTAGAGCTTGTAATTTTAGACAACTTCTCTTTTAGGTACATATGTAAATATCATCCTGAAATGTTGCACTGAATGGTACCAAATTTGAAATTAGTCTCTAATCTGATAGTAACGTGCTTTGACCCTTCTACGTATGTATTGGCATAAGTTTATGCCAGTTATTTTTCTGAAGCCTGTGATTCCTGATAAAGGGCTTATGCTCGAACCATCAACTCTCCTGCTTCTCGTATGCTGCCTGACTTGCTGTGCTTTTCCAGCATTACACTTTTCGATTCTGATGTCCAGCTTCTTTGGTTGTCACTTTCTCCTTTGAGTAGATTAAACCAAGAATAATTTTTGTTGATCAAAGTGCAATAGGAACCAATTCATGAAATTCAGATATCTCACATTTACCTTAACTATGTGAAGGCTAAGACATTACTAAATTATTGTCAGTAATTGAAACCGTGCTGACAAACTTGTGCAGTATCAGTGCCTCAGCTTTAGAGTGTTCCCAGATATCGCGCAGCTGCAGTATTTTGTTTTGCACTCAGCTATATGTTGTTCTCACTTGTTTCTTTGTGAAAGATTACAAAATTAACTTAGATGAATGAACTTATGATTTCTTTAACCAATGTTGGGAGAAAAAAAAGTCAGTATTTCAAGTGCTGATAAAGTAAAATAAACCGATAATCAGTAGAAAGGGTTTAAGATGGATATGGAACAAATGCTGGCAAATGGGATTAGAGTTTTGATATCTGGTCAGCATGGGCAAGTTGGACTGAAGGGTCTAAGTTTGTGTTGTACAACTGTGACTTCATTCTCTCAATTATTCAAGAAGTTGAATACTTCGAGGAGGAAAGGGAGAATTTATGCAGAGAATACACTTGCAATGATGATTGAGGTAGATCAAACTCACATTATTTCATGACCTTTTCCTCTGGGTTCTTCAATGAACAAACTTGTTTTATTATCTGAATAACTATGTATCATGTGATTTGTTTTGCACAATATATTTCGTTAGGATCTATTACAAGTGTTCATTCTTAATAGATCTATTAAGAACTATTAAGAAGTGTTCATTTTTAAAATTTAGGCAGCTTGATTGTTCAGCAAGAAAAGTTTAGCGTTTTACTCCCACTGAATCATTGCTCTATAAAAGATAACAAGCTTTTTATTTTTTCTGGGCACTGAATATATGGAAGTCAATTCTGAAGGAAATAATCCTCGTTGGTAATGTTCCCACATATGGGGAGTAATTGCTTCTGGTCACTCTTCAGGTTACAGAGGCTAGGAAAGAAATGAGTTGGCCAAAGTTAGCAACATCATTTGGATGGACTATGCTCATTGGGGAAACTTGCAGGATCTGTAGAAGGAACACGTGTTTCAGAGTGTATGCAATAAACCTGAACATTGTTATTTTTTCCACAGGGCTTGGGACCTGACCGGAGCAGCAATGAAGCTCGTATTGTTTTTTTAAATTTCCGAGCTTGCCAAATTATTGTTGGTAAATGCAGGTGACTTTATCAAAGCACATTTCACATGCCCCAGCTAGGAATTTGGTCCCAATTCTGTCAGTCCATCCATTCTTATGGATAAGAGGTATTTTAAATGTGAGCACTCCATTTAACTATTTGAATTGAATACTTCAGTGGTTAAGTCCTCTTGGATTCTTAATTTCAAATTACTCAATGTGATTTTTTTGTCCCCCCTGAATTTGCCAAGCACTGGGCAGTTCTGGAATATTCCAAATATTTACAATAGATACACTTACACTATTGAAGGCAACCTGGAAGATTTGAATACCATTCAGGTAGTCAACAACAATACATAAGTAACTTTATGAATTGCTTACTGTACACCAACAACGCAAGCCAAGTATTAGTGAAACCACAGATTGTTTCCCATGGATTCCCAAATCTAAACAGTGCATTCCAGATACGCTCACTATCACCATCTGGGAGCAGTCTCCCAAAGGGCTCCCAGAATTTAGAAAACGCATAACTGCCCTCCAAAGCTAAATCTGCTGTCACAGGCTTCACTCTTATTGTATACAATGACATTTATTGTCCAGTTCTTTAATGTGACAAATGATTTTACAAACAATTTATAAAATACTTTAAATCCTGAAGAAATGTGATGTCAGCCCTTTATAGAAGTGAATGGAAAGTGAGATGTTTGTTTGACCTTTGGCTCTATGTATCAGACTGAACTGAGCCTTTAGCAAGATGTGGGATGTTTCCCACACATTTTGTTTAAAAAAGCAAAGATTATGCTCTGAGGTTTAAATGTTCAATCAGGTTTAATAAAAATCCTTCCAAAAATTGAGTTTGACTTCAGCTCCTTTAAAGAGACATGTTCTTGGCCTTCAATTTTGTGACATGTGATCATTCTTTGGTAAAGGTGGCTGTGTGCAACACTGCAGGATGTTGTGCTGAAGTGCCTCATTGGGTGGATGAGCTTTATTACTGGTGTAACTCGGCTAATTTTGAGATGGAATGTCACTTTGAGTTAAATCTTGTTTTTAAAACTGAGGCGTGCTTGTGTAACTCAAGTGTGGAAACTATGCTCGTGTTTGCAATGAACCTTTCACTTTTGGAGATTAGTATTTTCCGATCTGTTTTGTAAATAAAGTTCACTATAGAAAGCACAGTGCTGGAGAACCGCAGGTCCAGCAGCCCCTCTGAGGGGGGAAAAAAACATTGTAAGTTCAAAGTCTCATGACCATTTGTCCGTTCAGACGAAGAGTTAGTGAACTTGAAATGTAACATTTTTTTCACTTCACTGATGCCCTCAGAACTGCTGAGTTTCTCCAGCACTTTGTTTCTGTGGTTCAGATCTCCAGCACCTGCAGTTTATTTTTTTATATAGATCCTATGATTTGACTTGGGGAGCAAGAGGCAGCAACTGTGATCAACTAGGATAAAACTCCCCAACCATGGAAAACACAGTTCTTTATACTTTGCAAAACACAACTGTAAATAAGAAATGCAATTAAGCTAAGTGCACGGTGGCATACCACCGGCCTTGTCTCAAACTTGCTACTCACCTTTGAGGACTAATCTGTCAGAATGGTGTTTGCTAACTTCCTTTGAGATCACAGTCCACAAATGTCCCAGTTCCTGGGCCAGGCCCGGTTACCACATTGCAGTGGGGTGGAGAGCTTTGTGTCAGCCTGAAGTTTTTGTTAAGAGCAACATTGCAGGTTGAAGTTGACGGTTTTGACTAGTATTGAGTCATCAAACTTGGAGGAAATCCTTCCGAATGTATTGATTAACTGGATTGAGCCTGTTTACATGCAGTCCTGTTAGTAGAGCTGTCATATTCTAAGTTAAGAATCACACAACACCAGGTTATAGTCCATCAGGTTTAATTGGAAGCACACTAGCTTTCGGAGCGCCGCTCCTTCATCAGGTGATTGTGGAGGGCACAATTCTAAGGCACAGAATTCATAGCAAAAATTTACATTGTGATGCAACTGAAATTATGCATAAAAAACATCACAAAACCTGTGTTTAAAAGTTGCATTCCTGACAGTGGTCCACCCAATCACTCACTGTATTAATCACTGCACAGTCTCAACAAAGGAAGGAAACTAGATGGACCATATTACATCTAACAATGCACTGGAAAGTACAACCACAAAGTCAGTCCTCTTGACTCTGCAACTTCTGCCTCACTGTGGGCCAAAAACAGCAGCAGAACTGTACTCCAGCCCAATCTGAAATCTCATCGCCTGGTATATCCCCCACTCAACCAATAACATCAAGCCAGGGGGATCAGCCCTGGTTCAATGGAGAACACAGGACGACATGCCAGCAGCAGTACCAGTACATAAAATTGAGGTGCCAACCTGGTGCAGCTACCAAACCTGCACGCCAAACAGTGCAAGCAACACCAAATAGAACTATGTGATCCCACAACCACTGGATCAGATCTGAGCTCTGCATTTCTGCCACAGGTTTGGTGATGGACAATTAAACAACTCACTGCAGGAAGCATCACAGATATCCCCATCCCTACAGACAGAAGGGTCTCAATCATCCATGTAACAGATACGACAACAGCATTTGCAGCAATCTTCAGCCAGCAGTGCCAAGTGAATGAGCTTCCCCATTGGTCCCTGGCACAGATGTGAATTGGATTAGTTGAAAACTCACTTCAAATCAGATCAAGAAATGGACAAATAGTGTAAAGGCTCTGGGCCCTGCCAGCATTGTCGCAATAAGACTGATGGCTGTGCTCCAGAACTTGCTGCCCACCAAGACAAGTGCTGCTCTAGCACTGGCATAATATTCTCCATCTTTGGCCTTTTGTCAAAAGTTCTCAACAATGTTTTTGTGAAATTAAAAACATATTGATTTTTACCGGTATCTTCTACTCTTCACTATCGCTGAGTGAATAATCTGTTCTGTCTCTTACCCAACCACGTTGTGGGAGCACCTTTACCATACAAACTGCAGCGGTACAAGAAGTCAAATATTACCCTCTCCACAGGCACCAGGGCTTTGGCATTGATCACTGGTATCTGTGGAAGGAGAAATACACACGATTTTTCAGGGAGTGCAATATGAATTATACAGAACGAAAATGGTGCAGAATTTGGCTGTTAGAAATAGAAGGAAAATTTACTCGCTTATTGGAAAAAAGAATTCTTGACTATCAAAGATATTGTGAGAAAAAAAACCTGATAATGAGAAGCATATGGTCATGAGTTGGGCAGCAGTAGACAATTCATTTACAAAAGGGACTGTGAACATAATAGTAAAATACTAAACAGAGCAAAAATACACACGAGACACTGAGGAAGCAAGATAATGAACAAGTGGACATCAAGGAGACCAGAGGAGAATCAGAACAGTGTTCACTTTTATGATATCACAGTCAGAGATGACTAGCACTGAAACAGACTCTTTGGTCCAACCATCTATGCCAACCAGATATTCTAACCTAATCTATTCCCAGTTGCCAGCATTTGGCCAATATCCCTCTGAACCCTTCTATTCAAATGCTTTTTAAGTGTTCCAATTTTAGTTGCCCTTTAGGTTCCTTTTGAATTTTCCTCTCTTAACCTAAACCTATATCCTCTAGTTCTGGGCTCCACGAACCCAAGGTAAACACCTCGTCTATTTATGCTATCCATGCCCCTCATGATTTTATAAAGCTCCATAACATCACACCTCAGCCTATGACACTCCAGGGAAAATGGACCCAGCCTATTATGCCTCTCCCTGCGACTCAAATCCTCCAACTCGCAACATCCTTGAAAATCTATTCTCAAACCTTCCATGTTTCAGTTCCTCCTTCTGATAGGAGGGAGACTAGAATTGTAAACAATATTTCAAAAGTGGCCTAACCAATGTCCTGTTCAGCTCCGTTACTCAATGCTGTGACCAATAAAGGAAAGCATACTAAACAACTTCTTCACTATTCTATCTACTTTCAAGGATCTATGAACCTGCACTCCAAGGTCTATTTGTTCAGCAAGAATCTCCAAGACCTTACAATTCAGTATGTGTCTTGCTCTGATTTGCTTTTCTAAGATGCATCACCTCACATTAATCTAAATTTAACCCTATCTGCCACTCCATTGACCAATCTGATCAATATCCCATTGTACTCCGAGATATCCTTCTTCACTGTCCACAATACCTCCAATTTTGGTGTCATCTGCAAACTTACTATCTGTACCGCCTCTCTTCACATCAAAATTTTTTAAATGAATGACGAGACATATCCAGAATAAAAAGCACCCATTTCCCTGAGTTTGAATGTGCTCTGTGTAAATCCTGCCCCATGACTCTCTCTCAGGGAGAGCTGCACATACACCCCTCTGAACGTTGCCCCCGACAAAGCTGGCGGCTGCGCGCGTGTCCAGTGAGTCGTTGCCCCGAATAAAGATGGCGGTGCTCAGTCGGGCGGGATAACTTGATGAGGCATTTTCCCCTTTGCTGCAAAAATGGGACTGTAAGTTTCAAATTTGTGTTTTCCGATGTGCACCAAATGTATGTAAAACCTCTCAGCCCATACCAACACCATTACCCTCCCGCTTCCTGCTGTTTATTTCTTTCCTTACCGACAGCCCTCCAGCCACACGTCCTGAACATGCGCGCCGATGGCGAGGATAATCACGTGGTATAGTCTAGTCCCACAATCATTTACTCTGATTGGTTGGAGGACCAGGTCTTCCACCTCTGCCCCTGTCTTTCCATTGGTCCGCTGCTGACATCAATCACCCGGGGCCCATTGTTGGTTGGAGCATGCGCACTGCTTTGTGGCTTCTGCTGCTGTTCATAACTTACGAGAGGGGACAATGTTAAAAATCACACAACCACCTGATGAAAAAGCAGCAAAGTTAGTGCTTCCAAATAAACCTGTTGGACTCTAAAGTGGTGTTCACTAAATTATAATTTTGTCCATCCTAATCCAAAACCAGCACCTTCAAGTCACGAGTGAGGGAGGAATGCATAATATAAGAACAAAAGAACTAGGAACAGGAGAAGGCCGTCCTGCCCTTCGAGCCTTCTCTGCTATTCAACAAGATCATTTCGTGGACGCAGAACCATTTACCCGCGTTCTCACCACATCCCTTAATTGATTATTTCATTTTTAATAAAAATCTACCTTAGCTTTAAAAACGTTTATTGAACTAGCATCAACTACTTTCCTGTGCAGTTAATTCCATAATGGTTAAGAAGTTCCTTCTCAATTCAGTGCTAAATTTACTGCCTCTAATCTTGAGATGATGCCATGTTGTCCTCGCTTCACCTGCCAGTGGAAACATTCTCACTACTTTTGTTTTATCCATTCCATACATTATTTTATATGTTTCCATTCTTTTGAATTACAATGAATATAATCCTGTGGGATATAGGTGAAACAGTGTTTTACTGTCCTCCTGCGAACATTGAACAGCGAAATTGAGTACTAACTTCAGTGTATAATTGTGGGATATAGGTAAATAATTACTAACTTTAGTATATAATTGTGGATAATTGAGTAACTTTAGTGCATAATTATTCTTGCAAATAATTTCTTCCATCATGATAGTTTAAATAATTTACAATTTCAGCAAAAGAGCTGAGATAGCTGAAGCGCATAAACTAGGCAAGAAAAGACATATTGTTAAAATGTATTTTAAGGAAAGGAATGTAGCTATGAACAATAGAAGATGTTACAAGCAAACAGATAAAGTGAAAAGAACATCAAGATCGAGGTTTAGCAAAATTTCCCTTATGTCAGCACTTACAGAGGGGAGGGTCGCCAGCTTGGATAAGGGGCAAGTAATAATGGCAGAGCGCACCTGGGTAGTGGCAGAACGCAATAAGGGAGATTGATAGGTATGAAGACCTATGAGGTAAATGGGGAATACCGAAAATCAAAACTGTATACATTGTAAGGCAATCCCTGAATGTTTGTGCCCACTGGTCACCCCTTCTTGCAAGAAGGTTCCAATAAAATTCGCTGGTTCAGATTTTGACTAGGACTGAAATTTATTATACTGTGAGTTTTATTTCTCACAATCCCAATCTACTCAGTCTCTGTTAAGCCAACCCTCTCAACTCCAGAATCAACCTAGTTTACCTCCTCTGCACACCCTCTAGAGCCAGTACGTCCTCCCTCACGTAAGGAGATAAAAACTGCATGCAGTACTCCAGGTGTGACCTCACCCAACACAGCTGGAACATAATCTTTACATTTAAACACAATCCCTACAGCAATGAAGGACAAAATTCCATTTGCATTCTGAATGGATCGTTGTACCTGGTGACCAACCCTCATGCAGAAGGATACCCTGGTGCCTCTGCATAGCAAATGGTGCAACTATTTAAAAGTCAAGTAATAATCTCCTTTGTAATGTTACTCCAAACAAACAGTATGACTTTACATTTATGAACATTGTATTCCATTTGCCAGACCATTGCCCACTCACTCAATGTATCTATGTTCCTCTACAAAGTTTCACAGTCCTCCGCACACTTTGTTCTGCTACTCATCTTAGTCTCATATGCAAAATTTGACACCCTACATGTGGTCCTCAACTCCAAATTATCTGTATCAATTGTAAATATTTGCAGTCCCAACACTGATCGCAGAAGCACACAACTAGTCACTGATTGCCAGCCAGAATAATACTCATTTATCCCCACACTTTGCTTTCTTTTATTCAACCAATCTTCTATCCATGCTAATACTCTACCCCTAACACCATGCACCCTTATATCATGCAACAGCCTCTTGCATAGCACCTTGTTGAAGATCTTTTGGAAATCCAGGTACTCCACATCCATTGGGTCCCTGTTGTCCACCTTGCTCGTAATGTCTTCACAGAATTCTGAAATATTTGTCAAACATGACCTGCCCTTCATGAACCCATGCTGTGTCCGTCCAATGGGACAATTTCTATCGAGATTCCCTGCTATTTCTTCCTTGATAATAGACCCAAGCATCTTTCCCACTACAGAGAATAAGCTAACTGGTGTATAATTTCCCATCTTCTGTCCACTTCCTTTTTTAAATAATGTCGTCACTTTTGCTGCTTTCCAATCTGCTGGGACTGCCACAGAGTCCAGTGAATTTTGGAAAATTATTACCAGTGCATTTGCTATTTCTCCTGCCATCTCTTTTCGTACCCTGGGATGCATTCCATCAGGGTCAGGAGACTTTTCTATCATTAGAACAATTACCTCCAACAGTCAACACTAGCTGTTCCATAATAATGATAATTTCCAAATCCACACCTACCGTTGTCTCTTTGTTAATTACTGGCAAGATATTAGTGTCCTCCATTGTGATATTCCATAACTAAATGCTTCTTCTCATTTTCCAAGGGACCAACATGTACTTTTAGCCATTCTTTTCTCAAAATTATTTATTTATTTATTATTTATATGAAATTTTGCTCTCTGTCTTTATAGTCGGTGCTAGTTTATTTTTCTCCTGTTCTATCTTACTATTTTTTATAGCTCTGCTGTGGCTTTCTGTTGACCTTTAAAGTTTTCCCAGTTCAAGTTTCAGTCTATTTTTGGCCATTTTGTATGCCTTCTCTTTCAATTTGATCGCTTTCCTTAGATACTCATCGCAGAGTATGCCTTTTCTCACAGTCCTTCCTTTTCACTGGAATATACCTTTACTGAGCACTTTGTAACATGTCTTTGAAAATCTGCTGCTGATCATCAATAGTCCCACCATAAAGTCATTGTTTTCAGTCTACTTTATCCAGGTTCTCCCTCATTCTATTGCATTTCCAGTGTTCAAGCACAGGACCCAGGCCTATTAGATTTTACCTTCACACTTGCCATATCTATTCTAATTTCAACCATACAGAGATCACGTCTTCCAAGAGGTTCCCTAACTCTGAAGTCATTAATCATTCCTGTCTCATTGCACAGGGGCCAGATCTTGGATAGCCTGCTCCCTTGTCAGTTCCATTTCATACTGTTCAACGAAACTATCACGGATACAGTTAACAAACTCAAGGCTACCCTGACTGAGCTGGTTCAACCAATCTACATATTGATTAAAATCACCCATGATTTTTACAGGCATTAGTTATTTCTTTGTTTATTGCCCATCACAATCTGATGTTATTATTTGGTGACCTACACACTGCACCTATCAGTGACTTTCTTGTTATAATTTTGAATGCATCATTCCTGTTCCTCCTAATGTACGGCAATAACAAAAACTACTTGCTTTGCATGGAATCTTTCAGAATGGCAAATTTCCTAAGGTGCTTCATGATGATCAAAACATTGATTAAAGAGAATGATTTTAAAATACATCTTAAAAAGGAGGATAGAGAAGGTTAGGGAGGCTATTCCACAGACTATTGGCCTTGACAGCTCCAATTGTGGAGTGATGCAGGTGGGGTGGATTGGAAAGGGAATGTGCAAAAGGAAAATGGAGGAGCGCAGGCAGAGCAGATGGTCTTAAGGACAGAGGAGGTGCCAGACTGAGTCTGCCTTTCAGAGAGTATGCCTGCCTCATGGAGTTTGAAGCTCTGCAATGGGTCCATGCATGTCATGTTAGTCAAAGATAGTATAACGGCGGCTGAGAGAACTTTTGATGAGGACTAGTCTCCTGAGGTAGTGTGGGCTGAGGTTAAAAACAGGAGAGGAGAGGTCACACTGCTTGGAGTTTTTAAAATGCTTCTGCAGAGTTCCAGAGAGGTGAAAGAGAGAATTAGCAAAATTATTCTGGGTAGGAGTGAAAGTAACAGGGTGGTAATTATAGGGGCTATAACTTTCCCAACATTGACTAGAAATGCTATAACTTTAGTATGTCTGATGGATCAGTTTTTGTCCAATGTGTACAGGAGGGTTTCCTGACACAGTATATCGAAGGGCCGACAAGAGATGAGGCCACATTGGATCTGGTGCTTGGTAATGAACCAGACTAGGAGTTTGATTTAGTTGTAGGTGAGCACTTTGGAGAGAGTGATCATAATTCAATTACATTTAGTTTAGCATTGGAAAGGGATAGGTACATGCCACAGGTCAAGATTTATCAATGGGGCTGGGGCTTGGGCAATTATTATGCGATTCAGCAAGAATTAGGATGCAGAGAATGGGGTAGCAAAATGCAGGGGATGCAGACTATTGAAATGCGGAGCTGGTTTAAGGAACAGATATTGCGTGTCCTTGATAGGTATGTCCCTGTAAGGCAGGGAGGAAGTGATCAGGTAAGGAAACTGTGGCTTACTGCAGAAATTGCATCTCTTGTTAAGAAGATGTAGGAGCTTATGTGTTGATGAGGTAAGATGGTACAGATGAGGTGATGGAGAAGTACATATCAGCTAGGAAGGATTTAAAGAGAGAGTTAAGAAGAGCAAAGAGAGGAAACAAGCAGTCTTCAGCAAATAGAATAACGGAGAACCCTAACACATTCTATAGGTATGTGAGGAATAAAGGGATAGGGTAGGAATAGGATCAATCAAAGACAGAAGTGGGAAGTTGAGTGTGGACACTGTGGAGATCGGAGAAGTGCTAAACGAACATTTCTCATTGGTTTTCACTCAGGAAAAAAGGAGAATATTGTAGAGGAGAAGAATGAGGTAAGAGATGTTAGACTAGAAAGACTTAGACAGATGTTATCAATTCTAGAAGGAGTGAAAGTAGACAAGTCCCCTGGGCTGGATGGGATTTATCCGAGGATTCTCTGGGAAGCTAAGGAGGAGATAGCAGAGCCTTTGGCTTTGATATTTAAGTCGTCATTGTCTACCCGTTTGGTATCAGAGGACTGCAGGATTGCAAATGTTGCGCCCTTGTTCAAGAAGGGTAGTAGAGATGACCCAGGTAATTATAGACCAATGAGCATTACTTCTGTTGTCGGAAAGATATTGGAAATGATTATAACGGATAAGATTTATAATCATCTAGCAAACAACAATTTGATTTCAGATAGTCAACATGGTTTCATCAAGGGCAGGTCGTGTCTCACAATCCTCTGAGTTTTTTGAGAAGGTGAACAAGCATGTAGATGATGGTCAGGCAGTTGACGCAGTATACATGGACTTCAGTAAAGTCTTTGATAAGGTTCCACATGGTAGGCTGTTGGAGAAAATGCAGAGACATGGAATTGAGGGTGATTTAGCAGTTTGGATTAGAAACTGGCTTTCTGAGAGAAGGCAGCGAATGGTGGTTAATGGAAAATATTCAGCTTGGAGTCCAGTTACTAGTGGTGTGCCACAAGGATCTGTTTTGGGACCACTGCTGTTTGTCATTTTTATAAATGACTTAGATGCAGGCATAGGTGGATGGATTAAGAAATTTGCAGATGACACTAAAATCAGTGGAATAGTGGTCAGTGTGGAAGAATGTTACAGGTTGCAAGGTGACATGGATAAACTGCAAAATTGGGTGGAGATGTGGCAAATGGAGTTCAATGCAGCTAAATTTGAGGTGATGCACTTTGGGAAGAATAATAGGAAGGCAGGGTACTGGGTCAATGGAAAGATTCTTGGTTGTGTGGATGTGCAGAGGGATGTTGGGGTCCATGTACATAGATGCCTGAAAGTTGCCACCCAGTTGGATAGTGCTGTTAAGAAGTCATACGGTGTGTGAGGTTTCATTCGTAGAGGGATTGAATTCCTGAGCCACAATATCATGCTGCACCTATACAAACGCTGGTGCGGCCATACTTGGAATATTGTGTGCAGTTCTGGTGCCCATACTTCGGGAAGAATGTGGAAGCATTGGAAAAGGTGCAGAGAAGATTTACGAGGTTGTTCCCTTGTCTGGAGGGAAGGTCTTATTAGGAAAAGTTGAGACTTGAACCTGTTCTCATTGGCAAGAAGGCCAAGAGGGGCTTGGATAGAGACATACAAGATGATCAGAGGCTTAGATAGGGTAGAGAGTGCAGGTCTTTTTCAAGGATGATGACATAATTGTGTATTAGGGCGCAGAACTACAAATTGAGAAGTGATAGATTTAAGACCAATATCAGAGGCAGGTTATTTATTCAGAGTGGTTAGGACGTGGAATGCTCTACCTGCTAATGTAGTTAACTCAGCCACATTACGGAGATTTAAACAATCCTTTAGATAAGCACATGTGTGATTTTGGGATAGTGTAGAGGGTTGGCCTAAGAATAGTTCACAGGTCGGCGCAACATCAAGGACCAAAGGGCCTGTTTTGCACTGTATTGTTCTATGACTATAGTGCGACAAGAGATTTCTGATGTCTTAAACAGAGTGACAGATCTTGTATTGTGGGCTTACGAAATGTCACTGATATCTACCAAACATGTACGAGGTAGAATCAGGGCAATAATAAGATGCTGCAACAGGAGGGGAACAGGTAACTCCATACAAAACCCTACTCCTTCTCAATTCTTATCACCTCCAAAACCAAACACCTTTCAGAAAAGCACCTCTATCTCCCACCACAACACTTCACCACACAATTGCGGTATTTGGCTGTGCACTGGAGGGAGTGCAACAGTCTGAACTGGGACCCACTGGGGCCCTGAAACACTTGGTAAAGACTAAAATCATCTGAGCATTGAGAGTCCCACCATATTGCATGGGTTTTGTTATTGTTTTAGTGCTGTTCCGGACTTCCCTTGTTTTTCCTAATGAACCTGTTCAAAGATGTTATTACAAACCTGCACAAGTTGTGAATTAATCTCTGGCCTCTTGGTCCAAGATTCAGGACATTTTCACCGCATCAGAAGGCATCGACTCTAACTTCCCTTGTCCCTTAATGTTTCTTTTGCTTGGCCAGTTGAATCAACTCTTCAATTGGGAGGAAGGGGCGGAACTGGAGGACTGAGCAGCGGACGGTCTTCCAACCAGAGTGAGTGAGGAGCGGGGCCAAAGCATTCTCGGCGAGTGAACGCTTCAGGATTGGTCAGAAAGGAAAGTGTTTTGCACGATTGATCGTTCTCACTACATGGTACAGCGTTAAACCTCTCTCATAAATCTATGTGACATTTTAAGAAATAGTTGAGATGTAAATCTGATAGCATACATATTTCCAATCGATTTACACAACTCGAGTAAAAAACTTATTTTCAAATTCCCAGAACGATTGGTAATTTATATACCTGGCTGGGATGGTTGAATTGGAACAAACAATTTATTGGCAAGCTAGACATGTCTATGAGTGTAAGTCGGGGTCGACAGAGCAATTGTTAATGACTAGCATTTCACCCATGATTCTGTGCAGATAGGAATATTATATATCAACTCACCGATAACCTCAGACACACGCGCAGTTTGGTTTCTATGGAGAGCATGCGCAGTGTCACATCGATCAGGCCACAGAGAGAGACACATGGAGCTGCTTTCTCCGGCAGCGGCTGCCATCGACTTCAGAGAGCGGCGCTCAGAGCCGGTGTGTGGGAGCCTCGCTGGGAGAAAGGAGCGGAGAGATTTCACAAATCCCGTAAACAGGTAAAAAGAGCGAAAATAATACTCCAGGCCCGGGTAAGGAGGCGGCGGTCTCTGTTGGGGAAGCGGCCCAGGGTCACGGCCGCCATTTGTTTGAGGGAAGACGGAGCACGTGCGTCAGGGCCGCCATGTTGAGAAGGTCAAGGTGCAGGAGGGCGGGGCTCTCGGGGTCTGTAGAACAATCAGAGGAAAGGGAAGACCCATTGTTACTGATTAATCCCACGGACACAGCGTCACTGGGCGGTCCCTCAGGAATATCCTCTCTCAGTCCTGCTGGGATGGTTCACCCAGTCAGAACCAGCAGCTCTCCTCCTCTCTCAGCTCCCCTTCTGTCCTTCCTGCAGCATCTGTTCCCTGGGACATTGAGCTGCCTGTCCTGTCCCTCCCTCAGCTGTTGTTCTGTAATACCTGTGATATCCCAGTCCCATCTTAGATTACTTCACTAAAAACAGGAATGCACCCGATGGGTTTTTCTTAACATCAGCAATTGTTTAATACTCATTTACAGGTTTTTAATTACATCGTTTTTGAAGCATTTATTTCACATTCAATCATTTGCAATGGTGGGATTTGAACCTGTGTCCAGAGAACACTTGCTGAGTTTCTGGATAAATTGCCACACAATACCGCCACTAGGCCATCACTTCATCTGCTCACAGTTTGTATGTCCCAGTGCAACATGAATCAACACTCTTTCTTCCTGCACAATTGTTTGACCCGGCACCCTGATTATGTGACTCAGTACCTCACCACGTGGTATCCCTCACTGTGTGGGTCTAATTGCTGCCTCTGTCAGTGTCTCTCACTTTTGAAGCTACTCCAGATCATGAGCCAACAGAATTCTCCACTCCAGAGAGATGAGGCAGCACAGGTCAGGAATGTAGACTGGGATTTTCCAGATCTCTGTGGGCTCAGTGCCATTCTATATGTGTAAGCATTAGTCTAATTTCCCATTCTGCCTATTTCTGTGTCTTCTACAGGTACTCATGGAGTTCCTGACTCAATAGACTTGCCAACTGCTGGTTGTGACGATGGTTGGTCAGCCAGAAAGACAAAGTCAGGGAGGTCGGGAGTCTTCAATAAATCCTGCTGCCAGGTAAGATCATTCCAGTGCACAGAGCAGAAAGTAATTAGGGGGATCCAAACATCAGATAACAAGACATGACATAGAGAAAGTGCTGGAGGGGGAGCACAGTACAGACACACCCCAGGCAGAATCACCACGCCTGCTGCAAGTTTTGTTGTAATGAGACAGAATCAGGAGTTCCCAGTTATCAGTCCAGGCCTGTGCTTTCTGAGGGAGCATCAGAACAACTGAGGGGAAAGCAGGCCTCCCACGAGAGTATGGTAATGCTGCCTGGGATCTTTCTCTCTCCAACACTGTATCTATGGCTTGTATTGAGGACCAGTGTTTTCAATCATTCTAACTCCTATAACAGTTCCTGTCTCTGTCATCTCCTCCCCTCTCACGAATTATTTCACAGATTTGAAACCTCCAGTCCAGATGACCATCCGTATCTCTGTAACTTGCTTCAGTCTCTACAACATGCCTTGTCTCGATAGTCTCCTCCTCCAATAACTGGAGACATCGGGTCTGTTTCTATGCGGCATGACTCTTCGGCCGAGGTTTCCTAAATGGAATGAGTCGCGTTTGCCTGTGTTTGGCTCATATCCCTTCAAACCTTCTCCTCTCCACGTACCTGCCCGAGTGTCTTTTCCATGTTGTAATTGTACTTGTTTTTACCATTTCCTCTGGCGGCCCGTTCCGTCTAGGCACCATCCTCTGTGGATAATATTGCGCCTCAGCTCCCTCTTCAAATCCTTGCTGTCACCTCACGTTTATGCCTCTAGCTTTGGACTCACCTACCCTTGGCAATTCACCTTATTTAAACCCTACATGTTTTCATAAACCTTTATAAGGTCACCCCGTGGCCTCCTCTGCCCAGGAGAAATATTGACGGCAGTGTTACCAATATCTCCAACTCATGTACTGAATGCTCTGACCAATGAAGACAAGTGTGCCAATTGCTGCTTTCAAAACCCTGTCGCCCTGTGATGCCAGTCCAAGGAACAATGTAACTGTACCCCTTGGTCTCTCTCGTTTCTACAACACTGTCCAGGGCCCAACCATTACCCGTGTTAGTCCTCCCTGGTTTGTCTGAACTAAATCCAATACCTGAATTAAACTCCATCTTTCATTCCTTGGCCCAGTTGATTAACATCCCCTTTGATAACTGTATTCCCTGCCCACTTTTCCACTAATCTATCAACATATTAACAGGGACTCCTATATTTTCACTCAGATTGTTTATGTAAGTTCTGCACAACAGTGGTCCGAGCACCAATCCTTACAGAACACTGCTGGTCAGAGGCCTCCAGTCTGAACAACAACCCTCTCCCACCACCCTCTGTCTCCCACTGTCATTCCATTTTGTATCCAGTTGGCTAGCTCTCCCTGATCCCTTGTGATCTACCCCTACTAACCAATGTATCATGCTACACCCTGATCAAGGGTTTGCGGAAGCCAGAAACAACGTCTGTTGCTCTGCCTTCATCTATCTTTTTGGTCACATCTTGAGAAAACTCCAGTCAAGTGTGTGAGACATGTTTTCCCATGCACAAAGCTGGCTGTCCGTAATCAGGCCTTATCGTTCCAAATGCATGTCAGGCCTACCTCTCAGAATGATCTCCAACAACTGACCCACCCTGATGTCTTGCTCATCAGTCTGTAGTTCCCTGGCTTTCTCTTGCAGCCTTTTTTAATTGATGTCACAAAATTATAATCATAGTCAGAGAGTCAGACCGCACTGTTTGGTTAACGCTAACCATACTCTAAAACTGATCTCATCCCACCTGCCTGTTCCTGGATCATGTCCCTTCAAACCTTTCCTATTCCTGTACTAATCCAAATGTCTTTTGAACATTGTAATTGTCCCCATGTTCACCCCTTCTTTGGGAAGTTCATTTCACACACAACCCACCCTCTGTGTAACAATGTGCCGCTCATGTCTTTAATTTTATATGTCTCTCCTCTAACTTAAAAATGTAGTGCCTTGTCTTGAAACTCCCCTGTCCATGGGAAAAGGCAACTCCCATTAACTCTATCTATCCTCGTCATGATTTTATAAACTTCTATGAGGTCATCTTTCAACATTCAGGTTTCAGTGAAAAATACCAACCTATTCAGCCTTTCTTTAGACTGAAGCATTTCGAACCCAGCCACATCCCAGTAAATCTCCTCCCAACCCTTTCCAGCTTAATAATATCCTTCCTATAACTGGGTGACCAGAACTGGACACAGTATTCCAGAAGAGGATTCACCAATGGCCTGTATAATCTCAATGCGACTTTCCAACTCCTATGTCTAAAGGACTGAGCGATGAAAGCAAGTGAGACAAGTACCTTTTTAAAAAAATATCCTGTCTCTCCATGTTGCAAACTTCAAAGAACAATGTAGCTGAACCCTGAGGTCCCTCTGTTCTACAACACTGCCGAAGGTCTTGGCTTAATTGTATAAGCCCTGCACGTGTTTGTTGTTCCAAATGAATTACCTCACATTTATTCAGATTGAACTCCATCTACAGTTTTTCAGCCGTTCACACATTTCATCAGGATCCCTTTGTAATCTCAGAAAACCTTCTTCACTGTCCAGAATGCCACCCTCCAGTCTAACAGCCTATCACACATAGCTCTCTATGGTACAAATATCTCTGCTAGGGGCCCTACAATTCCTTCACCAGCTTCCCACAATGTCCTGAGGTACATTTGATCAGGTCCTGGGGATTTATCTACCTTTGTGTTTTAAAACCTCCAGCACCTCCTTTTCTATAATGTGGACTCATTTCAAGACATTGAGTCATAGAGATGTACAGCACGGAAACAGACCCTTCGGACCAACTCCTTCATGACGTTTCTAGTCACATTTGCCACAATTTTGCCAATATCCCTCTGAACCATTGCTATTCATACACCCATCCAGATGCCTTTTAAATGTATTTCTATCAGCCTCCACTATTTGCTCTGGCAGCTTATTCCATCCACTCTGCGGGAGCCAGTTGTCCTTTAGACCCCTTTGAAAAATTTCCCTTGCCTGGGGAAATGACCGTGTCTATTGACCCTGTCGATGACCATCATGATTTTTAACACCTTTTATCGATTAACTCCTCAGCTTCCCATGTTCAACTGAAAACAGCCCCAGCCTATTCAGGCTTTTCCCTGAAGCGCAAACCCTCCAACCCTGGCAACATCTTTGGTCATTTCTTCTGAACCCTTCCATGTCCCACGACATCCTTCCGATGGCATTGAGACCAGAATTGCACACAGTATTCCAATAGGAGTCATGCCAAACACTGTTTAGTTCCCTGAGTGCCTCAGTCTTTATCCACAGTAAGTTCCAAAGTGAAATATTTGTTTTGGATCTTGTAGTTTCACACATCGTTGGCTTCATTGATCATTAAGGATACCGGGTTTGTCCCGAGCTCTTCTTTTGCTCTTAATGCACTTGTTGAGTCTCTTTGGATTCTCCTTAATTTTCTCTGCCAAAGCTATCTCATGTCCTCTTTTTTACATTCCTGATTTCCATCCAAAGTGTATTTCTACTGCCCCGATGCTCCTGAAGGGATTCCCTTGAGTCAGCCAGTTATATATGACATGTGACCCCTTTTTTTCTTGACCACAGCCTCGAACCTCAGCCAGTGTTTCCTAATTAAGTCAGCATTGAGCTGCTCACTAACAGGGACACGCTGGCGCTGAACGCTCCTTTTATCTCAGTTTTAAAATATTCCTACTTGCCAGAATTTCCTTTACCTGCAAATAGCCTCCCCAGATCTACTTTAAAAATTCATGTCTAATACTATCTTGCTCCATTGAATAACTTTAACTTGTGGACCAGGCCTGTCCTTTTCCATCGTTATTTTCAAACGAATACAATTTTGGTAACTTTCCAAAGTGCTCCCCCACTAACACCTCAGTCCCGTTCCCTACCTTGTTTCCCAATGGAGGTCAGGTTTAGCCCCATTCTCCAGTTGGGCCACTTACATAATGACTGGGGGTTTTCGTAACACATATAACAAATTCCTTCCATCCAAATGCTTAACTGAGTAGCAATCCCAGTCCAGGTTTGGAACGGTTCAGATCCTCTATCTGGGCGGCACGGTGGCACAGTGGTTAGCACTGCTGCCTCGCAGCGCCAGAGACCCGCGTTCAATTCCCGACTCAGGCGACTGACTGTGTGGAGTTTGCACATTCTCCCCGTGTCTGCGTGGGTTTCCTCCGGGTGCTCCGGTTTCCTCCCACAGTCACAAAGATATGCAGGTTAGGTGAATTGGCCATACTAAATTGCCCGTAGTGTTAGGTAAGGGGTAAATGTAGGGGTATGGGTGGGTTTCGCTTCGGCGGGTCGGTGTGGACTTGTTGGGCCGAACGGCCTGTTTCCACACTGTAATCTAATCTAATCTAATCATTACAACCCTATTATTCTAACGGATATCTGAAATCTCCTGACATATTTGCTCCTTCATCTCCCATTGCCTATCGCTGTAGTCCGACTGTAGAAAACTAATGACCAATTTTTATTTCTCAGTTGCACTAATATCGCTTAAATGGGCGACTCTGCATGAATACTCCCTCGAGGTACTGCTGGGATGTTCCCCCCAATCAAAACCACCAGTTCTCCTCCTGTTTTGCCTCCTGTTCTATCCTTCCTGTAACATCTGTCTCCGGAACATTGAGCTGCTGGTCCTGTTGCTCCCTCAGCTGTGTTTCTGTAATACCTATGGTATCCCAATCCCATGTTCCCATCCATGCTCTGGGTTCATCTGCCTTATCTGTCTGGCCCTTTGCATTGAAATAACTGCAGTTTAATCCACCAGTTTTCCCTAATTGTCTGCTATGTTCTTGCCTGCCTTGTCTACTTATATTGCTCTCTTGAACATTTGTACCAGCCTCAACTTTCTTTCTGGCCTTACGACTTATTGGGGTCACACAGCCCTGCCAGACGGGTTTAAATCCTCTCGAGCAGCTCCAGCAACGTTCCCCACCAGGATGTGGGTCCCCCTCCTGCTCCCAGTTCAGGTGTATTCCCCACCCTGTCTACCTGTGCTGACACCTTCAGACTTCCAGCGACTTGCCCACCAAGGTCCCTGTGTTCCTCAGTACTCCAGGAGGACCTACCGTTCATGATGTCTATAATTCGCTGGTTCGACTTGCCAGAGTGCATTACCTCACAGTGATCAGAAGTAAACTCTGTCTGCCATTACTCTGCTCAGTTTATCATCTGATCGATATCAGACTGCAGCCTGAGTCCATGCTCCTCACTTTGGACAACACCCTCACCTTCCATGTTATCTGCAAACCTACTAATGTTACCTTCTGCTTTCACATCCGAGTGATTAATGTTCCATAATGAACAGCAATGGCTCCTGTACAGATCCCTGTGGTACAAGGCTTTCAATCACAAAACCAACCCTCCACCAATTGTGGAGCCAATGTACCAACTTACCTTTGATCCTATGGGATCTTCTCTTTTGAACCAGCCTTCTGTGTGGGACCTTGTCAAAGACCTTAATGAACTCCATATAAACCACATTACCTGCACGGCCCTCGTCAATATCAGAGGAGAGTCGTCAAGCAAATCCATACAGACAATCCCTAATGAAATTGTGGGGGTATCCGTTTTTGGCGAATACACTGTAAATGTGTTCTTCTTCCTCTTTTTGCAGTTCTGGTATACTGCAGTGTGTTGTGACTCTTTTGAACAGTGTCTTGATGCAGCTTCTTTTGTGTGTGTTGGGTGGTTGCTTTTGTAGTTCAGAAGTCGGTCTGTGTGTGTGGCTTTCCTGTATACCTTTGTGGTGAATTCTCCGTTTGGTGTTCTCTGTACCATCACATCTAGGAATGGGAGTTGGGTGTGTTGGGTGTCCTTTTCTTCCTCTCTAGTCAATCAGATTCCTGAGTGTGTGGCGTTGATGATCCGGTGTGTGTTCTCTATTTCTGTGTTTTTAATGATTACAACGTTGCCATCCACATTTCTGACCCAGAGTTTGGGTTGAATTTGCGGTAAGACTGTTTGTTCTAATCTTTGCATTACCGCTTCTGCTATGAGTCCAGAGATGGTTGAGCCCATGGGTGTGCCATTGATTTGTTCATATATTTGGTTGTTGAATGTGAAGTGTGTTGTGAGGTACAGGTCCGGTAGTTTGAGTATGCCGTCTTTGTTGATAGGTTCACCATCCTGTTGTCTGTTCTGTATGTCCAGCAGGTTGGCTATTGTTTCTCTGGCTAGGGTTTTGTCGATAGAGGTGAACAGTGCCGTTACATCGAATGAGACCATGTCTATGTGTATATTTCTGATGATGTCCAAGAATTCCTGTGTTGACTGTACAGAGTGGCTGGATCCGCTGATCAGGTGTTTCAGTTTCTGCTGTAGTTCTTTAGCCAGTTTGTGTGATGGTGTCCCTGGTGGTGATACGATGGGTCAGAGTGCGATGTCTGGTTTGTGCACTTTAGGTAGTCCATATAATCTGGGGGTGCTGTTGCTTTCAGGTTTCACTCTCTGCAGATCAAACCTGGTTATCTGTCCGTTTTTCTTGTAGGTTTCTCAGTGTGTTGTTTATCCTATTGGTGAGCTGCGGGGTGGGGTCAAACTCCAAGCAATTTCATCCACAGATGCCTAAGGGAAATGCAACGGAATGAGGACATGCCACAACCCAAAGGACTAGCCACACTACCATATATCAAGAACATTTCTGATCTGACAGCCAGACTACTGCCATCACTAGGACTCATAACAGCACACAAACGAACAGCCACCCTCAGACAACAACTCACCAGACGAAGGACCTGACACCCAGCATGAGCAAAACCAATGTAGTGTACAAAATCCCATTCATGGACTGCACAAAACACCACATAGGACAAACAGGAAGACAGCTAACGATCCACATCCATGAACACCAACTAGCCACGAAACGACACGACCAGCTATCGTTAGTAGCCACACACGCAGATGATAAGCAACATGAATTCGACTGGGACAACACTACTATTATAGGACAAGCCAAACAGAGAGCAGCCAGGGAATTCCTAGAGGCATGGCACTCATCCACAGATTCAATCAATAAGCACATCGACCTGGACCCAATATACCGACTACTGCAGCGGACAGCGGGAACTGACAACCGGAAGCTCCAGTAACGTTCTTTAGTTGCTGCAGGTCTGCCGAGCTCCCCAGATAACCTGTTTCATTCCCTACAGCTCCCTCAATCACTGTCACACCCTCTGCTCTGTCTAATCCTCCTCTTTCCCACTGTCTTCCAGGCACACGGCGATCCTGTAAGAGAGCAGTGCGGAATGGGATGTTATAAATCTCAGCTGAGGCTTGATGCCGACCATTACCTGGGAGTCACAAGGGGAGAGACCCTGAGAGAGAGCAGCACAGAGCGGGAGAATATAAATCAGCAGCGAGGGTCAAGGCCGACTGGGACTTGGAGTTGGATAAAAAGCAGAGCAGGAGGCTCGAAATCAGCACCGAGTCACAGAGGGAGTGACCGTGTGAGGGATCAACTTGGAGCAGGAGCTTGAGGCTGACTCACACCTGGGAGAATATAAATCAGCACTGAGGATCGAGGCCTAGTTGTACCTGGAAGTCACCGAGATGATGACCCTGTGAGGGAGCAGACTGGAGTGAGAGCTGGACGATTACACGTCCGAGGAGACACATCACTGTGTGTGCACGTGTCCCTCCCTTGTTCTGTGTTTGTGTCTGTGTGTGTTCGTCCCCTTCCTTGGCTGTGTGTGAGCATGTCCCTCCCTCGCTGTGTGTGAGCGTGTCCCTCCCTCGCTGTGTGTGAGCGTGTCCCTCCCTCGCTGTGTGTGAGCGTGTCCCTCCCTCGCTGTGTGTGAGCGTGTCCCTCCCTCGCTGTGTGTGAGCGTGTCCCTCCCTCGCTGTGTGTGAGCGTGTCCCTCCCTCGCTGTGTGTGAGCGTGTCCCTCCCTCGCTGTGTGTGAGCGTGTCCCTCCCTCGCTGTGTGTGAGCGTGTCCCTCCCTCGCTGTGTGTGAGCGTGTCCCTCCCTCGCTGTGTGTGAGCGTGTCCCTCCCTCGCTGTGTGTGAGCGTGTCCCTCCCTCGCTGTGTGTGAGCGTGTCCCTCCCTCGCTGTGTGTGAGCGTGTCCCTCCCTCGCTGTGTGTGAGCGTGTCCCTCCCTCGCTGTGTGTGAGCGTGTCCCTCCCTCGCTGTGTGTGAGCGTGTCCCTCCCTCGCTGTGTGTGAGCGTGTCCCTCCCTCGCTGTGTGTGAGCGTGTCCCTCCCTCGCTGTGTGTGAGCGTGTCCCTCCCTCGCTGTGTGTGAGCGTGTCCCTCCCTCGCTGTGTGTGAGCGTGTCCCTCCCTCGCTGTGTGTGAGCGTGTCCCTCCCTCGCTGTGTGTGAGCGTGTCCCTCCCTCGCTGTGTGTGAGCGTGTCCCTCCCTCGCTGTGTGTGAGCGTGTCCCTCCCTCGCTGTGTGTGAGCGTGTCCCTCCCTCGCTGTGTGTGAGCGTGTCCCTCCCTCGCTGTGTGTGAGCGTGTCCCTCCCTCGCTGTGTGTGAGCGTGTCCCTCCCTCGCTGTGTGTGAGCGTGTCCCTCCCTCGCTGTGTGTGAGCGTGTCCCTCCCTCGCTGTGTGTGTGAGCGTGTCCCTCCCTCGCTGTGTGTGTGCACGTGTCCCTCCCTCGCTGTGTGTGTGCGCGTGTCCCTCCCTCGCTGTGTGTGAGCGTGTCCCTCCCTCGCTGTGTGGGTGAGCGTGTCCCTCCCTCGCTGTGTGTGTGAGCGTGTCCCTCCCTCGCTGTGTGTGTGAGCGTGTCCCTCCCTCGCTGTGTGTGTGAGCGTGTCCCTCCCTCGCTGTGTGTGTGTGTGTCCCTCCCTCATGTGTGCGAGCGTGTCCCTCCCTCGCTGTGTGCGAGCGTGTCCCTCCCTCGCTGTGTGCGAGCGTGTCCCTCCCTCGCTGTGTGCGAGCGTGTCCCTCCCTCGCTGTGTGCGAGCGTGTCCCTCCCTCGCTGTGTGCGAGCGTGTCCCTCCCTCGCTGTGTGCGAGCGTGTCCCTCCCTCGCTGTGTGCGAGCGTGTCCCTCCCTCGCTGTGTGCGAGCGTGTCCCTCCCTCGCTGTGTGCGAGCGTGTCCCTCCCTCGCTGTGTGCGAGCGTGTCCCTCCCTCGCTGTGTGCGAGCGTGTCCCTCCCTCGCTGTGTGCGAGCGTGTCCCTCCCTCGCTGTGTGCGAGCGTGTCCCTCCCTCGCTGTGTGCGAGCGTGTCCCTCCCTCGCTGTGTGCGAGCGTGTCCCTCCCTCGCTGTGTGCGAGCGTGTCCCTCCCTCGCTGTGTGCGAGCGTGTCCCTCCCTCGCTGTGTGCGAGCGTGTCCCTCCCTCGCTGTGTGCGAGCGTGTCCCTCCCTCGCTGTGTGCGAGCGTGTCCCTCCCTCGCTGTGTGCGAGCGTGTCCCTCCCTCGCTGTGTGCGAGCGTGTCCCTCCCTCGCTGTGTGCGAGCGTGTCCCTCCCTCGCTGTGTGCGAGCGTGTCCCTCCCTCGCTGTGTGTGTGCGTGTCCCTCCCTCGCTGTGTGTGAGAGCGTGTCCCTCCCTCGCTGTGTGTGAGAGCGTGTCCCTCCCTCGCTGTGTGTGAGAGCGTGTCCCTCCCTCGCTGTGTGTGTGAGCGTGTCCCTCCCTCGCTGTGTGTGTGAGCGTGTCCCTCCCTCGCTGTGTGTGTGAGCGTGTCCCTCCCTCGCTGTGTGTGTGAGCGTGTCCCTCCCTCGCTGTGTGTGTGAGCGTGTCCCTCCCTCGCTGTGTGTGAGCGTGTCCCTCCCTCGCTGTGTGTGAGCGTGTCCCTCCCTCGCTGTGTGTGAGCGTGTCCCTCCCTCGCTGTGAGCGTGCGTGTCCCTCCCTCGCTGTGAGCGTGCGTGTCCCTCCCTCGCTGTGAGCGTGCGTGTCCCTCCCTCGCTGTGAGCGTGCGTGTCCCTCCCTCGCTGTGAGCGTGCGTGTCCCTCCCTCGCTGTGAGCGTCTCAGCAAGTCCCTCGCTCGCTGTATGTGTCCCTTCCTCGTATGTGTGTGTATGTGTCACACCCTCACAGCATGTGTTTGTGCGTGTCCCTCACTCGATGGTTGTGTGTGTCACTCCCTCTCACTCTGTGTATGCGTCTCCCACCCTCGCGGTGTGTGTGTGTGTGTGTGTGTGTCTCCATCCCTCCCTCTCTGTGTGTATGTGCGCGTGTCCTTCCCTTGCTGTGTATGTGTGTGTCCCTCCCTCGATCTTTGTGTGTGTGCATGTCCTTCCCTCGCTGTGTGTCCATGTCCCTCTCTCACTGTGTGTGCACGTGTCATTCCCTTGCTGTGTATGTGTGTGTCCCTCCCTCGATCTTTGTGTGTGTGCATGTCCTTCCCTCGCTGTGTGTCCATGTCCCTCTCTCACTGTGTGTGCACGTGTCATTCCCTTGCTGTGTATGTGTGTCCCTCCCTTGTGTGTGACCCTCCCTTGCTCTTTGTGTATCTCCCCCTCACTGTATGTGCGCACCTATGCTCGGTATGTGAGTGCATGTCCCCGCTTGCTGTGTGAGTGTGTGTCCCTCCCTCGCTGTGTGTGTGTTGTTGTCCCTCCCTCGCTGTGTGTGTGTGTCCCTCCCTCGCTGTGTGGGTGAGCGTGTCCCTCCCTCGCTGTGTGTGTGAGCGTGTCCCTCCCTCGCTGTGTGTGTGAGCGTGTCCCTCCCTCGCTGTGTGTGTGAGCGTGTCCCTCCCTCGCTGTGTGTGTGAGCGTGTCCCTCCCTCGCTGTGTGTGTGTCCCTCCCTCATGTGTGCGAGCGTGTCCCTCCCTCGTTGTGTGCGAGCGTGTCCCTCCCTCGCTGTGTGCGAGCGTGTCCCTCCCTCGCTGTGTGCGAGCGTGTCCCTCCCTCGCTGTGTGCGAGCGTGTCCCTCCCTCGCTGTGTGCGAGCGTGTCCCTCCCTCGCTGTGTGCGAGCGTGTCCCTCCCTCGCTGTGTGCGAGCGTGTCCCTCCCTCGCTGTGTGCGAGCGTGTCCCTCCCTCGCTGTGTGCGAGCGTGTCCCTCCCTCGCTGTGTGCGAGCGTGTCCCTCCCTCGCTGTGTGCGAGCGTGTCCCTCCCTCGCTGTGTGCGAGCGTGTCCCTCCCTCGCTGTGTGCGAGCGTGTCCCTCCCTCGCTGTGTGCGAGCGTGTCCCTCCCTCGCTGTGTGCGAGCGTGTCCCTCCCTCGCTGTGTGCGAGCGTGTCCCTCCCTCGCTGTGTGCGAGCGTGTCCCTCCCTCGCTGTGTGCGAGCGTGTCCCTCCCTCGCTGTGTGTGTGCGTGTCCCTCCCTCGCTGTGTGTGAGAGCGTGTCCCTCCCTCGCTGTGTGTGAGAGCGTGTCCCTCCCTCGCTGTGTGTGAGAGCGTGTCCCTCCCTCGCTGTGTGTGTGAGCGTGTCCCTCCCTCGCTGTGTGTGTGAGCGTGTCCCTCCCTCGCTGTGTGTGTGAGCGTGTCCCTCCCTCGCTGTGTGTGTGAGTGTGTCCCTCCCTCGCTGTGTGTGTGAGCGTGTCCCTCCCTCGCTGTGTGTGTGCGCGTGTCCCTCCCTCGCTGTGTGTGCGCGTGTCCCTCCCTCGCTGTGTGTGAGCGTGTCCCTCCCTCGCTGTGTGTGAGCGTGTCCCTCCCTCGCTGTGTGTGAGCGTGTCCCTCCCTCGCTGTGTGTGAGCGTGTCCCTCCCTCGCTGTGTGTGAGCGTGTCCCTCCCTCGCTGTGTGTGAGCGTGTCCCTCCCTCGCTGTGAGCGTGCGTGTCCCTCCCTCGCTGTGAGCGTGCGTGTCCCTCCCTCGCTGTGAGCGTGCGTGTCCCTCCCTCGCTGTGAGCGTGCGTGTCCCTCCCTCGCTGTGAGCGTGCGTGTCCCTCCCTCGCTGTGAGCGTGCGTGTCCCTCCCTCGCTGTGAGCGTCTCAGCAAGTCCCTCGCTCGCTGTATGTGTCCCTTCCTCGTATGTGTGTGTATGTGTCACACCCTCACAGCATGTGTTTGTGCGTGTCCCTCACTCGATGGTTGTGTGTGTCACTCCCTCTCACTCTGTGTATGCGTCTCCCACCCTCGCGGTGTGTGTGTGTGTGTGTGTGTGTCTCCATCCCTCCCTCTCTGTGTGTATGTGCGCGTGTCCTTCCCTTGCTGTGTATGTGTGTGTCCCTCCCTCGATCTTTGTGTGTGTGCATGTCCTTCCCTCGCTGTGTGTCCATGTCCCTCTCTCACTGTGTGTGCACGTGTCATTCCCTTGCTGTGTATGTGTGTGTCCCTCCCTCGATCTTTGTGTGTGTGCATGTCCTTCCCTCGCTGTGTGTCCATGTCCCTCTCTCACTGTGTGTGCACGTGTCATTCCCTTGCTGTGTATGTGTGTCCCTCCCTTGTGTGTGACCCTCCCTTGCTCTTTGTGTATCTCCCCCTCACTGTATGTGCGCACCTATGCTCGGTATGTGAGTGCATGTCCCCGCTTGCTGTGTGAGTGTGTGTCCCTCCCTCGCTGTGTGTGTGTTGTTGTCCCTCCCTCGCTGTGTGTGTGTGTCCCTCGCTCGCTGTGTGTGTGTGTCCCTCCCTCGCTGTGTGTGTGTGTCCCTCCCTCGCTGTTTGTGTGCGTGTCCCTCTCTCGCTGTGTGTGTGTTGTTGTCCCCCCTCGCTGTGTGTGTGTTGTTGTCCCCCCTCGCTGTGTGTGTGTTGTTGTCCCTCCCTCGCTGTGTGTGTGCGTGTCCCTCCCTCGCTGTGTGTGTGTTGTTGTCCCTCCCTCGCTGTGTGTGTGCGAGTCCCTCGCTGTGTGTGTGCATGTCCCTCCCTCGCTGTGTGTGTGCGTGTCCCTCCCTCGCTGTGTGTGTGCGTGTCCCTCCCTCGCTGTGTGTGTGCGTGTCCCTCCCTCGCTGTGTGTGTGCGTGTTCCTCCCTCGCTGTGTGTGTGCGTGTCCCTCCCTCGCTGTGTGTGTGCGTGTCCCTCCCTCGCTGTGTGTGTGCGTGTCCCTCCCTCGCTGTGTGTGTGCGTGTCCCTCCCTCGCTGTGTGTGTGCGTGTCCCTCCCTCGCTGTGTGTGTGCGTGTCCCTCCCTCGCTGTGTGTGTGCGTGTCCCTCCCTCGCTGTGTGTGTGCGTGTCCCTCCCTCGCTGTGTGTGTGCGCGTGTCCCTCCCTCGCTGTGTGTGTGCGTGTCCCTCCCTCGCTGTGTGTGTGTGTGTCCCTCCCTCGCTGTGTGTGTGTGTCCCTCCCTCGCTGTGTGTGTGCATGTCCCTCCCTCGCTGTGTGTGTGCGTGTCCCTCCCTCGCTGTGTGTGTGTGCGTCCCTCCCTCGCTGTGTGTGTGTGTGGCCCTTCCTCGCTGTGTGTGTGCGTGTCCCTCCCTCGCTGTGTGTGTTGTTGTCCCTCCCTCGCTGTGTGTGTGCATGTCCCTCCCTCGCTGTGTGTGTGCCTGTCCCTCCCTCGCTGTGTGTGTGTTGTTGTCCCTCCCTCGCTGTGTGTGCGTGTCCCTCCCTCGCTGTGTGTGTGTGTGTCCCTCCCTCGCTGTGTGTGTGTGTGTCCCTCCCTCGCTGTGTGTGTGTGTGTGTCCCACCCTCGCTGTGAGTGTGTGTGTCCCTCCCTCGCTGTGTGTGTGTGTCCCTCCCTCGCTGTGTGTGTGTGTCCCTCCCTCGCTGTGTGTGTGTGTGTGTCCCTCCCTCGCTGTGTGTGTGTGTGTCCCTCCCTCGCTGTGTGTGTGTGTGTCCTTCCCTCGCTGTGTGTGTGCGTGTCCCTCCCTCGCTGTGTGTGTGTGTGTGTGTCCCTCCCTCGCTGTGTGTGTGTGTGTCCCTCCCTCGCTGTGTGTGTGTGTGTCCTTCCCTCGCTGTGTGTGTGCGTGTCCCTCCCTCGCTGTGTGTGTGCATGTCCCTCCCTCGCTGTGTGTGTGCATGTCCCTCCCTCGCTGTGTGTGTGTGTGCCCCTCCCTCGCTGTGTGTGTGTGTCCCTCCCTCGCTGTGTGTGTGCGTGTCCCTCCCTCGCTGTGTGTGTGTCCCTCCCTTGCTGTGTGTGTGTGTGTCCCTCCCTCGCTGTGTGTGTGTGTGTCCCTCCCTCGCTGTGTGTGTGTGTGTCCCTCCCTCGCTGTGTATGTGTGTGTCCCTCCCGCGCTGTGTGTGTGCGTGTCACTCCCTCGCTGTGTGTGTGTCCCTCCCTCGCTGTGTGTGTGTGTGTCCCTCCCTCGCTGTGTGTGTGTGTGTCCCTCCCGCGCTGTGTGTGTGCGTGTCCCTCCCTCGCTGTGTGTGTGTCCCTCCCTCGCTGTGTGTGTGTGTCCCTCCCGCGCTGTGTGTGTGTGTGTCCCTCCCTCGCTGTGTGTGTGTCCCTCCCGCGCTGTGTGTGTGTGTCCCTCCCTCGCTGTGTGTGTGTCCCTCCCTCGCTGTGTGTGTGTGTGTCCCTCCCTCGCTGTGTGTGTGTCCCTCCCGCGCTGTGTGTGTGTGTGTCCCTCCCTCGCTGTGTGTGTGTCCCTCCCGCGCTGTGTGTGCGTGTCCCTCCCTCGCTGTGTGTGTGTCCCTCCCTCGCTGTGTGTGTGTGTGTCCCTCCCTCGCTGTGTGTGTGCGTGTCCCTCCCTCGCTGTGTGTGTGTTGTTGACCCTCCCTCGCTGTGTGTGTGCATGTCCCTCCCTCGCTGTGTGTGTGCATGTCCCTCCCTCGCTGTGTGTGTGTCCCTCCCTCGCTGTGTGTGTGTGTGTCCCTCCCTCGCTGTGTGTGTGTGTGTCCCTCCCTCGCTGTGTGTGTGTGCGTGTCCCTCCCTCGCTGTGTGTGTGCGTGTCCCTCCCTCGCTGTGTGTGTGCGTGTCCCTCCCTCGCTGTGTGTGTGCGTGTCCCTCCCTCGCTGTGTGTGTGCGTGTCCCTCCCTCGCTGTGTGTGTGCGTGTCCCTCCCTCGCTGTGTGTGTGCGTGTCCCTCCCTCGCTGTGTGTGTGCGTGTCCCTTCCTCGCTGTATGTGTGCATGTCCCTCCCTCGCTTTGTATGTGTTGTTGTCCCTCCCTCGCTGTGTGTGTGCGAGTCCCTCCCTCGCTGTGTGTGTGCGAGTCCCTCCCTCGCTGTGTGTGTGTGTGTGTGTGTCCCTCCCTCGCTGTGTGTGTGCGTGTCCCTCCCTCGCTGTGTGTGTGCATGTCCCTCCCTCGCTGTGTGTGTGCATGTCCCTCCCTCGCTGTGTGTGTGCGTGCCCCTCCCTCGCTGTGTGTGTGTGTCCCTCCCTCGCTGTGTGTGTGCGTGTCCCTCCCTCGCTGTGTGTGTGTTGTTGACCCTCCCTCGCTGTGTGTGTGTGTGTCCCTCCCTCGCTGTGTGTGTGTCCCTCCCTCGCTGTGTGTGTGTGTGTCCCTCCCTCGCTGTGTGTGTGTCCCTCCCTCGCTGTGTGTGTGCGTGTCCCTCCCTCGCTGTGTGTGTGTCCCTCCCTCGCTGTGTGTGTCCCCCTCCCTCGCTGTGAGTGTGTGTCCCCCTCCCTCGCTGTGAGTGTGTGTGTCCCTCCCTCGCTGTGTGTGTGTGTGTCCCTCCCGCGCTGTGTGTGTGCGTGTCCCTCCCTCGCTGTGTGTGTGTCCCTCCCTCGCTGTGTGTGTGTGTGTCCCTCCCTCGCTGTGTGTGTGCGTGTCCCTCCCTCGCTGTGTGTGTGTTGTTGACCCTCCCTCGCTGTGTGTGTGCGTGTCCCTCCCTCGCTGTGTGTGTGCGTGTCCCTCCCTCGCTGTGTGTGTGCGTGTCCCTTCCTCGCTGTATGTGTGCATGTCCCTCCCTCGCTTTGTGTGTGTTGTTGTCCCTCCCTCGCTGTGTGTGTGCGAGTCCCTCCCTCGCTGTGTGTGTGCGAGTCCCTCCCTCGCTGTGTGTGTGCGTGTCCCTCCCTCGCTGTGTGTGTGCGTGTCCCTCCCTCGCTGTGTGTGTGCGTGTCCCTCCCTCGCTGTGTGTGTGCGTGTCCCTCCCTCGCTGTGTGTGTGCGTGTCCCTCCCTCGCTGTGTGTGTGCGTGTCCCTCCCTCGCTGTGTGTGTGCGTGTCCCTCCCTCGCTGTGTGTGTGCGTGTCCCTCCCTCGCTGTGTGTGTGCGTGTCCCTCCCTCGCTGTGTGTGTGCGTGTCCCTCCCTCGCTGTGTGTGTGCGTGTCCCTCCCTCGCTGTGTGTGTGCGTGTCCCTCCCTCGCTGTGTGTGTGCGTGTCCCTCCCTCGCTGTGTGTGTGTGCGTGTCCCTCCCTCGCTGTGTGTGTGCGTGTCCCTCCCACGCTGTGTGTGTGTGCGTGTCCCTCCCTCGCTGTGTGTGTGAGCGTGTCCCTCCCTCGCTGTGTGTGTGAGCGTGTCCCTCCCTCGCTGTGTGTGTGAGCGTGTCCCTCCCTCGCTGTGTGTGTGAGCGTGTCCCTCCCTCGCTGTGTGTGTGAGCGTGTCCCTCCCTCGCTGTGTGTGTGAGCGTGTCCCTCCCTCGCTGTGTGTGTGAGCGTGTCCCTCCCTCGCTGTGTGTGTGAGCGTGTCCCTCCCTCGCTGTGTGTGTGAGCGTGTCCCTCCCTCGCTGTGTGTGAGCGTGTCCCTCCCTCGCTGTGTGTGTGCGTGTCCCTCCCTCGCTGTGTGTGTGAGCGTGTCCCTCCCTCGCTGTGTGTGTGAGCGTGTCCCTCCCTCGCTGTGTGTGTGAGCGTGTCCCTCCCTCGCTGTGTGTGTGAGCGTGTCCCTCCCTCGCTGTGTGTGAGCGTGTCCCTCCCTCGCTGTGTGCGAGCGTGTCCCTCCCTCGCTGTGTGTGTGAGCGTGTCCCTCCCTCGCTGTGTGTGAGCGTGTCCCTCCCTCGCTGTGTGTGTGAGCGTGTCCCTCCCTCGGTGTGTGTGAGCGTGTCCCTCCCTCGGTGTGTGTGAGCGTGTCCCTCCCTCGCTGTGAGCCTGCGTGTCCCTCCCTCGCTGTGAGCGTGCGTGTCCCGCCCTCGCTGTGAGCCTGCGTGTCCCGCCCTCGCTGTGAGCCTGCGTGTCCCTCCCTCGCTGTGAGCGTGCGTGTCCCTCCCTCGCTGTGAGCGTGCATGTTCCTCCCTCGCTGTGCGTCTCAGCAAGTCCCTCGCTCGCTGTGTGTGTCCCTTCCTCGTATGTGTGTGTATGTGTCACACCCTCACAGCATGTGTTTGTGCGTGTCCCTCACTCGATGGTTGTGTGTGTCACTCCCTCTCACTGTGTATGCGTCTCCCTCCCTCGCGGTGTGTGTGTGTGTGTGTGTGTGTTTGTGTTTGTGTGTGTGTCTCCATCTCTCCCTCTCTGTGTGTATGTGCGCGTGTCCTTCCCTTGCTGTGTATGTGTGTCCCTCCCTCGCTCTTTGTGTGTGTGCATGTCCTTCCCTCGCTGTGTGTCCATGTCCCTCTCTCACTGTGTGTGCACGTGTCATTGCCTTGCTGTGTATGTGTGTGTCCCTCCCTCGATCTTTGTGTGTGTGCATGTCCTTCCCTCGCTGTGTGTCCATGTCCCTCCCTCGCTGTGTGTGTGCGTGTCATTGCCTTGCTGTGTATGTGTGTCCCTCCCTTGTGTGTGTCCCTCCCTTGCTCTTTGTGTATCTCCCCCTCACTGTATGTGCGCACCTCTGCTCGGTATGTGAGTGCATGTCCCCCCTTGCTGTGTGAGTGTGTGTCCCTCCCTCGCTGTGTGTGTGTGTCCCTCCCTCGCTGTGTGTGTGTGTCCCTCCCTCGCTGTGTGTGTGTGTCCCTCCCTCGCTGTGTGTGTGTGTCCCTCCCTCGCTGTGTGTGTGTCCCTCCCTCGCTGTGTGTGTGCGTGTCCCTCCCTCGCTGTGTGTGTGTTGTTGTCCCTCCCTCGCTGTGTGTGAGCGTGTCCCTCGCTCGCTGTGTGTGAGCGTGTCCCTCGCTCGCTGTGTGTGAGCGTGCCCCTCGCTCGCTGTGTGTGAGCGTGCCCCTCGCTCGCTGTGTGTGCGCGTGCCCCTCGCTCGCTGTGTGTGAGCGTGCCCCTCGCTCGCTGTGTGTGAGCGTGTCCCTCCCTCGCTGTGTGTGAGCGTGTCCCTCCCTCGCTGTGTGTGAGCGTGTCCCTCCCTCGCTGTGTGTGAGCGTGTCCCTCCCTCGCTGTGTGTGTGAGCGTGTCCCTCCCTCGGTGTGTGTGAGCGTGTCCCTCCCTCAGTGTGTGTGAGCGTGTCCCTCCCTCGCTGTGAGCGTGCGTGTCCCTCCCTCGCTGTGAGCGTGCGTGTCCCTCCCTCGCTGTGAGCGTGCGTGTCCCTCCCTCGCTGTGAGCGTGCGTGTCCCTCCCTCGCTGTGAGCCTGCGTGTCCCTCCCTCGCTGTGAGCCTGCGTGTCCCTCCCTCGCTGTGAGCGTGCGTGTCCCTCCCTCGCTGTGAGCGTGCGTGTCCCTCCCTCACTGTGAGCGTGCGTGTCCCTCCCTCGCTGTGAGCCTGCGTGTCCCTCCCTCGCTGTGAGCCTGCGTGTCCCTCCCTCGCTGTGAGCCTGCGTGTCCCTCCCTCGCTGTGAGCGTGCGTGTCCCTCCCTCGCTGTGAGCGTGCGTGTCCCTCCCTCGCTGAGAGCGTGCGTGTCCCTCCCTCGCTGAGAGCGTGCGTGTCCCTCCCTCGCTGTGAGCGTGCGTGTCCCTCCCTCGCTGTGAGCGTGCGTGTCCCTCGCTCGCTGTGCGTCTCAGCAAGTCCCTCGCTCGCTGTGTGTGTCCCTTCCTCGTATGTGTGTGTATGTGTCACACCCTCACAGCATGTGTTTGTGCATGTCCCTCACTCGATGGTTGTGTGTGTCACTCCCTCTCACTCTGTGTATGCGTCTCCCTCCCTCGCGGTGTGTGTGTGTGTGTGTGTGTGTCTCCATCCCTCCCTCTCTGTGTGTATGTGCGCGTGTCCTTCCCTTGCTGTGTATGTGTGTGTCCCTCCCTCGCTCTTTGTGTGTGTGCATGTCCTTCCCTCGCTGTGTGTCCATGTCCCTCTCTCACTGTGTGTGCACGGGTCATTGCCTTGCTGTGTATGTGTGTCCCTCCCTTGTGTGTGACCCTCCCTTGCTCTTTGTGTATCTCCCCCTCACTGTATGTGCGCACCTCTGCTCGGTATGTGAGTGCATGTCCCCCCTTGCTGTGTGAGTGTGTGTCCCTCCCTCGCTGTGTGTGTGCGTGTCCCTCCCTCGCTGTGTGTGTGCGTGTCCCTCCCTTGCTGTGTGTGTGCGTGTCCCTCCCTCGCTGTGTGTGTGTTGTTGTTCCTCCCTCGCTGTGTGTGTGCGTGTCCCTCCCTCGCTGTGTGTGTGTGCGTGTCCCTCCCTCGCTGTGTGTGTGCGAGTCGCTCCCTCGCTGTGTGTGAGCGTGTCCCTCCCTCGCTGTGTGTGTGCATGTCCCTCCCTCGCTGTGTGTGTGTGTGTCCCTCCCTCGCTGTGTGTGTGTGTGTCCCTCCCCCGCTGTGTGTGAGCGTGTCCCTCCCTCGCTGTGTGTGTGTGTGTCCCTCCCTCGCTGTGTGTGTGTTGTTGTCCCTCTCTCGCTGTGTGTGTTCATGTCCCTCCCTCGCTGTGTGTGTGTCCCTCCCTCGCTCTGTGTGTGTGTGTCCCTCCCTCGCTGTGTGTGTGTGTGTCCCTCCCTCGCTGTGTGTGTGTTGGTGTCCCTCCCTCGCTGTGTGTGTGTTGGTGTCCCTCCCTCGCTGTGTGTGTGTTGGTGTCCCTCCCTCGCTGTGTGTGTGTTGGTGTCCCTCCCTCGCTGTGTGTGTGTTGTCCCTCCCTCGCTGTGTGTGTGTGTCCCTCCCTCGCTGTGTGTGTGTGTCCCTCCCTCGCTGTTTGTGTGCGTGTCCCTCCCTCGCTGTGTGTGTGCGTGTCCCTCCCTCGCTGTGTGTGAGCGTGTCCCTCCCTCGCTGTGTGTGTGCGTGTCCCTCCCTCGCTGTGTGTGTGCCTGTCCCTCCCTCGCTCTGTGTGTGTGTGTCCCTCCCACGCTGTGTGTGTGTGTCCCTCCCTCGCTGTGTGCGTGCGTGTCCCTCCCTCGCTGTGTGCGTGCGTGTCCCTCCCTCGCTTTGTGCGTGCGTGTCCCTCCCTCGCTGTGTGTGTGAGCGTGTCCCTCCCTCGGTGTGTGTGAGCGTGTCCCTCCCTCGCTGTGAGCCTGCGTGTCCCGCCCTCGCTGTGAGCGTGCGTGTCCCTCCCTCGCTGTGAGCGTGCGTGTCCCTCCCTCGCTGTGAGCGTGCGTGTCCCTCCCTCGCTGTGAGCCTGCGTGTCCCTCCCTCGCTGTGAGCGTGCGTGTCCCTCCCTCGCTGTGAGCGTGCGTGTCCCTCCCTCGCTGTGAGCGTGCGTGTCCCTCTCTCGCTGTGAGCGTGCGTGTCCCTCTCTCGCTGTGAGCGTGCGTGTCCCTCCCTCGCTGTGAGCGTGCGTGTCCCTCGCTCGCTGTGCGTCTCAGCAAGTCCCTCGCTCGCTGTGTGTGTCCCTTCCTCGTATGTGTGTGTATGTGTCACACCCTCACAGCATGTGTTTGTGCGTGTCCCTCACTCGATGGTTGTGTGTGTCACTCCCTCTCACTGTGTATGCGTCTCCCTCCCTCGCGGTGTGTGTGTGTGTGTGTGTGTGTGTGTGTGTCTCCATCCCTCCCTCTCTGTGTGTATGTGCGCGTGTCCTTCCTTTGCTGTGTATGTGTGTGACCCTCCCTTGCTCTTTGTGTATCTCCCCCTCACTGTATGTGCGCACCTCTGCTCGGTATGTGAGTGCATGTCCCCCCTTGCTGTGTGAGTGTGTGTCCCTCCCTCGCTGTGTGTGTGCGTGTCCCTCCCTCGCTGTTTGTGTGTCCCTCCCTCGCTGTGTGTGTGTTGTTGTCCCTCCCTCGCTGTGTGTGTGCGAGTCGCTCCCTCGCTGTGTGTGTGCGTGTCCCTCCCTCGCTGTGTGTGAGCGTGTCCCTCCCTCGCTGTGTGTGAGCGTGTCCCTCCCTCGCTGTGTGTGAGCGTGTCCCTCCCTCGCTGTGTGTGAGCGTGTCCCTCCCTCGCTGTGTGTGTGCGTGTCCCTCCCTCGCTGTGTGTGTGTGTGTCCCTCCCTCGCTGTGTGTGTGTGTGTCCCTCCCTCGCTGTGTGTGAGCGTGTCCCTCTCTCGCTGTGTGTGTGTTGTTGTCCCTCCCTCGCTGTGTGTGAGCGTGTCCCTCCCTCGCTGTGTGTGTGTTGTCCCTCCCTCGCTGTGTGTGTGTGTGTCCCTCCCTCGCTGTGTGTGTGCGTGTCCCTCCCTCGCTGTGTGTGAGCGTGTCCCTCCCTCGCTGTGTGTGTGCGTGTCCCTCCCTCGCTGTGTGTGAGCATGTCCCTCCCTCGCTGTGTGTGAGCGTGTCCCTCCCTCGCTGTGTGTGTGCATGTCCCTCCCTCGCTGTGTGTGTGTCCCTCCCTCGCTGTGTGTGTGCGTGTCCCTCCCTCGCTGTGTGTGAGCGTGTCCCTCCCTCGCTGTGTGTGTGTTGTTGTCCCTCCCTCGCTGTGTGTGAGCGTGTCCCTCCCTCGCTGTGTGTGTGTTGTCCCTCCCTCGCTGTGTGTGTGTGTGTCCCTCCCTCGCTGTGTGTGTGCGTGTCCCTCCCTCGCTGTGTGTGTGCGTGTCCCTCCCTCGCTGTGTGTGTGCGTGTCCCTCCCTCGCTGTGTGTGTGCGTGTCCCTCCCTCGCTGTGTGTGAGCGTGTCCCTCCCTCGCTGTGTGCGAGCGTGTCCCTCCCTCGCTGTGTGTGTGCGTGTCCCTCCCTCGCTGTGTGTGAGCGTGTCCCTCCCTCGCTGTGTGTGAGCGTGTCCCTCCCTCGCTGTGTGTGAGCGTGTCCCTCCCTCGCTGTGTGTGAGCGTGTCCCTCCCTCGCTGTGTGCGAGCGTGTCCCTCCCTCGCTCTGTGTGTGTGTGTCCCTCCCTCGCTGTGTGTGTGTGTGTGTCCCTCCCTCGCTGTGTGTGCGTGCGTGTCCCTCCCTCGCTGTGTGTGCGTGCGTGTCCCTCCCTCGCTGTGTGCGTGCGTGTCCCTCCCTCGCTGTGTGCGTGCGTGTCCCTCCCTCGCTGTGTGCGTGCGTGTCCCTCCCTCGCTGTGTGCGTGCGTGTCCCTCCCTCGCTGTGTGCGTGCGTGTCCCTCCCTCGCTGTGTGCGTGCGTGTCCCTCCCTCGCTGTGTGCGTGTGCGTGTGCCCCTCCCTCGCTGTGTGTGTGTGCGTGTGCGTGTCCCTCCCTCGCTGTGTGTGTGTGCGCGTGTGCGTACGTGTGTGTGTGTGTGTGTGTGTGTGTGTCACTCTCTCACTGTGTGCGCACGTTTCACTCCCTCGCTGTTTGTGTGTCCCTTGCTCGCTGTGTGTGTGGGTGTGTCCCACTCTCGCTGTGTGTCTGCATGTATCCCCTTAACTGTGTGTATGCATGTGTGTGTGTCCCTCCTTCGCTTTGCGTGTGTGTCCCTCCTTCGCATTGCGTGTGTGTATCTTCGTCCCGCAGTGTGTGTGTCCCTGCTTCGCTGTGTGTCTGTGTGTAATCCCCTCACTGTGTGTGTTTGCGTGTCCCTCCATCGCTGTGTGTGTGTCCTCCCTCGCTGTGTGTGTGTGTGTCCCTCCCTCGCTGTGTGTGTGTGTGTGTCCCTCCCTCGCTGTGTGTGTGTGTGTGTCCCTCCCTCGCTGTGTGTGTGTGTGTCCCTCCCTCGCTGTGTGTGTGCACGTGCATGTACTTCCCTCACTGTGGTCTGTGTTCCCCCTTGCTGTGTGTGTGCGTGTCACTCCCTTGCTCTGTGTGTGTGTGTGTGTGTGTGTGTGTGTGTGTGTGTGTGTGTGTGTCTGTCCCTCCCTTGCTGTGTATGTGCGTGTCCCTCCCTCGCTGTGTTTGTGAGTTTCCCCCCTTGCTCTGTGTATGTGTGTGTGTGTGTCTCTTGGTGTGCGTGTGTGTACTTGCCCCTCCCTCATTGTGTGTGCATGTGTCTCCCCCCTCGCTGTGTGTGCGCGTGTCCCTCTCTTGCTGTGTGTCTGTGTTTATGTGCCTGAGCATGAGCTTGTCCATCTCTTGCTGTGAGTATGTGTGACCCTTTTACAGTGTATGTGAGTGTCCTTCCCTTGCTGCATGTGTGTGCGTGTGTATGCGTGTCACTCCCACACTGTGTGTGCGTGTCCCTCCCTTGCTGTGTGTATGTGTGCGTGTCCTTCCCTTGCTTTGTGCGTGTGTGTGTGCATGTCCCTCCCTTGCTTTGTGCGTGTACGCGTGTCACTCCCTCACTCTGTGAGTGTGTGTCCGTCCCTTGTGTGTGTGCATGTCATTCCCTCACTCTTTGTGCATATCCCCACCATTGTGTGTCCACATCGCCCCTCGCTGTGTGAGTGCCTGTCCCCCCTTGCTGTGTGTACATGTGTCCCTCCCTCGCTGTGCCTGTGCGTGTCCCCTCTCGCTGTTTGTGCGTGCCCCCTCTCAATTTCTGTGCACATGCCCTCCCCTCGCCGTGTGTCTGCTTGTCCCTCCTTCCTGGTGTGTGTGTGTGTGTCCCTCCCCTCGCTGTTTATTTGTGTGTCCCTCTCTCGCTCTGTGTGTTTGTGTATATCTCTCCCTCGCTGTGTGTGTGTATGTCCTTCCCTCGCTGTGTGTGCGTGTCCTTCCCTTGCTGTGTGTGCATGTCCTTCCCTCCCTGTGCGTGTGCATGTCCTTCCCTCACTGGCTGTGTGTGTGCATGTCCACTCTCACTGTGTGTGTCTGTGTTTGTGTGCTTGCGCATGAACGTGTCCCCCTCTTGCTGTGAGTGTGTGTGTGTATATGTATGCGTGTCAATTCCTCACTGTGTCTGCGTGTCCCTCCCACACTGAGAGTGTGTGTGCGTGTCCCTCCCTCGCTTTGTGTGTGTGTGTGTGTGTCCTTCATGCTGTGTGTGCGTGTCACACCCTCGCTGTGTGTGTGTCCCTCCCTTGCTGTTTATGTATATCCCCGTCGCAGTGTTAGTGCATGACCCCCTTGCTGTGTGTACGTGTGTCCCTCCCTCGCGGTGTCAGTGCGTGTCCCTCACTCTGTGTGTGTGTGTGTGTGTCCCTCCCTCACTGTGTTTCCGTGTTCCTCCCTCGCTGTGTGGGTGTGTCCCTCTCTCTCTCTGTGGGTGTGTCCCTCTCTCTCTCTGTGGGTGTGTCCCTCTCTCTCTCTGTGGGTGTGTCCCTCTCTCTCTCTCTGTGGGTGTGTCCCTCTCTCTCTCTGTGGGTGTGTCCCTCTCTCTCTCTCTGGGTGTGTCCCTCTCTCTCTGTGGGTGTGTCCCTCTCTCTCTCTGTGGGTGTGTCCCTCTCTCTCTCTGTGGGTGTGTCCCTCTCTCTCTCTGTAGGTGTGTCCCTCTCTCTCTCTCTGTGGGTGTGTCCCTCTCTCTCTCTCTGGGTGTGTCCCTCTCTCTCTGTGGGTGTGTCCCTCTCTCTCTGTGGGTGTGTCCCTCTCTCTGTGTGTGTGTGCGTGTCCCTCTCTCTCTGTGTGTGCGTGTCCCTCTCTCTCTGTGTGTGCGTGTCCCTCTCTCTCTGTGTGTGCGTGTCCCTCTCTCTCTGTGTGTGCGTGTCCCTCTCTCTCTGTGTGTGCGTGTCCCTCTCTCTGTGTGTGCATGTCCTTCCCTTGCTGTGTGTGTGTCCCTCACTTGCTCTGTGTGTGTGCATGTCTTTCCCTCCCTCAATGTGTGTGTGTGTGTGTCACTCTCTCACTGTGTATGTGTATGTTTCACTCCCTCGCTCGCTGTGTGTGTGTGTCCCACTCTCGCTGTGTGTCTGCGTGTATCACCTTAACTGTGTGTATGTGTGCGTGTCCCTCTTGCTGTGTGTGTGTGTGTCCCTCCTTTGCTCTTTGTGTATATCCCCCTCGCTGTGTTAGTGCATGTCCCCCCTTGCTGTGTGTGCGTGTCCCTCCCTCGCCGTGTCAGTGTGAGTCCCCTCTCACTGTGTGTGCGTGCCCCCTCTCACTTTCTGTGCACATTTTCTCACCCTCGCCGTGTGTGTGCTTGCCCCTCCTTCCCTGTGTGTGTGTGTGTCCCTCCCTCGCTGTGCGTGTGTGTGTCCCTCTCTCTCTCTGTGTGCGTGTCCATCCCTCGCTGTGTGTGTGTGTTTGTGTGTGTATGCGCGCGCGTGTGTCCTTCACTTGCTGTGTATGTGTGTGTCCCTCCCTCGCTGTGTATGTGTGTGTGTGTGTGTATCTCCCTCGCTGTGTATGTGCATGTCCGTCCCTCGCTGTGTGTGTGTGTGTCCCTCCCTCGCAGTGTGTGCATGTCCCTCCCTGGGTGTGTGTGCACGTGTCACTCCCTTGCTGTCTGTGTGTGTCTGTCCCTTGTGTGTGTGTGTGTCCCTCTATTGCTCTTTGTGCATATCCCCACCAATGTGTGTCCGCATCTCCCCTCGGTGTGTGGGTGCACATCCCCCTTTGCTGTGTGTGCGTGTGTCCCTCCCTTGCTGTGCCTGCACATGTCCCTCCCTCGCTGCGTGTCTCAGCACATCCCTCCCTCGCTGTGTGCGCGCATCCCTCCCTCGCTGCATTTGTCAGCAAGTCCCTCACTCGCTGTGTGTGTATATTTGTGTGTGTGTGTGTCCGTGTGTCCCTCCCTCGCTGTTTGTGTATACGTGTCACATCCTCACTGTATGTGTTTGTGTGTCCCCCCTTCACTGCGTGTCCCTCACTCGCTGTGTATGTGTGTGTGTACGTGCATGTCCCTCCCTCTGTGTGTGTGTGTGTGTCTGTATATGTGTGTCTCCCTCCTATGCTGTGAGTGTTCGTGTCCCCCTTGCTGTTGTGTGTGCGTGTCCCTCCCTTGCTGTTTGTGTACATGTCCCTCCCTCGCTGTGTATGTGTGAGATCGCCCGCCTTGCTGTGTGTGTGTGTGTCTCTCTTGCTGTGCGTGTGTGTGCGTGGCCCTCCCTCGCTGCGTGTGCATGAGTCTCCCCCTCGCTGTGTGTGTGCGTGTCCCTCTCTTGCTGTGTGTGTGTGTGGCCTTCCCTCTTGTGTGCGCGTGTGTCTCCCCCTCGCTGTGTTTGCGAGTGTTCCTCTCTTGCTCTGTGTGTGCGGGTTTGTGTGCGCATGTCCCTCCCTCACTGTGTGAGTGTCCCTCCCTCACTGTGGGTCTGTGTGTCCCTCTGACGCTGTGTGAGTGTGTGTGAGTGTGTGTGTGTCTGCCTCGCTGTGTGTCTGTTTGTATCCCCTTAACGGTGTGTATGTGTGCTTGTCCCACCCTCGCTTTATGTGTGTATGTGTCCCTTTTGCTCTAAGTGCGCGTGTCTCTCCCTCGCTCTTTGTGTTGATCCGCTCACTGTGTGAGTGATTCTCCCCCGCTGTGTGAGTGCATGTCCTCCCCTCGCTATGTGTGCGTGTCCCTCCCTTGCCGTGTCTGTGTGTGTCTTCTCTCGCTGTGTGTGCATATCCATTGTTTATTTCTGAGCACATTTCCTCCCCCTCGCCATGTGTATGCTTGTCCCACCTTCCCTGTGTGTGTGTGTGACCCTCCCTCGCTGTGTGTCTTTGTGTATGTCCTCCCCTCACTGTGTGTGCGTGTCCCTCCCTCGCTGCGTGTGTGCGTGTCCCACCCTCGCTGCGTGTCCCACCCTCGCTGCGTGTCCCACCCTCGCTGCGCGCGCGCGTGTCCCACCCTCGCTGCGCGCGCGCGTGTCCCCCCCTCGCTGCGCGCGCGCGTGTCCCCCCCTCGCTGCGCGCGCGCGTGTCCCCCCCTCGCTGCGCGCGCGCGTGTCCCCCCCCTCGCTGCGCGCGCGCGTGTCCCCCCCCTCGCTGCGCGCGCGCGTGTCCCCCCCCTCGCTGCGCGCGCGCGTGTCCCCCCCCTCGCTGCGCGCGCGCGTGTCCCCCCCTCGCTGCGTGTCTGCGTGTATATGCATGTCCTTCCCTCGCTGTGTGTCTGCGTGTACCCCCATCACTGTGTGTATGTGTATGCATGTCCTTCCCTTGCTGTGAGTCTGCGGGTATCTCCCTCACTGTGTGTGTCTGTGTGTGTGTATGTATGTCCTTCCCTCGCTGTGTGTCTTAGTGTATCTCCCTCACTGTGTGTGTATGCATGTCCTTCCCTCGCTGTGTGTCTGCGTATATCCCCCCTCACTGTGTGTGTATGCATGTCCTTCCCTTGCTGTGAGTCTGCGGGTATCTCCCTCACTGTGTGTGTGTGTGTGTGTGTGTGTGTGTGTGCGTGCGCGTTTGTGTGTGCATGTCCTTCCCTCGCTCTGTGTCTGTGTGTATCCCCCTCACTGTGTGTGTATACATGTCCTTCCCTCGCTGTGTGTCTGCGAAAATCCCTCTCACTGTGTGTGTGCGCGCGCGTGTGTGTATGCATGTCCTTCCCTCGCTGTGTGTCTGCGTGTATCCCCCTACTGTGTGTGTGTGCATGTCCTTCCCTCGCTGTGTGTCTGCGGGTATCTCCCTGACTGTGTTTGTGTTTGTGTGTGTGTGTATATGCATCCTTCCCTCGCTGTGTGTCTGCGAAAATCCCCCTCACTGTGTGTGTGCGCGCGCGTGTGTGTATGCATGTCCTTCCCTCGCTGTGTGTCTGCGTGTATCCCCCTACTGTGTGTGTGTGCATGTCCTTCCCTCGCTGTGTGTCTGCGTGTATCCCCCTCACTGTGTTTGTGTTTGTGTGTGTGTGTATATGCATCCTTCCCTCGCTGTGTGTCTGCGTGTATCCCCCTACTGTGTGTGTGTGCATGTCCTTCCCTCGCTGTGTGTCTGCGTGTATCTCCCTTACTGTGTTTGTGTTTGTGTGTGTGTGTATATGCATCCTTCCCTCGCTGTGTGTCTGCGTGTATCCCCCTCACTGTGTGTGTGTGCATGTCCTTCCCTCGCTGTGTGTCTGCGGGTATCTCCCTTGCTATGTTTGTGTGTGTGTGTGTGTATATATGCATGTCCTTCCCTCGCTGTGTGTCTGCGTGTATCCCCCTACTGTGTGTGTGTGTGTGTGTGTGCATGTCCTTCCCTTGCTGTGTGTCTGCGGTTAACTCTCTCGCTGTGTGTGTTTGCGTGTCGCTCCCTTGCTGTGTGTATGTATGTCCAAAATTTGCACCATCAGTGGATTGGCGATCATAAATTGACTGTGGTATTCAGGAATGTGTGGTTTAAGTAAGTTCACCACGAGAAATGCAGGGTTTAATGCATAGGTAGAGGGGTGGGTCTGGGTAGGATGCTCTTCAGAGGTTTGGAATGTACTGGTTGGGCCGAATGGCCTGGTTGCACACTATGGAGATTCTATTCAAGTTATTGTCCAGCCCTGTCAACCATCCCCGTCTCTTACACCTGGCCTGATCCCCAATATTCTCCTTAACACTGTAATCTCCTCCAGACTCTAAAACACTCCTTGGCGATGTAACCTTCTCCAGTCCTTGCAAAGATCGATATGTCTGTCACCTCTTCCTGCGTTTAGAACCCTCCCTATAACTATTACCATTTGGTACAGCACTCCCAATCATTGTTCCTTCTTGAAACTCCCTTAAACATTTGTATCTCTGAAAACTCATCTGGACTGTCTCAACTTCCCTTTGACAGTTACGTGCTGAGACCTGCTCTATATCAGTGAAGTAATTAAGTCTTGGCAACACTCACTGTTATAACCTCCCTCCAGCTTTACAGCACTGAGGATCTGTAGAAGCTCTTTTCAACCCGACAGCCATCTCTGTGTCTGTAGTCTCCTCTACTCCCCATAATACATTCTCTCTGTGCTCCTCTGAAATCCACTAAACACTCCCTAACACTGTCTGTATCAGTGTAACCTTCTCCAAAAACACAACCATCTCTATCTGTGTAAATCCCTGAACCGGTCCCGATCCCTCTCAGCTCCATCTAACAATACAACCCTCCATGTCTGTGTATTCACCTTCAGTCCCTACTCACCTCCCTATCTGTGTAACCTTCTCCATGCATTTTTGCTTCAGTCTCTTCAACTCTCCCTGTCAGTGTAACCTCTTCCAGAGGCGAAAACTCTCCTCTTTTTGACTTACTCAGACCACACAACCCTCACTATCTATAACCTACTCCTGCCTGAGAAACCTACCTCTGCAAATTGCTCCAACTCTCCACAAGCTCCTGCAGCTCTTACATCCCTCCCTACCTACCAAATCTCTTCCAATCCCTAAACACCAACAGTCTGTGGAGACCCGACCACCATCCCTATCAGTGTAATCCTCTCAGGTCTCTGCAGTATTCCTGATCTGTCAAACTCACTCCATGCCTGTGCCTCTCCCAATCCAGTCCCTACAAAACCCACTATCTATTTAACACCCTCCTGTCACTATCACCCCCATGTCAATGTAAGCTCCTCCTGTGTCTCCACCATCTACCCTTCTTCATAACCTTGTCCAGCTCTTACACCACTATCTGTTTAAACGTCACCCTCCCCTACAACACTCCTCCTGTTTGTGCTATGCCCCCTTATCTGTGAAACTGTTTCTGACCAAAATTGTTATCCCAGTCTCTGAAAAGTAATCCAGATTCCACAGCCTCCATAACACCCAGAACCTTAGCCTTCCTATGTCTATAAACATCTTCAGTCACGACTACCCTGCATATCTCTGTTTGTTCTTCCAGTTGACACAAACAACTTTATCTCTGTAATCTGCTCAGCTCCCTAAAACAGTCCCTGTCTGTGATCCAGCCCTGGCCTACAAACATCCTTATCCCTGTAAACGTCTCCATCCCTCCCAACATTCCCATCTCCATGAGCCCGTCAGCCCTACAGCTCTCTTCATTTCTGTAACCTCCTGTGGGTCTATGGTCCTCCCTCCCTGTGAAACCACCTCCAGTCCCCACATCCCTCCCAATCTGGGTCGTCTGTTCCAGATCAGACCATTGCTGTCTCTGTAAACACCTCCACTCCTGACAACTCTTCCCATTTGTGTAACCTCGTTCAGATCCCATACTCTCCAACTTCCTGAATTCTCTTTCTGCATTGCAACCAAAACCACGTGTTTATGTAATATCCACCAGTGCTTACACCCTCCCCAACTCAGTAACCACTTGCAGCCCTAACAAAACACCTAAACTGTGAAACCTCTCATTTCCCTACAATCCTCCCTCCCTCCCTCCCTCCTCAAATGCCTTCATTACCATGAAACCTCACAATTACTGAAGCCTCCTTTTGGCACTGCAACCCTCCTAATGTCTGCAAAATCCTCCTGTCCTGATATCCCTCTCTATCTCTGTAACCCCCATCACCCTCCAGTGCCCTTCTGGGGAACATGGCAGAGGAGGGAAGATTTGTAAAGTCCAAGCCATGTTACGGAGATAGAATTCTTGGAATTACAGATTTGGTCGAATGTCTGTGATGTGCAGATTATCGGCGAGGACGCTAAAGACAGGATTTATGACTACTTGGAAAACCATAGTTAAATTAGCCACAGTCAGTATGGTTTGTGAGGGGTCAGGTCATGCCTCACAAACCTTATTGAATTCTTTGAGGATATGGCAGATTATGTTGATGGCTCATTCAGAAAAGAAGGAAAATTGGGATACAGGGAAATCTGTCTGTCTGGATACAGGATTGGATGGCCTGGAGAAGACAGAGGGTGGCAGCAGATGGACAGTATTGAGCCTGGAGCTCAGTGACCAGTAGTGTTCTGTAACAATCAGATCTGGGACTATGCTCTTTATGATTTTTATAAATGACTTGGATGTGGATGTTGGAGAGTGGGTTAGTAAGTTTGCCAATCACCTGAAGGTTGGTGGAGTGGTGGGAAATGTGGAGGACTGTTGTAGGTTGCAATGGGACATTTTCAAAATGCAGAGCTGGGCTGGAAGTGGCAGATGGAGTCCAATCTGGAAAAGTGTGAAGTAATTCATTCTGGAAGGTCGAATTTGAATACAGAATACAGGGTGAAAGGCAGAATACTTGGCAGTGCGGAGGAACAGAGAGATCATGGGGTCCGTGTCCATAGATCCCTTAAAAATCGCCACGCACGTTAGTAGGGTTGTTAAAAAGGCAGATGTCGTGTTGGCTCCCCTTAGAAGGGGATTGACTGTAAGAGCCGTGAGGTTTCACTGCACCTTTATAGCGTTCTGGTGAGACCACACTTGGAATATTGTGTTCAGTTCTGGTCCCCTGTTTACAGGAAGGCTGTGCAAGTTTTAGAGAGTGTACACAGGAGATTTACCAGGATGCTGCCTGGAATGGAGGGCAGTTCTTATGAAGAAAGGATAAGGGAGCTAAGGCTTTCTTTTTATTTGAGTGAAGAAGGGGGTGGGGTGACTTTGTGGAGGTGAACAAGATGATGAGAGGCACAGAGTGAGTGAATAGTCAGAGACTTTTCCCCCTATGGCATAAATGGCTATTACAAGGGGGTGTAATTTTAAGGTGAATGGAGGATGGATAAGAGGATAGAGAATGGTAGGTGGTTGGATGGACTCAATGCTGGTAGTAAAATTAGACACATCTGGGACATTTAATAGACTCTTGGACAGACACATGGATAATAGTAAAACGAAGGGTATGTAAGTGAGTTTGATCTTACAGTCGGATAAAAGGTTGGCATAGCATTATGGTCGAAGGGTCTTGGGCTGAACTGTTCTGTGTTCTATGTTCTGTCTGGTAAACTGGGTAATAAGCTCAGATCAGTGTAAAAAGGATATGGCATTCAGGAGGAGCTAGTGAACTGGATACAAAATTTGCTTGATGGTTGTAGACAGAGAGTGATGGGAGACATGTTGTTTTTCTGACTGGAGGCATGTGACCAGCGGTGTTGTTGGTCCACTGGTGTTTGTCATTTGGATAAATGGTTTGGATGGGAATATTGGTTTCCTGGTAAGTAATTGTTTTGGGTGACACTGAAATTGGTGGTAAAATGGGCAGTGAAGAAGGTTATCTATGAGACAACAGGATGAACAGTACTGCTGGGATAGTGGGTTGAAGAATAGCAGATGGAGTTTAATTAGATAAATGTGAAGTGTTTCATTTTGGTGAAACAAACCAGGGTGGGACTTGTACAGTTAACGTTCGGGCCCTGGGTAGTGTTGTCAGTCAGTGACCCAGTGACCCAGGTACACAGTTCTTTGTAAGTGGTGTCACTGGTAGACAGGCTGGTGAAGCAGGTGTTTGGGATGGTTACCTTCATTGGGGAGAGCATTAAGAGTAAGAGTTGGGATGTCATGTTGTGGCTGTAAAAGACATTGGTGTGGCCACCATAAAAACATTGTTGATCAGTGGGAAGAACTCACCTAGTTCACTAACCTCCTTTAGGGAAGGACATCAAATATTCAAACCTGGCCTGGCCGACATGTGACTCCAGACCCACAGCAATATGGCTGACACTGAGCTGCCCTCTGGGTAATTAACAGTGGGGTCAAAGAACGTTGTTCCAGGCAGTGACACCCACATCCCATGAATGAATAAATAAAAATACATATGCCCCTCCCTACCTCTGCAAACCCCTACAGCGGCAGCAATCCGTCCTGGCTTTGTAACACCCTGACCACTCTCTGTAACACTCTCACCACCTCCAGCACCTTCACATCTCCCTGTTCCTATCGTGTCAATGAACCCTGACCGTGGTTCCCCTTCCCACAACCCTCCTCCTGCGAGCAGACCCATTGCAATTCATTAACATTTATTCCTAAAGCACACTCTCACTTCAGGATTTTAAGTATTCTTTGGTGATCTTCTCAGCCTCATGACCTTGTATGATTCCTTTTGTCCTGAGTGAGGGATCAGTGTGAATTTCTTGCTGAGGTTTTTACCATTTCAATTGAATGTCCTTTTGTTGAGTATTTTGCATTGTCCCTTCAAATGTTTTCCACTATTCATTTACAGGCACATATTTCAGACTGTTTCGCCTGTTTACCTTGGTCAGTTCTCTCAAACTCATGCAATTGGCTATTTTTGTTTCTAGTTGTAGTTTGTCCTTTCTGCGATTCACTTTAAAACTTTATAATTCTTTAAACTGCACTTTATCACAATTTCCCGAAGGATCTCTGCAGGTGACATTACTCATTCACTAAGTTTCATTACACGGTCCCTCTGCGATAGTTATGTTCCTGAACAGTTGCACAATGTGTTTTTCAAAGAAACACTGAAAAAAAATTAACCGAACTCCTCTTCCAATATCAATGTTGTCCGTGTGATTGTCCCAGATTAAACAAATATTGAAGTTTTCCAAAATTATCACAATGCCTTTGTTAAAAAATTCCAATGAGTTCCTGTTTAATACAGTGATGAGCAATGGAATGCTGTTCGGTGGCTAAAACTGTTCTGTTGCTTGTGTCCTTGGCAAGTAGTCGCCAGAATTTATATTCAGACTGACTCTACTTCATGATCTAAGACCAAATGCTTTCTCTGTAATGCCTTTCTTAGTGTTACCCATTTTGCCTGAATTTCCGCAAGGTTGCGATCCATTGAATATTTATATCCACCTTTTGTTCATCCTGTAACCATATCTCTCTGGTGTCTAAACCTCTTTTATCTCAGTGTCACAAATCCATCTGCCTTATTGATAAGACTTCGTCCATTCAAAATAAAACGTAATTTACTCTTTCCCACAATTTCCTGTCACAAACCTATTCACTAATGTACAGTTTTAGTTAATCGCTGTCCCATCCTGTTCCTTTCTGATTGCCTTCAGTCACATCCCCATACTGTTCCGATGCTTCACCTTTTCTCTTTGGATTTGGAAAGCTCCTTTCACCTGGACCCTGTCCCTGCATCCTCGCTGTCAGTTTAAAGCCCTGTCCTTAAACCAACTGACATGATTGGCCATGACACTGGTCCCAGCACGGTTCCAGTGGGACCATCTTATTGGATTTTCTTATAAATCAGGTAGGGGATGTGGGTGTCTCTGACTGACCAGCCTTTATTGCCCAGCCCTAGCTGCCCATAAGCTGAGGAGCTTGCTTGGCCATTTCAGAGGGCAATTGAGAGGCAAACACTTTGCTGTGGGTATGTCGTGCAGATCTCGTTGTTGAAAGGACAAGTGGGCGTCACGATGGCTCAGTGATTAGCACTCCTGCCTCACAGCACCAGGGTCCCAGGTTCGATTCCAGCCGCGGGCGACTGTGTGGAGTTTGCACATTCTCCCCGTGTCTGCGTGAATTGCCTCTGGATGCTCCGGTTTCCTCCCACAGTCCACAGACGTGCAGGTCAGGCGAATTGGCCATGCTAAATTGCCCATCATGTTAGGTGTATTAGGTCGAGGGAGATGGGTCTGAGTGGGTTACTCTTGGGCCGAAAGGCCTGTTTCCACACTGTATGGAATCTAATCTGAGGGATTGGGATATATGTACATCAGCAATGGTTTCATATTTGTATATGGATTGTTAATTGCTATTTTTAAAATTATTGATTTTAAATTACACCACATCTTATGATGGGAATCAAACCTGCCTCCCCTGAGCATTAGCTGAGGTTTTTGACAAATGCCCTAACAATAATGTTACTAGGCCATCACTTCACCTGCTCACTGGTTGCTCATCCCTGAGCACGGATACATGAAGCTAAACCCATTCTTCCAACATGATTGTGTGATCCTGAATTCTTCCAGCACTCCAGTGATATCAGTCAGTCTCTCTCCATGTGGTATCCCTCACTGTGTGGGTCTAATTGCTGCCTCTGTCAGTGTCTCTCTCTCTTGCAGCTACTCCAGATCCTGAGCTAACAGAATTCTCCACTCCAGAGAGACGCAACAGCACAGGCCAGGGATGGAGTTTGAGATTTTCCAGATCTCTGTGGGGCTCATTTCCATTCTCCTTGTGTAACCCTCACTGCATCCGTCTAATTTCCCATTCTGTCTATTTCTCTGTCTCCTGTAGATACTCAGGAAGTTGCTGATTCAATAGACTTCCCAATTGCTGTGTGTCTCATCCATTACCTCATTGAAGATGGTTGGTCAGCCAGAGAGACAAAGGGCAGGGAGATCTGGAGCCTTCAATAAATTCTGCAGTGAGGTAAGATCACTCAGAGTGCACAGAGCAGAGAGCAATGAGAGGGCTCAAAACATTGGCCATCAAGACATGACATAGATACAGTGCTGGATGGGGAGCACAGTATAGACACACCCCATGCTCAATCACCACGTCTACTTTAACTTATGTTGCACTGAGACAGCATCGGGAGATCATAGTTATCAATCCAGCCCTGTGCTGTCTTAGTGAGCATCAGTACAACAGAGGGGAGAGTAGGCCTCTGACGAGAGGTTGCGAATGCTGCCTGGGATCTTTCTGTTCTGTGTTCTCCCTCCAACACTGTACTAAGACTCGCTACTCTGCAACACTGTATCTGTGGCATGGCTTGTGCACCAGTGTCTTCAGTCATTTTTAACTCCTATGACAGTAATTGTCCCTGTAACCTGCTCCATTCCCGATAGTCCCTCCACATATTTGGAATGTACTGCATTCTAGACTACCATCCCCATCGCTGTAACTTGCTTCAGTGTCTACAACATGCCTTATTTCGGTACTGTAATCCTCTTTAACCGAATACAGAGTGATACAGCACGGAAACAGAACCTGTGGTACAACTCCTCAATGCTGCCCATGTTACCTAAACTGAACGAGTCTCATTTGCCTGCGTTTGGCCCTTATCTCTTCAAACCTTCCCCTCTCCATGTACCTCCCCAAATGTCTTTTCCATACTGTAATTGTTCTTGTTTCTCCCATGTACCTGAGGCAGTCTGTTCCGTCTATGCACCATCCTCTGTGGATAATGTTGCCCCTCAGCTCCCTCTTTAAATCCTTGCTCTCTCACCTCATGTTTATACCCTCTAGTTTTTGACTCACCTACCCTTGGTTATTCACCATTCTTAGGGTCACCCCGTGGCCTCCTCTGCCCAAGGGAAATATTGAGGACAATGTTACAAATATCTCCAACGTATGTAACAAAGTGCTGGCCAATGTCGGCAAATGTGCCAAATGTCGCTTTCCCCACCCTGTCCACCTGGTACGCCACTTCCGAGGAACAATGTAACTTGCACCCCCTGGTCTCTCTCTCTCTCTCTCTTTCTCTCTCTCTCTCTCTCTCTCTCTCTCTCTCTCTCTCTCTCTCTCTCTCTCTCTCTCTCTCTCTCTCTGTTCGACAACCCTGCCCAGAACCCTTCCATTAACTGTGTTAGTCCTCCATGGGTTGTCTTAACAAAATCCAACACCTGGATTAAACTCCATCTTTCATTCCTTGGTTCACTGGCCCAGTTGGTCACGATCCCCTTTGATAACCGTATTTACTGCCCACTGCACCATTCATTTGATCATCAACAAACTTTCACACAATCACTCCTATATTTTCAACCAAATCGTTTCTGTAGATGATGCACATCAGTGGACTCAACCCTGATCCTTTCTTCAATAATGGAATAAAACAATATTCTTGTCATAAAGCCACACAGCATGGAAACTGACCCTTCAGTTGATATCCACCATAATCTAAAACTAAACTCTTCCCAGCTGCCTGTTGCTGGCCCATATCACTCTAACCCTTCTCTATTCACCTGTTTATCCAAATATCTTTTAAATGTTGTAATTGTACCCACATCAACCCCTTTCTCAGGAAGTTCATTCCACACTCAACCCACCTCTGTGTAGCAAATTGCCCCGTATCTTTTTTTTTGAACATTTCTCTCCTCTCACCTTAAAAATGTGGCCCCTCCTCTTGAGACTCCCCAATCCTGAGGAAAAGGCAACTGCCATTAAATCGATCTATATACCTCATTTTTTTCCCATAAACCTTTATAGCATCATGTCTCAACCTCCAGGCTCCAGTGAAAAAAGACTCAGCCGATCCAGCCATTTTTCAGAACTCAAGCCTTCCATACCCAGCAATATCCTGGTAAATCTCTTCTGAATGCCCTGCAGCTTAATGTTAAGTGGGCGACCAGAACTGGACAGAGTATTGCAGAACAGGCCTCACAAATGTCTGTGCAATCTCAACGTGATGTCCCAAATCCTCCACTCAATGGACTGAGCAATAGTCAGGCAGGCCAAGCACTGCCTTATCCATCCTGTGATGCAAGCTTCAATAATTATGTACCTGAACCCGGAGGTCCCTCTGCTCTAAAACACTAGCCGAATCCTTAACATTAATTGTATAACCTCTACCCTTGTTTGTTTTACCAAGTGCATTACCTCCTATTTACTCCGATTGAATTCCATCTCTAGTTTTTCAGCCCATTCACTCCCTTCATCAAGATCCCTTTGTAATCTCAGAAAACATCCTTCACTGTCCATGATGCCGCCGTCCAGCCTGCCAGCCCATCACACATGGCTGTCAGTAGTACACATACCTTTGCTAGAGGGTCCACAATTTCTTCCCTAACATCCCACAGTGTCCTGTGATACACTTAATCAAGTTCTGGAACATGCCATAGCTTTGTGTTTTAAAACCTCCAGCACCACCTCTTTTATAACATGCACTCTTTTCAAGTCATAGAGATATACAGCATAGAAACAGACCCTTCGGTCCCCAACTCGTCCAGGCTGACCAGAAGATCTAAATAAACCCCATTCCCTTTTCCAGCATTTGGCCCATATACGTCTACACCCTTACTATTCAGATGCCCATCCAGATACCTTTTAAATGTTGTAATTGTATCAGTCTCCATTACTTTCTCTCTCAGCTCATTCCATACACACATCACCATGTGTGTGAAGAAGCTGTCCCTTCAGTCCCTCTGTAAACCATTCACCTCTAACCTTAAACTTATTCCCTCTAGTTTTGGACTCCATAACTTCTGGGAAAAGGCCTTGAATGCTTACCCTATCCATACCGCTCATGTTCACATAAACCTCAGTAAGGTCATCCCTCCGCCTCCAATTCTCCAGTGACAGTAACCCCAGCTTTTTCAGCAACAACCCGGGCAATATCTTGTTAATCTTTTCTGAGCCCTTTCAAGTTTCACAACATCCTTCCTGTAGCAGAGAGACTGGATTTGCAGAGAACTCCAATTGTGGTCTAATGTGTTACTCTTGTTCCCTGAGTTCCCCAGTCTTTCTCCACAGTAAGTTCTGGAGTGAAAAAATAGTTTACGATCTTAGCAAATATTCTGCAGTTCCACACATCGATGGCCTCCTTGATCTTTAATGGACACTATTTTGTCCTGAGTTACTTATGCACTCTTAATATACTGATACAATCACTTTTGGATTCCCCTTTCCTTCTCTGCTAAGGCTATTTCATTTAGTCTTTCTCCATTCCTGTTTTCTACTCAAGGTGTATTCCTACAGCCCCTGTATATCCTCAGGGATTCCCTTGATCCAGCTGGCTATACCTGACCCCTTTTCCTTGACCAGCCAGTGTTTCCTCAATAGACAGCCAGTGTTTCCGAATGCTGTCAGCATTGACCTGCACACAAATAGGAAAATGCTGGCGCTGATCGATCAGTTTATCTCACTTTTAAAATATTCTCACTTGCCAAACTTCCCTTTCCCTGTAAATAATTCCCTTCCCCAATCCCATTTTGAAAGTTCCTGGCTAATACGATCAAGATTGGTCAGGCCCCATTTTATAACTTGCACTTGTGGACCAGGCCTGTCCTTTTCCAAAGCTGTTTTCAAACTATTAGAACTGTGGTCACTTTGGCAAAACGCTTTCCCACTCACATCTCAGTCCCTTTCCCTACCTTGTTTCCCAAGGGGAGGTCAGGTTTTGCCCCTTTCTCTTTTCAGGCCATTTACATATTGTTTGGGAGTTTTCTGGAACACAATTACCGAATTCCTCCCTTGCAAACACTGAGCACTGGCAGTCCCAGTCTAAGATGGAAAGTTCAAAAACCCCAACCATAACAGCCTTATTATTATGGTTGATATTTAAGATGTCCTGACATATTTGTTCCTCAGTCTGCCACAGATTATTCGGGGTCAGCAGTCCGATTGTATCAGAGTGATGACCCATTCTTATTTCTCTGTTCCACTAACATAGCTTCACTGGGCGATCCCACAGGAATATCCTCTCTAAGTACTGCTGTGATGATTCATGCAATCAAACCCCACCACCACACGTCCTCTCTTGCCTCCCCTTGCTGTAGTATCTCTACCTTGAAACAATGAGCTGCCAGTCCTGCCCCTCCCTCAGCTGTGTTTCTGTTATAACTATAATATCCCAGTCCCATGTTCCAATTCATGCCTTGAGTTCATCTTCCTTAGCTGTCAGGCCCCTTGCATTGAAATAAATGTAGTTTAATCATCAGTTTTCCCCTATTCCCTGCTATGTTCTTGCCTGCCTTGTCTGCTGAAATTGCTGTCTTTAACTCGTGAACCAGCCTCAATATTCTTTCTGGCCTTATGTTTGTTTATTTAAGGTCCAACACCCTGCCAGACCAGGTTATATCCTCTCAAGCAGCTCTAGCAATTCACCCCACCAGGATGTGGGTCCCTCTCCCGCTCCGAGTTCAGGTGCCTTTCTCACCCTGTCTCCCTGCGCTGACACTTTCAGGGATCTATGGATTTGTCCACCAAGGTCCCTGTATTCCTCAGTACTCCGCAAGGACCTACCGTTCATTATGTCTGTCCTTCGCTTATCGTACCTCCCACAGAGTATTACCTCACTTCAATCAGACCTAAACTTTGCTTAGATTATCATCCAATCGACATCGGACTGCAGACGGAGACCATCCTCCTCACTGTGAACAACACCCTCACCTTTCATGTCATCTGCAAACCGACTAATGATAACTTGAATGTGAAAGCAGAAGTTATTAATGTTCTCTGGTTCCTGCACAAATCCCTGTGGTACACCCGCTGGTGAAAGTATTCTATCCACCAATTTTGCATCCAATTTGCCAACTTGCCTTGGAACCCAGTCCTTTTGGACCAGCCTTCCATTTTGCATCTTGTCAAAGGACTTATTCAAGCCCATGTCAACCACATCATCTGCACAGCGCTCATCAATATACTTAAGCACCATTTCAAAAAAAACTGAACTGAATTTCTCAGACAGTATCTTCCTCTGCCAAATCCGTGATGACTAAACCGAGTTGATCCTTACCTTTGCAAGTGTTGATTCATCCTCGCAATTGTTTCCAATAATTTCCCTCCCCCTGCTGTCAGACTATCTGCTCTGTAATTACCTGGCCTACCCCTGCTGCCCTTCTTGAACAAAGGAACCACTTTAGTGATCCTCCAGTTATTCGGCACTTCACCTGTGGCCAGCAAAGTATTAAATATATCCACCAGGGCCCCAACATGGGGTCAAAGAATGATGGTTCAGGCAGTGACACCCACATCCCATGAATGAATAAATAAAAATACACATGTCCCTCCCTACCTCTGCAAACACCTCCAGCTGCAGCAATCCGTATTGGCTTTGTAACACCGTTCAGGCCCTGACCATTCTCTGTAACACTCTCACCACCTCCAGCACCTTCACCTCTCCCTGTTCCTATCGTGTCAATAAACCCTGACAACGGTTCCCCTTCCCATTGCCCTCCTCCTGCGAGCAGACCCATTGCAATCCCTTTAAAACTTACTCCTAAAACTCTCTCTCACTTCAGGATTTTAAGTACTTTGTGGTGATCTTCTCAGCCTCATAATTTAATATGATCCATTTTGTTCTGAGTGAGGGACTGGTGGGGATTTCTTGCTGAGTTTTTGTCTGTTTCAGTGGAATGTCCTTTTGTTGAGTGTTTTACACTGTTCCTTCAAATGTTTTCCACTGTTCATTTCCAGACACATATTTCAGTCCGTTTAGCCTGTTTACCTTGGTCACTTCTCCTCTCAAACCCATGTAATTGCCTATTTTTGTTTCTCGTTGTCCTTTCCGTGACTCACTTTAAAACTTTATATTTCTTTAATCTGCACTTTATCACAATTTCCCAGAGGATCTCTCCAGGTGACATTACTCATTCACTAAGTTTTATCACACAACAATCGCTCTGAGACAGTTACGTCCCTCGCCAGTTGCACAATGTGTTATTTTAAGAAACACTGAAAATAATTCTCTGATCTCCTCTTCCAATATCACTGTTGTCAGTGTGATTGACCCAGACTTTGCGAATATTGACGTTTCACCATGCCTTTATTAAAAATTCCAATGAATTCCTATTGATTGCAGTGAAGAGCCATGAAATGCTGTTTGGTGGCTAAAACAGTTCTGCTGCTTGTGTCCCTGGCAAGTACTAGCCAGAATTTACATTCAGACTGACTCTACTTCATGATCTGATGCCAAATGCTTTCTCTGTAAGGCCTTTCTTACCCATTATTGTTAGCGTCGTCCACTTTGCCTGAATTTGCACAAGGTTGTGAACCATTGAATATTTATGTTCCACCTTTTGTTCCCCTGACACTGACCTGGTGCTGCTCTGATAGAAAACACTGTCTGTGCATTGTGGTAACCTCCAGATCTACATGACTGACCACAGCTCACTTAATCAAAGCCTTCATTTAGAATGTTCTTTATTTTAATATTTTTAAATGGCAGTTTTGTGAAATGCAGGAATTGAGGAGTTGTGATTTTTAAAAGAATGAAACTTTTGTCATTGACCCTGACCCATGCAATGGGGATTCGTGGATTCTGTAGATCTCTGCAGACAATCACTCAGAGGGTTGTATCACCAGGGAATCTGAGTGCAGATAATCTTTGCTTGGTAGAGTGTCAATTTACCATTTATGTCGGCTAGGACACAGTGTTTCTGGAGAATGTATAACTGTGTAAATACCTCACTGACAGGTTTAGGGGTGAGTGCACTGGGCCCTGCGCACCAACAGCTGGGAAACCTCATGCTGTTTGTATGTCGCAAAAGTGAGAATTGCAGATGCCGGAGATCATAGTCTCGATTAAGTGGCGCTGGAAAAGCACAGCAGGTCAGGCAGCATCTGAGGAGCGGGAAAATCGACGTTTTGCCCAATTTCAATTTTCCCGCTCCTCAGATGCTGCCTGACCTGCTGTGCTTTGCCAGCGCCACTCTAATCGTGACTCTGTTTGTGGGGCTTGGCACAGACTGGGTGAGAGCAACTCCATAAATAAATGACAGATATGGAGCTTGGGATCCTCCTGCTGTGTTTGACCTTTTGCCATATCGTCATCTCCCTCCCATGAGTGAGCGTGACATGTTCTCCTGTCCTGACAATGTCCACTCCCTATAAACCCTTCCATCTGTTGAACATCTCCCTTCTGTCTCACTGCCTCCAGTCCCACTAAGCTGGCCTTGGTCTCGTATCTCCTGCAGTCCCAAAAGACCTTGCTCTTTGTTATCGCCTTGCATTCCTTTGAGCTGTGTGGGAACAAACCTGAAGGAGATTTGGGCCATTGGAAGAAAAAGACAACTCCCCCTTCTCCACCTTTGTCAAACAGAGTCTGCTTGTTTGTCTCTCTCCCATAAGGGGAAGTGGGCATCCTTTCAGCATCCACCCTGTCCATTCCCCTGAGGATCTGTACATTTTAATGAGGACAACTGTCCTCCTGATGACCCGCAGTGGCACAGCACCGAAGTGACAGGTATATGTTCGTATAATGTTTACGACGACTTCCTTTGCTCGACCCCTTCATCATTCTGAAACCTCCCCCAGTCTGGACAGTGCTCCAAACCAATCATTACTGAGAATGCTCCACCCTCCCTACCTCTTTAGACTCTGCTACAATCCTCCTTGTCTGCGTGAACCCCACCAATTTTCCACAGTCCATCCAACTTATTCGATCTCCTACAGCCCTCACCATCTCCGTATGCTCCAGTCACTACATTTCTCCATGCCTCTGTAAACCCCTCCAGCCCCTCCAAATCTACCTATCTCTTCAAGGTTCAACAGTTCCAAAAACCATTCCTCTACCTGGAACTTCCACCAGAGACCACTAGCCTCCATATCTCTCTAATCCCCTGCACTTCTCTCTATCTCTGTTCCCAGCTTCAGTCCTGACAACCTTACTTCCATGTACAACATCATCAAGTCCATGCAATCCTCCCGAACTGTGGGAACCTCCAAAAGACCTTACAATTCTATCTCGGTGTCTGACTGCCTGCAGTGATTTGAAACTTCGGCAATTAGCGTCAGAAGAATCATAGAGATGTACAGCATGGAAACAAACCCTTCGGTTCAACACGTCCATGCCAGTCCAGTCGCACCAACCAGCACCCGATCCATATCCCTCCAAACACTTCCTATTCATGTACCCTTCCAGATGCCTTTTAAATGTTGCAATTGTGCTAGTCTCCACCACTTCCTCTGGCAGCTCATTCCAAACATGTACCACCCTCTGTGTGAAAACGTTGCCCCTAAGGTCTCTTTTATATCTTTCCCCTCTCACCCTAAACCTATGCCTTCTAGTTCTGGACTCCCCAAATCCAATGAAAAGACTTTGCTGACTTATCCTATCCATGCCCCTCATAATTTTGTCAACCTCTATAAGATCACCCCTCAACCTCTGACGCTCCAGGGAAAACAGCCCCAGCCTTTTCAGCCTCTCCCCATAGCTCAGATCCTCCAACCCTATCAACATCCTTGTAAATCTTTTCTGAACCCTTTCAAGTTTCATAACATCCTTCCGATAGGAAGGAGAACAGAATTACACACGATATTCCAAAGTTGGCCTAACCAATGTCCTGTACAGCCGCAACATGACCTCCCAACTCCTGTACTCAATACTCTGAATAATAAAGGAATGCATACCAAGTGCCGCCTTTGCTATCCTATCTACCTGTGACTCTACTTTCAAGGAGCTCTGTACTGCATTTGAAAAATTGGCGAGACAGATGGAGTGGCCTGAGGTCTTGTGGGTAAAGCTAGTTCAGTCTAAACTGTTAGGCAGAGCCAGTGAGTTATTTGCAGTGCTGTTTCATGAGTGGTCAGGAGGTTATGAGCATGTCAAACAGGCTATTTTAAGTGCTTGTGGATTAGTACCAGAAGTACTAGTAGTGTCATTAAAAAAGAGAAGGTGCTAGAAAAGCTAAAAGGTCTAAAATTGATAAATCTCCTGGCCCCGATGGGCTACATCCTCGAGTTCTGAGGGAGGTGGCTGAGGAAATAGCGGAGGCTTTGGTTGAGATCTTTCAAAAGTCACTGGAGTCAGAGAAAGTCCCAGGTGATTGGAAGATCTCTGTTGTAACCCCCTTGTTCAAGAAAGGATCAAGACAAAAGATGGAAAGTTATAGGCCAATTAGCCTAACCTCGGTTGTTGGTAAAATTCTAGAATCCATCATTAAGAATGAGGTTTTTAAATTCTTGGAAGAGCAAGGTCTGATTAGAACAAGTCAACATGGATTTAGTAAGGGGGCGTCGTGCCTGACAAACCTGTTGAAGTTCTTTGAAGAGGTGACAAGTAGGTTAGACCAGGGAAACCCAGTGGATGTGGTCTATCTAGACTTCCAAAAGGTCTTTGATTACGTGCCACACGGGAGGCTGCTGAGTAAGGTGAGGGTCTATGGTGTTCGAGGTGAGCCACTGGTATGGATTGAGGATTGGCTGTCTGACAGAAGGCAGAGAGTTGGGATAAAAAGTTCTTTTTCAGAATGGCAGCCAGTGTTGGGGCCACAGCTGTTCACACTATATATTAATGATCTGGATAAAGAGACTATGGACATTCTAGCAAAGTTTGCCGATGACACAAAGTTAGGTGGACAGGCAGGTCGTACTGAGGAAGTGGGGAGGCTGCAGAAGGATCTAAACGGTTTGGAAGAGTGGTCCAGGAAATGGCTGATGGAATTCAATGTGAGCAAATACGAGGTCTTGCACTTTGGAAAAAAGAATACAAGCATGGACTACTTTCAAAACGGTGAGAAAATTCATGAAGCCAAAGTACAGAGGGATCTGGGAGTGCTAGTCGAGGATTCTCTAAATGTAAACATGTAGGTTGAGTCCATGATTAAGAAAGCGAATGCAATGTTGTCATTTATCTCGAGGGTTGGAATATAAAAGCACCGATGTGCTACTTTATAAAGCTCTGGTTAGGCCCCATTTGGAGTACTGTGTCCAGTTTTCGGCCCCACACCTCAGGAAGGACATACTGGCACTGGATCGTGTCCAGAGGAGATTCACACGGATGATCCCTGGAATGGTAGGTCTAACATATGAGGAACGGCTGAGGATCCTGGGATTGTATTCATTGGAGTTTAGAAGATGAAAGGGAGATCTAATAGAAACTTACAAGATAATACATGGCTTGGAAAGGGTGGACGTTAGGAAATTATTTCCATTAGTCGAGGAGACTAGGACCCGTGGACACAGCCTTAGAATTAGAGGGGGTAAATTCAGAACAAAAACGCGGAGATATTTCTTCAGCCAGAGAGTGGTGGGCCTGTGGAATTCATTGCCGCAGAGTGCAGTGGAGGCTGGGATGCTAAATGTCTTCAAGGCAGAGATTGATAAATTCTTGATGTCACAAGGAATTAAGGGCTACGGGGAGAATGCGGGCAAATGGAGTTGAAATGCCCATCAGCCATGATTGAATTCGGAGTGGACTCGATGGGCCGAATGGCCTTACTTCCACTCCTGGGTCTTATGGTCTAAGCGTATCGACAGCGGTTCAAAAACATAAAGAAGGAACCAGTACAGACTTATGTTGAGTTCTAAAGCATTAAACATAGTAATCTTTCTGCAACATCTCCAGTCTCCATGCCCCTCCCTATCATGTTGAACTGCTCCAACCCCCACAAGCTTTTCTGCCTGTGTACGCGATCAAGTTTATACAACGCTTCAGATTTCTGTTGTGTCCTGCAGACCCGTTTTTTGTGAATTCTGCCGATCACTGATACTCTCCCCATCTGTGTAAATGTTTCCAGCCATTACAATTCACTTTACTGTGCAGCCCCCACCAGACCTGACAGCCATCACTATCTGTCAAAGCTACTTCTGGTCTATATCCTCCGAATTGTTGAAACCTGCTCTCGCCATTGCACCCCCCATTATTTCCTTACGTTGGGTCTCTAAAACTGTCCCTGTCAGGTTAATCTCCTCCACTGCACACAACTCTCCCTGTCTGTGTAATCTCTTCAATTCCTTCAGTTCCTATATACCTATGTATTGGTGTGACTGCTTTGTGGCCATTGTATCCTTGTTTATATCTGCAAAAGGCTCTGCTCACTGTCACACATCCTATGTTTATAAGTGAACCTGGTCTCTCACAAGCCTCTCCATGACTCTCTCATCCAGTCTCTACAAGCTTCCCTATCCCTGTCGTATCTTGCAGCATGCACACCACTCACTCTCTCTGACACTCCTTCCAGAACATAAAATCATCTCTCCTTCTACCTTTATCCATTCTATAACTTCCTCCCTCTCCCTGCAACATTCCCCAGTGTATATCAGCGTCCATGTGGTTGTAACATTCTCCAGTCCATACCAGCCTCCCTTTCCCTGTAATATTCTCCAGTCCATACCATCCTCCCTGTCACTGTGATATTCTCCAGATCCCACAACTGTTGTTAAATGTACGACATCCTGGAATCATGTGAATGTATCTATACCCTGATCAACATCGACCATGTTACGATCCACAACCCTACACACGTCCCTCTCTCTGAAGTCTAATCAAAGACGCTTTATCTCTCTAAAAGTTTTCTCCTGTGAACATTCTGTACCAACTGTAACTATGTTTAACCCTGCAACATTGTCGCGCCCCCCAAACATCTCTCCAACTCTGTGATCTCTATCCATCCCTCAAAGGCCCTCTCTCGGTGACACGAGCCATGCATTTGCAACAAGGCAGATGGAATGACAGCATTAACTGAAGGGAACAGATATGATCCAACTGTTATTGTGGAGGGGTGGCTGCAGAATGACCATGACAGCAATGTGATTATTGAGGGGTTGTAGGGATTTAGGCAGGATCAGCAAAAAACCAAACAAGGTCCCGTTTTGTTGTGAAGAAAGGATGCAGTCAATACATTAGTGAGACAGCTAATTTAATCTGGGAATCAAAATATAGAGTCATTTTGAATGGACAGCTTCCAAATAGCAAGGGGGATCTGGAAGATCAAATCACAATCCATGCTCGTTGGTAAGTTGGATACAATATTTTCTTGGTGATAGTAGACAGAGGCATGTGCAGTGGTCAGTTTCTGATTGAACGTCTGTGGCCAATGCTGTTTCACAAGGATCAGTGTGACAATGTCTGTGTGTAATTCATATCTGAGATTCAGATGAAAAGGTCAGCAGTTTGATTAGTATTTTGCAGACGACATTTGGAAAGGCATGTAATGATTAGGGATAGTTAGGGGAATTGTGGATAGTGAGGAAAAGTGTTAAAGGTTGCAGCACTATGTAGATCAGCTGGAACGTTGTGCAGAGAAATCGCAAATCGAATTTCATCGGGACAAGTGTGAAGTGATGCATCTATGATTTAAAATGGAAGAGAGAAGTACACTAATTGACTAATTGGAAACATTGATAAATAGATGACCTTGGATGCAAATCCGTAGCTCCCTCAAAATAATGACACAATAGGATGTGGTGGTAAAGGAGGAGTATGGTATGCTTAGCTTCATTGGTCGCAGTATTGAGTACAGACGTTTGCATGTCATGTTGTGACTGAATGAAATTTCATTCGGCCATGTTTGGAATGTTGCGTGTCGTTCCCATTGCCACACTACAGGAAGGATGTGGAGGCTTTGGAGAGGTTGCAACAGAGGGTTGGCAGAATGTTGCCTGGATGAGAATGTGTTTACTGTAAGGAGGTTGGACACAGTTGGATTGTTTTGCGAGAATATCGGAGACTGAGGGGTGACCTGGTACAGGTATATAGCATTAGGAGAGGCTATATAGTTGGACAGTTGGAATCCTTCTTCCAATGTAGAAATATCAAATACTCGGGCGCCTCGGTTTAAGGTGAGAGTGAGAAGTTTTAACTGAGGTGAATGAGGCCAGTTGTCTTTACCGAGAGGGTGGAACTGCTCAGGAGATGGGAGAGGTGGTAATGAGCGCAAAGTTTTGAAGTGGCATTGAGACAGAAACATGAACAGGCAGAGAATAGAGAGATATCACCCATGTGCAGGCAGATGGGATTAGTTTAGAATAGCATAATGTTCAGCACAGCCATGGTGCTTTTCTATTTTCTAACTTAATGGCATCTACATGTAAAAGCGCCTCAAAATCCTGGATGTTTCATTCCATTCCATACCAGGAAAGGTGAGGAAAGGTGAGGTCACCCTGTTAGGAGTCTTTTACAGGCCTCCTAATAGTCCTAGAATCATTGAAGAAAGGATAGGGAAGGTGATTCAGGAGATGAGTGACAGTAATAGGGTGGTTGTTATGGGGGACTTAAACTTTCCTGATATTGATTGGGAAAGCTATAGCTCAAGTTCGTTAGATGGGTCAGTGTTTGTTCAATGTGTGCAGGAGAGTTTCCTGACACAATATGTAGACAGGCCAACAAGAGGTGAGGCCATACTGGATTTGGTTCTGGGTAACGAACCAGGCCAGGTGTTACAATTAAAGGTAGGTGAGCACTTTGGGGATAGTGACCATAATTCGGTGATTTTTACTCTCGTGATGGAGAGGGATAAGTGTGTACTACAGGGCAAGAGTTACAGTTGGGGTAAGGGAAATTATGATGCGGTGAGGCATGACTTAGGATGTGTGGCTTGGAAAAGTAGACTCCAAGGCAAGAGTGTAAAGGATATGTGGAACTTGTTCAAGGGGCAACTATTGAGTGTCCTTGATAATTATGTACCTGTCAGGCAGGAAGGTAAGGGTCGTGCGAGGGAGCCGTGGTTTAATAAGGAATTGGAATCCCTTGTTAAATGGAAGAGGGCGGCCTATCTCAAGATGAGACGTGAAGGTTCAATTGGGGCGATTGAGAGTTATAGGGTAGCCAGGAAGGACCTGAAGAGAGAGCTAAAAGCAGCAAGGAGGGGACATGAAAGGTCCTTAGTCGATAGGATTAGGGAAAACCCTAAGGCTTTCTATAGGTATGTTAGGAATAAAAGAATGACTAGGGTAGGAATAGGTCCAGTCAAGGATAGTAGTGGGAAGTTGCGTGTGGAGGCGGAAGAGATTGGGGAGACACTGAATGAATACTTTTCTTCAGTATTTACTCAGGAACAGGGCATTGTTGTAGATGAGAATACTGAGTCACAAATAAGTAGAATGGATGGCTTTGAGGTATGTAGAGAAGAGGTGTTGGAAATCCTGGAAAAGGTGAAAATTGATAAGTCCCCTGGGCCTGATGGCATTTATCCTAGGATTCTCTGGGAAGCAAGGGAGGAGATTGCAGAGCCATTGGCCTTGATTTTTATGTCCTCTTTGTCTACAGGAGTAGTCCCAGAAGACTGGAGGATAGCAAATGTGGTTCCCTTGTTCAAAAAGGGGAGTAGGGATAGCCCTAGTAACTATAGGCCGGTGAGTCTCACTTCTGTTGTGGGCAAAGTCTTAGAGAGAATTGTAAGGGATAGGATTTATGCACATCTGGATAGGAATAATGTGATCAAGGATAGTCAGCATGGTTTTGTGAAGGGCAAGTCGTGCCTCACAAACCTTATTGAATTCTTTGAAAAGGTGACGAAGGAGGTTGATGAGGGGAAAGCGGTAGATGTGGTATATATAGATTTTTGTAAGGCGTTTGATAAGTTTCCCCATGGTAGGCTACTGTAGAAAATACGGAGATATGGCATTGAGGGTGAGTTGGAGGTTTGGATTAGGAATTGGCTGGATGGAAGAAGACAGAGGGTAGTAGTTGATGGCAAAGTTTCTTCATGGAGTGCCGTCACTAGCGGTGTTCCGCAAGGATCTGTTTTGGGACCATTGCTGTTTGTCATTTTTATAAATGACCTGGAAGAGGGGTGAGAAGGTTGGGTGAGCAAGTTTGCGGATGATACGAAAGTCGGAGGAGTTGTTGACAGTGAGGAAGCATGTGGCAGGTTACAGCAGGATATAGAGAAGCTGCAGAGCTGGGCAGAAAGGTGGCAGATGGAATTCAATGTAGCTAAGTGCGAGGTGATTCACTTTGGGAAGAATAACAAAAAGATGGGGTACTGGGCTAATGGTCGGATACTTGGTAGTGTGGATGAGCAGAGGGATCTTGGTGTCCATGTACACAGATCTCTGAAAGTTGCCACCCAGGTGAATAGTGCGGTGAGGAAGGCATATGGCGTACTGGCTTTTATTGGTAGAGGAATTGAGTTCCGGAGTCCTGAGGTCATGATGCAGTTGTATAAGACTCTGGTACGGCCGCATCTGGAATATTGTGTGCAGTTTTGGTCGCCATACTATAGGAAGGATGTGGAGGCATTGGAACGGGTGCAGAGGAGGTTTACCAGGATGTTGCCTGGTATGGAAGGAAAATCGTATGAGGAAAGACTGAGGCACTTGGGGCTGTTTTCACTCGAGAAAAGAAGGTTTAGGGGTGACTTGATTGAGGTGTACAAGATGATTAGGGGGTTAGATAGGGTAGACAGTATGAACCTTTTCCCGCGTATTGAGTCGGGTATTACAAGGGGGCATAGCTTTAAATTAAGGGGGGGTAGATATAGGACTGATGTTAGGGGTAGGTTCTTCACTCAGCGAGTCGTTAGTTCATGGAATGCCCTGCCAGTAACAGTGGTGGACTCTCCCTCTTTATGGGCATTTAAGAGGGCATTGGATAGGTATATGGAGGATAGTGGGTTAGTGTAGTTTAGGTGGGCTTGGATCGGCGCAACATCGAGGGCCCAAGGGCCTGTACTGCGCTGTATTCTTCTATGTTCTATGTTCTATGTTCTATGTTCTATTTCTCTCCCATTCTCCAAAACCCCAATGGGTTCTAGGTCAATCTGATCATTATAACCGAGGTGTGGTCTGACTTGTACCTTGCATTGTTTTAGCAAGACCTCCCCATTTTTAGACTCCGTTCCCTTTGTAATAAAGACCAGCATTTGATTTGCCTTCTCAGTTACCTGCTGACCCTATTAGCTACCTTTTGCAGATTGATGCATAAGAATTCCCAAAATCCTTTGTGCAGTCAGTCTGAAACCAAACGGTGTTACCCCGACAGTAAGTCGGGAATGTGCTGGAATGTGTTATAAAGGTTATGACAATAAATGGTAACTGGATGCTTAGAAACAATGGGAGATGCATGATTTTATAAAAAGGGATATTTTTAAATCTGTTGGATTCTATATTTTGGTGTGACCATAAATGGCAGAATACATAAGGGTGGGGGAGGCTAGTTGCGGTAGAGGGATATTTCAGAAGCATTTTGACAAGTATCAACAAGGGCTAAAAATTAGCTCGGGAGAGAATAGGGCCCCTGAAAGGTCAATGATGTTGTCTGTGTAGAATCACTGCTGATGGGTGAGATACTGACCAAATATTTTAAGTTCCGATTTACTATGGAGAAAGATATGGAAGCTCGGGTACTTGGGAAAATACACAGTGATGTCTTGAAAAGAATGCACATATGAGAACAGGAGGTGCTGAATGTCTTAAAATGCAAAAAGTTAGATAAAACCTTGGGACATGATCAGATGTATCCCAGCGCCTTGTGAGAAACGAGGGAGGAAATTACAAGGCCCCTTCCAGAGATATTTGTATCATCGACAGCTACTATGGACCAGTGAGATTGATGGCGGGGGTGGTAAGTTGTTGGAGGAGATTCTGAGAGAAACAATCATCGTGCATTTGGAAAGGTAAGGACAGATTAATGATCGTCAGCATGGCTTTGTGCATGGGAAATCATGACTCAAACCTAAGTGTGGAGTTAGACAAGTGACAGATCAAAGCAGAGCAGTACATGATGTCCACATGAACTTTAGCAAGGCATTTGACAAATTTCTGCATGGCAGACTGGTTAATAAATTTAGATCACACATAACCAGGGAGCACTCACCAACTGGATACAAAACAGGATTGACGGTGAGAGACAGAGCGTGTTCATAGAGGGTTGCCGCTCAAACTGCAGGCCTATGACCAACGGTGTGCCGTTGGGTTCGGTGCTGGGTCACTGTTGTGCACCATTTATATAAACAGTGTGGATGATAATACAGGAGTCATGGTTAGCAAGTTTGTCAGTGAAAATGAAATGGGTGATAAAGTGGACAGTGAAGAGGATTATCGAAGAGTACAATGGGATCAACAGTATTGCTGGACCAATGAGGTTATGAATAACAGGTGGAGAAATGCAAGATGTTGTATTGTGGTAAAGCAGACCATGCTCGACTTGTACAGTAAATGTTCGGGCCCTGGGCCGTGTTGTCAATCAGTGACCCAGTGATGCAGGTAGACAGTTCTTTGAAAGTAGCGTCATGGGTAGACAGGCTGGTGAAGCAGGCATTTTGGGATGGTTCCCCTTCATTGGGCAGAGCATTGAGAGTAGGAGTTGGGATGTCATGGTGTATCGGTACAGGATATTAGTGAGGCCACTTTATAAGCATTGTTGATTATCTGGAAAAAATCAACTTGTTCACGTATGTCCTTTAGGGAGGGATATCTGACATTCTTACATGGTCTGGCTCACATGTGACTCCAGTCCCACAGCAATATGGCTGACTCTGAGCTGCCTCTGGGCAATTAGCAGTAGGGCAATGTATGCTAGTCCATCCGGTGACATCCTTAGGCTGTGAATGAATCAATGAAAATACATATGTCCATCCTGACCTTTGCAAACAGCTCTAGTTGCAGCAATTCGTACTGGTTTTCTAATATTGTTCAGGCCTTTGCCCCTCTCTGTAACACTCTCACCACCTCCAGCACCTTCAGCTCTCCCTGTTCCGATCATCTGATTAAATGCTCACAATGTTTCCTCTTCCTACTGTACTCCTGCTAGGAGAAACCCTAGCGATCTCTTTAACAAATGTGTCCACGTTTCTAAACATTGGCTGCTTCAGAATTGATCGTTTTTTTCATAGAACATAGAACAGTACAGCACAGAACAGGCGCTTCAGCCCACGATGTTGTGCCGACCACTGATCCTCATGTATGTACCCTTAAATGTCTGTGACCATATGCATGTCCAGGAGTCACTTAAATGTCCCCAATGACCCTGCCTCCACAACTCCACATCTCTTAATCAAATCTGTTAAGTCCTGGGCCAAGACCATCCGAAGTGGGGAAGAAGCATTGCGAAGGTGTCAAGCTCCTCGAGATTTGCTGTGGGGAAAATGGGAATCCAGGAGAAAACAGCACAAGGAGCGTGCTGTCACACCAATGCCCCAACTACCCCCTTTCCATGGCCACCTTCTGCCCCAAGTGTAACAGAGTCTGTGGAAGGCCACATTGGTCTGTGCAGCCAAATCCAGACTCCCCACCCACCCCCCAACTGAGAGTGGGAGAGAGTCAGCCTCGTCTGTGACCCACCGCCAAAGAGATGATAAGATACCAAGGTTGAATCCCCTCACAATTATCCCAGTACCTTTGTTACAAATTCAAACAAATCCCTGCTAATGCAGTGTCTAATAATGTGATATCACTCAGTATCTCTCCATGTGGTATCCCTCGCTGTGTCGGTCTATTTGCTGCCTCTGTCAGCATTTCTCCCTCTTACAGATGGTCTGAGATCCTGAGTCAACAGAATTCTCCATTCCAGGGAGATGCAGCTGCACAGGCCAGGGATGGAGAGTGGGATTTTCGAGATCTCTGCTGGACTCGGTGCCACTCTGCATGAGTTATCCTCACTACATCAGTCTAATTTCCCATTCTGTCTATTTCTGTCCCATGCAGGTAATCAGGATGTTCCTAACTCCTGTCTGATCCATCGCCTCATTGAAGCTGGTTAGTCAGCCAGAGAGAGATGGAGAGGGAGATCTGGAGCCTTCAGTAAATCCTGCGGCCGGTAAGATCACTCACAGTAAACAGCACAGGGTGGGGGTAGTAGACTTCTATATTCAGACACGGAAGACAGGACATGGATACAGAGCTGGGCAAGGAACAGCAACATTCTAGGCTTCATTTCCACCACGTTGTGAGGGTCCTGCTTTCACCTTTGCTGTACTGGTCCTCAATGCAACAGCAAGGCATCAATCCTGGCCCATGCTGTGTTAGTGATCTCTGTAATATTCTCCAGTCCCAATAATCCTTCCTCTGTTTGGAATCTCCACACCATTCTCTCTCGCTCTGTCTCTGTCAGGTTCTCCAATCCCTAACACCCTAATTCCTAAACTTCTGCAGTAGATACTAAATTCCTTCATCCCTGTAAACCCTGACAGTCCTGTCTATCCCTGTAAGATCCTCCCACCAATACCACCCTCCATGTCACTGTATTTGTCTTTAACCTCTCCATCGGTCCCTACCTAGGTAATCTTCTCCAGTTCCTACAACACTTCCTTAGCTGTGAAAAAATTGTAATCTGCTTATCCTTCTCCAATTCTTTGATCTTTATCTTGTTAAATCTCACCCTCATTCCCGACACCATACCCCTCGCGACCGCAGGAACCTCTTTCAGTTTGTGCAACCCTCCCCATTTGTGTAACTTCTCCCACCCAGTAATCTGGCATTCTCCATTGCCTTCCTATCTATGTAGCCTCCAGAGCCTAGAAACCGCCTTATATCTGTAAACGTCTTCAGTCATGACAACCTTCCATATCTCTGTTAGTATACACAATACTCTCCTCGATGAAACAGCTCCCTGTCTGTGCCTCTCAGTCTGCCTACCTCTTCCTTTCTCTATCCCTATCCCTATCTCCAGAATCTAATCCAGCTCCCTCTATCTCTGTAAATTCCTCCAATCCCCAAACCCCTTTGTCCCACTGACATTCTTGACCAGATGTAACTCTGTTTAACTCTAAGATCCTCGAGCCCCTGTAAGCCTCCCTATCTCTGTAACCTCTACGCATCTGTTCAACCTCCCCACTACTGAGGAGTGACTCGCTGTATTCGCCATAAGGCAGATGGAATGACAGTGAAGAGATATTATGGAACTATCTGTTAGCTGCAGAATGACCATCGCTGGGAGGTGAATACTGAAGGGTTGTTGGGATAGGCCATAGAGTCAGAGAGATGTACAGCATGGAAACCGACTTTTCGGTCCAAACCATCCATGCTGAGCAGATATCCCAACCCAATCTAGTCCCAATCAGTAGATTAGGCAAAAAGCCAACAAGTTGTGAACGAAGGATGACGTCAATGCATTAATGAGAGTCATATGGATCTGAATGTGAAAAGTGGAGCTGAGAATAAAGAAGCAGCAGCAACCGTTAGCAGGAATTCTTTTGTAGGCACCAAACAGTGATGGGAATGTCAATATGGTTACAGTCAGGACACTGAATGTACTTATGGCAAGGGCAGTACAGTAACTGTGTGTGACAGTGGTCTCCATGCTGACTGATACAGCAATGAGTATCAGTGCTGTAACGGATAGAATCCTGGATTGTATGTGAGATGGTTTTCTATAACGTCATATCATATTTGTAGATCAAATGCTGTGTACTAATAAATATCCAATAATCCCATTATAAAGGAGTTTTGTGAGCAGAGACCCATAATATTATGCAGGATATATTGAGTTTGTGCTCAGACTATGACATGTAGGAGGGGAATGAGGCCATTTGGCCCATTGAGTATGCTCTGTCCTTCAATCAGACCATGGCTGATCTGATACTGTTCAACTCTATTTTCCTGCCTTTTCCACAAAACCCTTGTTTCCCTGATTAATTAAAATCTGCAGAAGGTGACAGAACAGTTGGAGAGATGGACAGAAATAGCAAATTGAGTTTAATCTGGACAAGTGTGAGCTGATGTCAAATTCAAGAAGAAAGTTAGCATACTGAGGGATATTGATATACAGAAGGATCTTGGTGCACATCAGTAACTCCCTGACAATGGCAACTGAAGTGTTTCAGATGGGAAGGAAAGCAAATGGAGCACTCGCCTTCATCGGTCACAACGTTGGGTAAAGTGGTTTGCATCTGATGCTGTAATTGTATCAAATGTTTGTTTGGTCACATTTGGAGTACTGTGCGCAGTTCTCATCTCCAGAAAATGTGGAGTCTTTGGAGAGGGTACAAAAGTGGTTTATCAGCACGTTACCTGTGTTATGTTTTTAAGGGTGTCTTAGGTGTTAAGAGGAAATTAAACAAAGTTGGATTGCTTTGTGAGAGTATCAGAGGCTGACAGGCGACCAGGTACAGGGATATAACATTAGGACAGGGATAGATGATGTGGATAGTCAGAATCTCTTTTCCAATGTGTAAGTTTCAAATACTAGAGCACAGAGATTTAAGGTGAGAAAGAGAAAGTTTAAATGAGATTTGTGAGGCAAGTTTGTTTTTAACAGAGAGTGGAAGTTTCCAAGCAAGGTCATAGAAACAGAAATGTGAGTAAAGTTTTGAAGTGGCATTTAGACATGAACGGGCAGAGAATAGAGGGTTATGGACCCATGTGCAGGCAGATGGTATAAGTTAGAATAGCATCATGGACAGCATAGACGTGGTGGCCCGAAGAGCCTGATGCTGTGCTCTACTGTTCTATTTTCTAACTTCCCAGCATCTGCCCGATCAGAGCCCCTCAGAATCTTGGATGGTTCATTCCATTTCTCTCTCATTATCTAAACTTCAATGGGTTCAACCTCAACCTACTCCACCTCTTCTCATTAGAAACCTCCTCCATTCCCAGGATCAGCCGAGTGACCCTTCTCTGGAGTGTCTCCAATGCGACAATATATTTCCTTTGGGCACTCACACTGTTCATAATAGTCGAGCTGTAGTCTGACTTGTACCTTGCATAGTCTTAGCTTGACCTGCCTATTTTTAGACTCCATCCCGTCTCTAATAAATGTCAACATTTCATTTGCCTTCTCTATTACCTGCTGAACCTGTGGGCTACCTTTTTCAGATTGATAAATAAGAACTCCCTCAGCCCTTTCTGCTGTCAGTCTGAAACCAAATAGTGTTAGTCTGATAGTCAGCATATTGACATTGTTAGAAAGGATATGTCAATATGCAATAACTGGCCACTTGGAAACACATTTGATAAAAGAGAATTTGTTTTTGAGCCTGTTGGGTTTAATTTGTTGGTGTGAATATAAATGGCAGGTTTGAAAGGGTGTAGAAGGGGTGGAGTGATATAGGGGATTTGGTGTATTTGAATTATCAGAAGCCTTTACGCAAGTTTCAATAAGGGCTAAAGAGTAACTTGGGAGAGAATAAGGCCCCTTAAAGATCAGTAAGGTCGCCTATGTGTGGAACCCGAGGAGATGGGTGAGATATTAGACAAAATAGTCCTGTCAGTATTTACTGTGGAGAAAGACATGGAAGCTCGGGAACTTGGGGAAATAAATAGCGATGTTGTGGAAAGAATCCTCACCAGAGAAGAGAAAGTGCTGGAATCTTAAAACAAATATAGGTAGCTCAATCCTCAGCAGCTCATTAGGTTTATCCTAGAATATTGTGGGAAGCTAGGGAAGAGGCTGCAGTGTCCCTTACAGCGATATGTATATTATCAACAGATGCAGTGAGGTGTCGGAAGACTGGAGGGAACATTATGCTGTTCCATCACATAAGGGCTGCAGGGAAAAGCCAGGAAATTACAGCCCAGTGAGCCGAGTGGTGGGGAAGTTGTTGGAGGAGATTCTGAGAGAAAGGAGCTATGTGTATTTGGAAAGGCAAGCGCTGATTAGAGATAGTCAGCATGGCTTTGTGAGTGGAAAACCGTGTTTCACAAATTGAATTGACTCTTCAAGCAGGTGGCCAAGAGATCGATGAAGGCAGAGCAGTCAACATTGTCCACATGGACAGCGAAGCATTTAACAAGGTTGAAAGGGATGTAGAACATCTAGTCGAGAGGAGGAAGGAAGCTTCTTTAAGGTTGAGGAAGCAAGGGTCAGATAGGTTTCCAGAGGAAATAGCACGATGGCCCAGTGGTTAACACTGCTACCTCATAGCACCACGCACTCCATTTCGATTCCAGCCTCAGTGACTGTCTGTGTGGAGTTTGCACGTTCTCCCCGTGTCAGCATGGGTTTCCTCCAGGTGCTCTGGTTTCCCCCACAGTCCAAGGATGTGCAGGTCAGGTGACCCAGCCATGCTAAATTACCCATAGTGTTCACGGATGTGTTTGGTGCATAAGTCGGGACAAATGGAGAGAATTAGGTTGGGGGAATGGTTGGGGTTGGGGTACAGTTTGGAGGGTTGATATGGAGTTGTTGGGCCAAATGGCCTGTTTCCATACTGTAGGGATTCTCTGAAGATACCAGGAACGAACTGAAGAATGGACTTAGGACAGCTGGAAGGGAGTATGAAAAAGCTTTGTTGGGAAGGATTAAGGAAAACCGTAAGGCATTCGCAACTTATGTGAGGAACAACAGGATGGACAGAGTGGGGGTAGGGCCGATCAGGGATAGTGGAGGGAACTTGTGCCTGGAGTCACAGAAGGTCGGGGATTTCCTTAATGCAGACTGTGCTTCAGTATTCACTAGTGATAGGGACCTTGTCATTTGTGAGGATAGCGTGAAACAGGCTGATTTATGTGAACAGGTTGATGTTAAGAATGAGGATGTGCTGAGTATTGTGTAAAACATAAGGATAGATAAGTCTATTGGACCAGACGGGATGTGCCCAAAGTTACTACACGAAGTGAGGGAAGAGATTGCTGTGCACTTGGCAATGACCTTTGCGCCCTCACTGTCCACTAGAATTGTACCAGATGGTTGGAGGGCAGCAAATGTTATTCCCTTGTTCAGGAAAGGGAATACCGATAACGCTGGGAATTTCAGACCTGTCAGTCTTATGTCTCTGGTGTGCAGATTATTGGAGAGGACTCCGAGACAGGCTTTATAATTCCTTGGAAAACCATAGTTTGATTAGAGATAGTTAGCATGGTTTTATAAGGGGCAGGTCATGCCTTACAAATCTTATTGAGTCCTTTGACGATATGACAAAACACCTTTATGGTTCATACAGAAAGTACGGAGATATGGGATACAGGGAAACCTGTCTGTCTGGATACAGAATTCTTGGCCCAAAGAAGATGATGATGAATGGAAAGCATTCATTCTGGAGCTCGGTGACTAGTGGTTTTCTGCAGGGAGAGTTTACAGGACCTCTGCTCTTTGTGGTTTTATAAATGACTTGGATGTGAGTGGAAGAGTGGGTTAGTAAGTTTGGCAATGCCACAAAGGTTGGTGGAGTGGCTGGTGTAGGTTGCAACGGGACAATGACAGGATGTAGAGCTGGGCTGAGAAGTGGCAGATCGAGTTGAATTTGCAAAAGTGTGAAGTCATTCATTTTGGAAGACTGAATTTGAATGCAGAATCCAGGGTTAAAGGTAGGATCCTTGGCAGTGTGGAGGAAAAGAGGGATCTTGGGTTCCAAGTCCATAGATCCCTCAAAGTAGCCACACAAGCTGATAGGCTTGTTAAGAAAGAATATATTGTGCTGGATTTCGTTAGCTGGGGGATTGAGTTTTAAAGCCGTGAAGTTATGCTGCAGCTCTATAGAACCCTTGGAATATTGTGTTCAGTTCTGGTCCCCTCATTACAGGATGGATGTGAAAGCTATAGAGAGGGTAAAGAGGAGATTTACCAGGATGCTGCCTGGACTGTAAAGCATGTCTTATGAAGAAAGTTTGAGGGAGCTAAGGCTTTTCTCATTGGAGTGAAGAAGGGTGCGGGGTGACTTGGTAGAGGTGAACACGATGATGAGAGACAAAGAGAGAGTGAATAGTGAGAGACATTTTTTACTCTGACATAAATAGCTACTCCAAGGGGGTATAATTTTCAGGTGATTTGCGGAAGATTAAGGGCAGATTTCAGAGGTAGGTTCGTTACATATAAAGTGGTGCGTGAGTGGAATGCACTGCCAGTGGTGGCAGTAAAACTAGATGCATTCGGGTCATTTAATATACTTCTGGATAGGCACATGGATGGTAGTAAAATGAAAGGTACGTAGGTTAGTTTGATCATACAGTCGGATAAAGGGTTGGCATGGCATCATGGCCGAAGGGTCTTGTGCTGCATTGTTCTGTGTTCTGTGTCTGGTAAACTGGGTAATAAGCTCAGATCAATGTAAAAGGATATGGCATTCAGGAGGACCGAGGGGACTGGATGCAAAATTGGGCTTGATGGTAGGAGACAGAGGGTGATGAGAGACATTTTGTTTTTCTGACTGGAGGCATGTGACCAGCGGTGTAGTGGGCCCACTGTTGTTTGTCATTTGGATAAATGGTTTGGATGGGAATATTGGTTTTGTGTTAAGTAAGTTTTTTGGGTGGCACTGAAATTGGTGGTAAAGTGGATAGTGAAGAAGGTTATCTATGGTTCAAAGGATGAACAGTACTGCTCGGATAGTGGGCTGAAGATTAAGAAATGGAGTTTAATTAGATAAATGTGAAGTGTTCCATTTTGGTGAAACAAACCAGGGCGGGACTTTGTACAGTTAATGTTTGGACCCTGGGTAGTGTTGTCAGTCAGAGACCCGGGGATGCAGGTACACAGTTGTTTGAAAGTGTTATCCCAGGTAGACAGGCTGGTGCAGCAGGCATTTGGGATGGTCACCTTCATTGGGCAGCGCATTGAAAGTAGTAGAAGAATGTCATGTTGTGGCAGTACAAGACATTAGCAAGACCACCATGAAACCATTGTTGATCAGCAGGATGAGCTCATCTAGTTCACTTACCTCCTTTAGGGAAGGACATCTGACACTCTAACCTGGTCTGGCCTACACGTGACTCCAGACCCACAACAATTAGTCTGACTCTGACCTACCCTCTGGGTAATTAGCAGTGGGGGCAAATATTGATGGTCCAACCAGTAGCATCCTCATCCCATGAATGAATAAATAAAAATACATATATCCCTCCCTACCTCTGCAAACCTCTCCAGCTGCAGCAATCCATACTGGCTTTGTAACACCGTTCAGACCGTGACCACTCTCTGTAACACTCTTACTACCTCCAGCACCTTCAATTCTCCCTGTTCCTATCGTTTCAATATGCCCTGACAATGTTTCCGCTTCCCAATGCCCTCCCCCTGGTAGCAGACCCGTTGCAATCCCTTTTACACTTACGATGAAAACACTTTCTCACTTCAGAATTTTCAGTACTTTGTGGTGATCTTCTCAGCCCCATAATCTAGTATGTTCCCTTTTGTCCTGAGTAGGGGACCAGTGGGGATTTCTTGTTGAAATTATGTCTATTTCAATGGAATGTCCTTTATTTGAATGATTTACACTGTTCCTTCAAATGTTTTCCACTGTTCATTTACAGGTACATGTTTCAGTCTGTTTAGCCTGTTTACCTTGGTCAGTTCTCCTCTCAAACCCATGTAATTGGCTGTTTTTGTTTCTAGTTGTAGCTTGTCCTTTCTGTGATTCACTTTAAAACTTTATATTTCTTTTCAACTGCACTTTATCACAATTTCCCAGAGGATCTCTCCAAGTGACATTACTCATTCAGTAAGTTTCATCACACAACGGTTGCTCTGAGATAGTTACATCTCTAGCCAGTTGCACAATGTGTTATTCAAAGAGACACTGAAAAAAAATTCTCTGAACTCCTCTTCCAATATCACTCTTATCAGTGTGAATGTCCCAGATTTTGGGAATATTGAAGTTTCCCAAAATTATCACAATGCTTTTATTAAAAATTCTAATTGATTCTTGTTTATTGCAGTGATGAGCAATGAAATGCTGTTCGGTGGCTAAAACTGTTCTGCTGCTTGTGTCCTTGGCAAGTAGTAGCCAGAAATTACATTCAGACTGACTCTACTTCATGATCTGAGGCCAAATGCTTTCTCTGTAATGCCTTTGTTACCCATTATTGTTAGCGTTACCCATTTTGCCTGAATTTCCACAAGGTTGTGAAACATTGAATATTCATGTTCCACCTTTTGTTCACCCTGGAACCATGTCTCACTGCTGTCTCAATCTCTTTTTTTCTCTGTGTCACAAATCCATCTACCCTATTGCAGAGACTTTGTCCATTCCAAACAAAACATAACGTACTCTTTCCCACAATTTCCTGTCACAAACCGATTCACTGATGTACAGTTTTAACTAAACGTTTTCCCATCCTGTTCCTTTCTGCTTGTCTTCAGGCACATTCCCATGCTGCTCTGATGCTCCACCTTTTCTATTTGGATTTGGAGAGCTCCTTTCACCTGAACTCTGTACCTGCGTCCTCACTGTCAGTTTACAGCCCTGTCCATGAACCTACCGACATGATTGGCCAGGACACTGCTCCCAGCATGGTTCCAGTGGGGCCCAGTGCATCGGGATTGTTTTTATTAACACGTGGGATGTCGGTATCTCTGTCTGACCTGCCTTTCTTTCCCAGCCCCAGCTGCCCTTGAACTGAGTAACTTGTTCTGCCATTTCAGAGGGTCATTGAGAGACAAACACTTTACTGTGGGTATTTTGTGCAGACCATGTGAGGATGGGCAGATGTCCTTCTCGAAATGACAAGTGTTTGTATTTTTTGTACATCAGCAATTGTCTCATTTATTTATGGATTATTAATTATTATCTTTAAAAGTATTGTTTTCAATTTCCCCCATTTCTGATGGTGGGATTCAAACATTTCTCCCCGAACATTAGCTGAGGTTTTGGGATACATGCTCTAGCAATAATGCCACCAGGCCATCACTTCGCCTGCTCACTGGTTGCTCATTCCTGACCAGTTATACCATCATGAAGCAGAACCCCTTCTTCCCACACAATTGATTTGATTCTGAGGCCTTCTGACATGATTGTTTGAGACTGATACCTTCCAGCACTCTGGTGATATCACACAGTATCTCTCTCCACGTGGTATCCCTCACTGTGTGGATCTAATTGCTGCCTCTGTCAATTCCCCTCACTCTTATAGTTACTCCAGAACCTGAGTCAACAAATTCTCCACTCCAGAGAGACGCAGCAGCACAGGCCAGGGACGGAGTCTGGGATTTTCCAGATCTCTGTTTTACTCAGGACCATTCTCCATGTGTAATCTTCACTACATCAGTCTAATTTCCCATCCTGTCTATTTCTCTGTCTCCTGCAGATAATCAGGAAGTTCCTGACTCAATAGACTTCCCAACTACAGGATGTCTCGTCCATCACCACATTGAAGATGGTTGGCCAGCCAGAGAGACAAAGGGCAGGGAAATCTGGAATCTTCAATAAATCCTGCAGTGAGGTAAGCTCACTCACAGTGAACAGAGCAGAGAGCAACGAGAGGGCTCCAAACATCGGCTAACAAGACATCACTTAGATACAGTTCTGGAGGGGGGAGCACAGTACAGACACACCCCAGGTGAATCACCAGCCCTACTGTAAGTTTTGTTGCATTGAGACAGCATCAGGAGTGTCACAATTATCAATCCAGGCCTGTGATGTCTTAGCGAACATCAGTATAACAGTGGGGACATCACGATTTATTTCCTTTTGTTTCCTAGTCTTTGTCAACAGTGCATTCTGACATGAAAAATTGATTTCGGGTCGCGCCCATTTCCTGTGGTTCCATGCACAGATGGCCTCATTGATCTTTAAGGGGCTCTATTATCTCTCTAGTAGCCTTTTTGTACTTGTGTGCTGTAGAATCTCTTTGGATTCTCCTTAACCTTATCTGCCAACTCTATCTCATTCCACCCATGTTGCTTTCTAGCTTCTCCAGCCTTTCTGTTTCTGTCAAACGCTCCAGTATCAGTAACATCTTCGTCATTCTTTGTTCCATTTGCAGTTTCAGAAAATGCTTCCTGAAGCAGGAGGATCAGAATCCTACGCAATACTCTAACCGGTGTCCCAGCAATGTCTTGTACAGCCGTATCATGATGGACCAACCCATTTACTCAATGCTCTGACCCATAAGGGCTAGTGTGCCTAAAGCTGCTTTCCCCACCCTGCCCACCTGTGATGCCACTTCCAAGGAACAATGTAAGTGCACCCCTTGGTCTATCTCTGTTCGACAACACTGTCCAGAGCCCAACCATTAACTGTGTTAGTCCTCCCTGGTTTATATTAACAAAACCCAACACCTGAATTCAACTCCCATCTTTCATTTCTTGACCCACTGGCTCAGTTGTTTAAGATCACCTTTGATAACTGTATTCACTGCCAAATATAACATGTATTTTACTATCCACAAACTTACAAACAATAAATCATATATTATCGTTTATGTCAATAATACACGTGTGGATCCTGCACCGATCCTTATGGCACACCACTGGTCAAAGGTCCCCAGTCTGCACAACAACCCTCTCCCACCATCCTCTGTCTCCTACTGTCAATCCCATTTTGTGTCTGTTTGTCTTGCTCTCTCTGATCCCATGTGATCTAACCTTACTAACCAGTCACCACACTAAACCCTGTCAAAGGCCTTGCTGAAGTCAGGATAGACAATGTCTACTGCTCTGCCTGAATCCATCTCCTTGGTCACCTCTTCAACAAACTCTATCAAATTTGAGAGACAGTACTTTGTATGCACAAAGTGGTGCTGACTATCCCTCATCAATCGTTGCCTTTCCAAATGCATGTAACTCCTGTCCCGCGAAATCGCTTCCAACAACATTGGCACCACTGACATCAAGCTAATTGGTGTTTATGTCCCTGGTTTCCCTCGCAGCCTTTCCTAAGTACTGGCACAACATTAGCCACTCTCCAGGCTTCCAGCTCACCACCCGTGGCTGTCAGTGATAGAAATATCATTGTAAGTTTCTTCCCTAACTTACCCCAATGTCTGGGGTTATACTTGATTAGTTACCAGGGAGTTGTCTAATTTTAATGCGTTCTCCTGTTCAGCACCTCCTGTTCTTCAATGTGGTCTCTTTTGAAAACATCACTGTTTATTTCCCTGCTTCCCCAATGTTTTTTTCACAGTAAGTTCTGACTTGAAATTTTTGTTTCAGATCTCACCCATTTCCTGTGGGTTCACACTCGGATGGCCTCATTGATCTTTAAGGGGTCACATTCTGTCCCAAGTTAATCTTCTGTTGTTAATATACTTGTAGAATCTCTTTGGATTTTCCTGAACCTTATCTGCCAAAGCTCTGTCAGTTCCCCTTTAGGCCCTCATGGTTTCCCTCTTAAGAGTAGTACTACACCCACAATGTTCTTCAAGGGATTGACTTAATCCAGCTGGCTATATAGGACATGTGTCCCCTTTTGACTTGACCAGAACCTCAATATCCCCAGTCATCCAGTGTATCCAACTTGTGTCAGCATTGTCTTTCACACTAACAGGAATATGCTGCCCCTGAAATATTAATTTATCTCTCTTTTGAAAGAATCCCACTTGCCCGACATCCCTTTAATTTCAAATAGCCTCCATGAATCAACTTTCGGACAGTCTTGCCTAATACCTTCTGGACTGTGGCAAGGCCAGTTTTGATCTTTAACTTGTGAACTAGGCCTGTCCTTTTCCATCGCTATTTTTAAACTAATAGATTTGTGGTGACTTTGCCAAAGTGCTCCCCCAAAAACTCTTCAGCCCCGTTCTCTCCCTTGTTTCCCGAAGGGAAGTCATGTTTCATCCCTTTCTCCAGTCAGACCACTTACATACTGACTGAGAAAGTTTTCTTGAACACACTGAACAAATTTCTTCCATCCAAGCTGTGAACATTATGGCAGTTCCAGTCTAGGTTTAGAAAGTTAAGATCCCCGACCATTACAACCCTATCATTCTTACAGATATCTGAGATCTCCGACGTATTTGCTGCTCAATTTCCCGCTGACTACTGCGGGCCTGTAGTATGGTCATATCAAACTGGTCATCCAGCCATACTTCTCAGTTCTACTAATACAGCTTCACTGGCCGATCCCCAGGAATATCCTCTCTAAGCGCTGCAGTGATGTTTTAACTGAACAACAACACCAATCCCTCTCCTCTCTTGCCTCCCCTTCTATCCTTCCTGTAGCATCTGTCCCGGGAACATTGAGCTGCCTGTACTGCCCCTCCCTCAGCTGTGTTTCTGTAATTCCTGTGATATTCCTGTCCCATGCTCCCATCCGTGCCATGCGTTCATCTGTATAACCTGTTAGGCCTTTTACATCAAAATAAATGCAGCTTAATTGATGCGTTTTCGCTCATTGCCTGTTGTGCGCGTGAATGGCTCATCGATTGAAATGACTCTCTTGAAATGCTATCGCAGCCTCAACCTTCAGACTGTAGCCTGAGACCGTCCCCCTCACTGTGGACGACACCCTCACCTTTCATGTCATCTGCAAACCTACTAATGATACCTTCTGCTTTCACATCCAACTCATTAATGTACATCATAAACAGCGATTGTTCCTATGGTACACCCGCTGGGCAAAGGCTTTCAATCACAAAACCAATCCTCCACCAATTTTGGATCGAATTTCCCAACTTGCCTTTGATGCAATGGCCTCTTCCCTTTTGGACCAGCCTTCCACGTGGGACCTTGTAAAACGCCTTAATGAATTCCATGTAGACCACAACATCTGCACTGCCCTCATCAATATCTTCAATCGTAACTTCAAAGAAATTTCAGCTTATTTCATCAGACATTATCTTCCTCTTCCAAATCCACGCTGACTATCACTAACCGATCCCTGCCTTTCCAGTTATTGATTCAACCTGTCCCTCACAATTGTTCCCAATAATACCCCTCCCCCTGCTGTCAGACTATCTGCTCTGTAATTACCTGGCCTATCCCTGCTGCCCTTCTTGAACAAAGAAACCACATTAGCGATCCTCCAGTCATTCGGCACTTCACCTGTGGCCAGCAAAGTATTAAATATATCCACCGGGGCACGAGCAATCTCCTCCCTTACCTCCCATAGCAGCCTGGGATACATTTCATTGGACACTGGGGGTTTCTCCACCTTTATGTCTGTGAAAATATTTAATACCTCCTCCTTATGTTCTACAACCTCACCTAAAATCCCCGGCTACAATGCCTTTCTCCTGTGTGAATACAGATGGGAAGTATTCATTGAAGACCTCACCCGCTTCCTCTGGCTCCATGCACAGATTGTCCCTTTGGTTTCTCACAGGCCTCCCTCTTTCGCTGGGAATCCTCTTTCTCTGACGATACTGATAAAATACCTGTGGCTTTTCTGCAATTGTATCTGCCAAATATATTTCATGACCATTGTTTGTCCCTCATTTTCCAGAATCCCCTTGCACTCACTATACTTGTGAAGGGTGTCACCTGATTTTATTGTACTGTATTTTCTTTATCAAACTCACGATATCACTTGATCAGTATTCGCTGGACTTGCTGCCTTTACTCTTCACTCTTCAAGGAGCACACTGGCCCTGCATTCTCACTGCATCATTTTAAAATATGCACCCAACTGCAGGGAGTTCCTCCCCGTCTATGTTTGCCAGATCCTCTGTAATGATCACAATACTGATAGGAGGCACAGTTGTGAGGGGGACAGACAGGAGACTGTGTGGCTGCAGAAGTGACCCCAGGATAGTGTGCTGCCTCCAGGGTACCAGGGTCAATGGTGTCTCTGAGCGGTTACTGAACATTCTGAAGGGGGAGGGTGAGTAGCCAGAGGTCATTGTGCACATCGGTCCACATGACAGAAGTAGGCAAAGGGATGGGGTCCTGTGAAATGAGTACGGGTAGTTGGGTGAGAAGTTAGAAATGCAGGATATTGACGTTAATGATCTCCAGTTTACTCCCAGTGCCACGTGCCAGTGAGGATAGAAATAGAAATATAGGCCGGATGGATGTGTGGTTGAGGAGCTGGTATAGTGGGCAGGGTTTTCAGTTCTTAGGTCACTGGGATCTCTTGTGGGGTAGAGGCGACCTGTACAAAGGCAATGGTTTGCACTTGAAGCAGAGGGGCACTAGTATTTCATGGAGGAGACTTGCTAGCGTTACCAGGACGATTTAAACTAGTTTGGCAGGGATTTCTGACTCTGAGTAAGAGAGGGACCATCGAAAAAGCAGGGGAAATACATCAGCCATCAAGAGCAAGTTATCTATTCAGGATATCCAGGGCCAGAGTCGAGGGAGGGAAAAGATTTCTGGTTTAAAGGGCATTTATTTCAACACGAGGCCTGACTGGTAAGGCAGACAAGCTCAGAGCATGGATTTGCTCTGGGGACTGGGATATTACAGCCATAACAGAAACATGGCTGAGAGAAGGGCAGGACCGGCAGCTCAGTGTTCCAGGATAAAGAAACTACAGGCATGACAGAAGGACAAGTAAGTGAGGAGGGGGAGTTGTCCTTTTGATTAGGAAGGACACAACAACAGTGCTTAGACACAGTACTGTTAAGCAGTCATCAAAAGAGGCCATATATTTAAAAGTTAGAAACAAAAATGGGATGGTCAGTCTCCTGGGATCGTGTTCTAGACCCTCAAATAGCCAGCAGGTACGAGAGGAGCAAATGTGTAGTGAGTTTGCAGGTACCTATAAAAATAATAGAGAAGTATTGGTTGGAGATTTTAAGTTCCCCTGGATTAACTGGGTCACCCAGAGTGTAAAAGGCCTGTACTGGGTGGAATTTGTCAAATGTGTCGAAGAAAATTTCCTATATCAAGGTGTAGAGGGCTCTACGCTACTCAGGCAGGTGCAACCCTGGACCTCTCCTCAGAAAACGAGGTCAGGCAAGTGACTGAAGTATCAGTCGGAGAGCACATTGCGTCCAGTGATCACAACTGTCTTTGTTTTAACAGAGTTATGGAAAAAGATCAGACAGGTTGACAGATTTAGGTCTTAAACTGGAACTGGGCCAATATTGGGGCCATTCAGCAGGTTCGAGCAAGGGTTGATTGGGTGAAGGTAAAAATCACACAACACCAGGCCACAGTCCAGATGGTTTACAGAGGAACTTTGATTATCTGAACGAGATGGGCGAGCGCTATTTCGTTCAGATAATTGATTATTTGGTGAATCGATTCAATGCCTTTCCTCTGGGGCTCGGAATTTTCAGTCCAGTCTGCTCCCTGTTCAGGTGACTAGGCAGCAGCAAGCCATGAGCGAGCCCCCACGCCCTGCCAGATCCCTAAAACACACCTCGCTCGCCTCCAAACCCATCCAACACCACCTCTCAACGTTGCCCCCCAACTGCCCCAAACCCACCCAACAGCGGCCCCTGCCCATAAAACCGTCCAACACTACCCTCCAACGCCTGCCCCCACTTCCCAAACACGATCAACATCACCCTCAGCCCAAGCCCAAACCCGTACAACAACACCACCCCCCCCCCCGCATTCGACACCCACCGTCCAATCCATGTACACGCCCGTGCCCCGGCCCCCTGCCCCCGTCATCCCCGCTCCCTTCTGGGCAGCTGGAGTGGACACCAACTGTAAGACATCTACTGCCTTTGGTGGGGTAAGTCTCCAAATAGCACACACGCACATGCACACACACGCTCAGACAGCCACACACAACTTTTTACTGCAACATCTCGAAATGTTCCACCTCTGCCCTGTACAGAACAATGTTCGAGAGAATATCTGGGGAAGGGGGTTTTAGGATTCACCCCTATACAGAACTCCGGGGGAAGTGTGGGGAGAGGGAGAGAGGGTGGGAGGTTAGTCATTTGGAGATGGTATCTGGGCTCGATCTCCAGGCCTGTTCTCGATAGCATTTCAGTCAGCTGAGATTGGTTTCAAGTAGTATAAACAAAAACAAACACAGTCAGGGTTGAAACAGCTCTTTGATGTAATGTTTCTATCAGGACCTCAAGATCTCCTTTGGATAATCTGATATTAGGTTAATTGATATTTGGATAATCGAGGTCCCTCTGTATTTGAAAGCGCTAGATTTGGAAGTGCTGGTGAAAGATGAAGGACTTAATCTAAGCTTGTTTAATATTTCATTCCATGACACTGAATTCCTGTTGCTATAAATTCGGTGCCTTAGGATTGTGCTCCACATCCACCTGATGAAGAAGCAGTGCTTCGAATTTCTAGTGCTCGCAAATAAACCTGCTGAATTGTAACCTCGTGTTATGTGATTATTAGCTGAAAATGTGTTGCTGGAAAAGCGCAGCAGGTCAGGCATCATCAAAGGAGCAGGAGAATCGACGTTTTGGGCATAAGCCCTTCATGCTGCCTGACCTGATGCGCTTTTCCAGCAACACATTTTTCAGCTCTGATCTCCAGCATCTGCAGTCCTCACTTTCTCCTTGTGTGATTATTAACTTTGCCCACCCCAGTCCAACACCGGCACGTCCAAATCATGACTAAAGTCGATTGGGTCAGTCTGTTTGAATGAAAAGGAATGACTGGCAAATGGGAGGCTTTTAAAAAGTGTGATCTCAAGTATCCAATATGTCCCTGTTAGGGTGAAGGGAATCGCTAGCAGGTTTAGGAATCCCTGGCCGATGAGAGGTGTCGTCACTCTGTTCAGGAAAATGGGGAAGGCACACATTGTCTTTAATGTTTCCGTATCTATGTAACCTCTTACAGTCCTAAAGACACGATCAATCTGGGTACACCCAAAAGGCCTCTCAGGTCCCTGCATCACTCCCAACATGTAGAACCCCCCCAAATCATATGGCTTTCAGTTCCTCTCAGACTCACTATCTGTGTAACATCCTCCCATCACTAGCACCCCACTATTAATTTAATCTCCTCCAGTCTCTCCATCCACTACTCATCTCCATAACCTTCTCCAGCACTTACACCTCTATCTGTGTAAACGCCACCCTCCCCAACAACCCTTCCCACTTTGACCATTCTGGAGGAGGTTACTAATGCTCCCTTATCTGTGAAACTGTCTCCAACCAAAATTACTGCCGTTCTGGAAAATCTGTCAGACACCGCACCCTCCGTATCTAACTAACCTGCAGAACCTAAACCTTCCTGTATCTATAGACATCATCCTTGACTACCCTCCATATCTCTGTTTGGTCCTCCAGTCTATACAATCCACTTTCTCTCTGAACTTCTCCATTCACCTAAAACATTCCTGCCTGTGTAAACCAGTGCATTCTACCAACATCCTTATTTGTGTAAACTGCTCCATCCCTCCCAAACTCCCCATCTCCATGAACGTCTGTAGTCCCGACATCTCTCCACATTTCTGTGGAGAGGCTCTATGGTCCTCATTCCCTGTGAAACGCCTCCAGTCCCCACAACCCTCCCAGTCTGGGTCGTCTGTTCCAGATCAGGCCATTGGTGTTTCTGTTACATCTGGCACAATGAGCAAACCTTCCTAATTGTATCAATTCATTCAGATCCCATCCTCTCCAGACATCCTGCCATTGTGACCCTCCCTAATTATAACACAGAACAGTACAGGCCCTTCAGCCCTTGATAAGGTGCCGATTTTTTTTATCCGACTCTAAGATCAAACCAACTTGCAGAGCATTCAAAGAAGAAAAGAACAAAGAAAATTCCAACACAGGAACAGGCCCTTCGGTCCTCCACGCATGTGCCGATCCAGATACTCTGTCTAAACCTGCTGCTTATTTTCTAAGGATTTGTATCCTTTTGCTCCCTGCCCATTCATGCATCTGTCTCAATACATCTTAAATGACATTATCATTCCCGCCTCTACCACCTCCGCTGGCAACGCATTCCAGGCCCCCACCACCCTCTGCATAAAGACCGTTCCACGTTTATCTGCCCTAAACCTTTCTCCTCTCACTTCGAGCTTGTGACCCCCAGTAACTGCGTTCCGCAATCTGGGAAAAAAAAAGCTTCTTGCTATCCACCCTGTCTACACATCCCATGAATTTGTAGACATCAATCAGGTCCCCAGTCAACCTTTGTCTTTCCAATAAAATTAATCCGAATCTATTCAACTTCTCTTTAAAGCTAGCCCCTTCCATACCAGACAACATCTGGGTGAACTTCCTCTGCACCCTCTCCAAAGCATCCACATCCTTTTGGAAATGTGGTGATCAGAACTGTATGTGACATTCCAAATATGGCCGAACCAAAATCCAATACAACTATAACATAACCTGCCAACTCTTTTACTCTATAGCCCTTCCAATGAAGGAAAGCATGCTGTACGCCGCCGTAACCACTTTACTGACCTGCATTGTCATCTTCAAGGAACAATGTGCCTGAATACCCAAATCTCTCTGTACCTCAATTTTCACCAGTTTGCTATTGAATTGGATATTCTGAAATGCATCACCTCGCATTTGCCCGGATTAAACTCCCCATCTGCTATTTCTCTGGCCATTTCTTCAATCGATCTATACACTGCTGCATTCTCTGACTGTCCCCATCACTATCTACTACTCCACCAATCTTAGTGTCATCTGAAAACTTGATAATCAGGCAACTGATACCTTCCTCCAAATCATTTATGTATATCACAAACAACAGTGGACCCAGCACGGATCCCCGTGGAACACCACAGGGCACAGGTCTCTATTTTGAGAAATTCATTTTACTCTCATCCATGTTCATTTCTAAAAAATAATTAAATGTCCCTAATGTAACTCTCTCTACCCTCAACGCTGGCAGTACATTCCACATACCCACTACTCTCTGTGTAAAATAACTATCTCTGACATCTCCCTTAAACCTTCCACCAATTACCTTAAAATTATGCCCCCTCTTTATAGCCATTTTCACAATGGGAAAATTCTCGGGCCATCCACTCTATGTTAGCCTCTCCACATCTCGTACCCATCTATCAAGTCAGCTCTCATCCTTCTTCATTCCAATGAGAAAAGCCCTGGCTTCACCAACATTTCTTCATTAGACCTGCCCTCCAATCCAGAAGTCATCCTGATATATCTTTTCTGCACCCTCTCCACAGCTTCCACATCTTTCCTATAATGAGGTGATCAGAACATAACACAATATTCCAGTGTGGACTAACCAGGGCAGTATGGAGCTGCAGCATAACCTTAACGGTCTTCAACTCAATCCCCCTGCTAATGAAAGCGAACACATCACATGGCTTCGTACCACCCCTATCAACTTGGCTGGCATCTTTTAAGGATCTATGAACGTGGACCCCAAGATTCTTCTGTTACTCCACACTACCAAGAATCCTGCCTTTAACCCAGTAGAGGCTTTCTGCAGAATCCTTCAATCTTGAACCCTCCTTCTTTTGGTACCTTCCTCCAGTCCCCACAAAATTCATAAACTGTGAAGCGTCTCCCAGTCCCTACAACTCTCCTTAGCTCTGTAAACACCTTTATTGGCGTGAATACTGAAAATTACAGAAGCCAATTTTAGCCACTTCAATGTTAGTAATAACTGCAAAATCCTCCTGTCCTGATATCCCTCCCTAATTCTGTAAACACCACCATCCTCCAGTGCCCTTCTGGGGAACATTGCATAGGAAGGAAGAGTTGTCGAGTCTGGGCAATGTTACGGAGGTAGGAAGGCCTGCAGAACATGGAGGATGGTACAAATGTAGGAAGGGAAGGGGATCCTGCCGGAGGTTAGAGGGAGCAGGTTTCATATAACCTGCAGGATGGGAACGAGAATGGATGTGGGACATGAAGGATGTTTTAGTGTGAATGGCTGATTTGTTTTTGATTAGACGATTGGGTCGATCTTGATGAATAATTTTTGGAGATGTTTATCAGAATGTCTGTGCACAACTTCAGATTTCCAGGCTCGGAGCTGTGAGTTCAAATGTGAATGTATTTGCCCATTCTGTCTGTGTGCCTGACAGTGACCTGGTGCTGCTCTGGGAGAAAGCACTCACAATGAAGGCAGTGATCTCCAGATCTACAGGACTGATCAGGGCTCACCTCATCGAAGCCTTCGTTTAGAATGTTATTTATTTTTTCATTATTTTCAAGTGACAGTTTTGTGAGATGCAGGAAATGGGGATTTTGCATTTTGAGGGAATGAAACCTTTACCATTGGAAAATGGGAAGCCTTCAAAAATGAGATAACGTCTTTCCAGAGACAGTATACAGTATTGATGTTTGGGTGGAAGGAAATACTGGTGGGTGGAGGGAATGCTGGATGATTAGTGAACGAATGTTTTGGTTAGGAAAGAGAAGGAAGCATTTGTCAGGTATAGACACGAGAATCCTCAGAATATAAATCAAAGAGGAGTATACTTGCAGGGAAATCAGGAGGGTAAAAAGGGAACACAAGATAACTTGTGCAAATAGGATTAAGGAGAACCAAAGGGTTTTTATAAATACTTAAAGGACAACAGGGTAAGTAGGGAGAAAATAGGCCCCCCAAAGATTAGCAAGGCAGCCTTTGTGTGCAGCCGCAGGAGTAGGGGCGATAGTAAACGACTGTTTCACATCAGTGTTTACAGTCGCGAAGGAAATGGAATGTGGGGAAATAGATGGTGATATCTTCAAAAACGTCCATATTAAAAAAGAGGATTTGCTGGATGTCTTGAAATGCATAAAAGCAGATAAATCCCCAGGATTGATGGGCCCCTTGCTGATAAATTTGTATCATCGATCATCACAGGTGAAGTGCTGGAAGTTTGGAGATTGGCTAACGTGGTGCCACCATTTAAGACAGTTGGTAAAGGAAAGCTAGGGAACTATAGACGAGTGAGCCTGACATCAGTAGTGGGTAAATTGTTGAAGGGAATCCTGCGAGATAAGATTTACATGTATTCAAAAAGGCAAGGAATGACTAGGGATAGTTAGCATGGCTTTGTGTGTGGGAAATCACGTCTCAAGAAATTGATTGCGTTTTTTGAAGAAGTAGCAAAAAGGATTGATGTGGGCAGATCATTGGATGTGATCTGCACGGACTTCAGTGAGGTATTGAAAAAGGTTCCTCATGTAAGATTGGTTAGCAAGGTTAGATCTCATGGAATATAGGGAGACCTAGCCATTTAGATACATAACTGGCTCAAAGGTAGAAGACACAAGTTGGTTGAGGAGGGTTGTTTCTCACACTGGAGGCCGACGGTGTGCCACAAATATCAGTGCTAGGTCCACTACTTTTCATGCTTATATAAATGATTTGGGCGTGAAGGTAGGAGGTACCATTAATAAGTTTGCCGATGACACCAAAATTTGAGATATAGTGCACAGTGAATAAGGTTACCTCAGAGTACAACGAGATCTTGATCAGATGGGCCAATGGACTGAGGAGTGACAGATGGAGTTTAATTCAGTTAAATGCAAGGTGCTTCATTTTGGGAAAGCAAATCTTAGCAGGATCTATACACTTAATGGCAAAGTCCGAGGGAATGTTGCTGAACAAAGAGACCTTGGAGTGCAGGTTTATTGCTCCTTGAAAGTGAAGGCGCAGGTAGGTAGGATAGTGAAGAAGGTGTTAGGTATGCTTTTCTTTATTGGTCAGATCATTGAGTATCAGAGTTTGGAGGTCATTTTGCAGCTGTACAGGCCATTCGTTAAGCCAGTTATGGAATATTGCATGCAATTCTGGTCCTTTTCTTATTGGAAAGATGTTGTGAAACTTGAAAGTGTTCAAAAAAGATCTACAAGGATTTTGCCAGGGTTGGAGGATTTGAGCTATAGGGAAAGGCTGAAATGACTGGGACCGTTTTCCCTGGAGCGTCAGAGGCTAAGGTGTAACATTCTTGAAGTTTATAAAATCATGAGCGGCATGGATAGGAACAGACAAGATCTTTTCCCTGAGGTGGTGGAGACCAAAGCTAGAAGGCATAGGTTTAGGGTGAGAGAGGTAAGATTTAAAAGGGACCTAAGGGGCAACCTTTTCACGTAGTGTGTGGTGTATGTATGGAATGTACTGCCAGAGGAAGTGGCTGGTACAATTGCAGCATTCAAAAGGCATCTGGATTGGCATGTGAATAAAAAGGGTTTAGTGGGATATGGGCCAAGTGTTGGCAGATGGGACGAGATTCAGAAAGTATGTCTGGGCGGCGTGGACGAGTTGGACCGAAGGGTCCGTTTATGTGCTGCACGTCTCTAGGACTCTCTGGCTCTAAGTGTTTTCCACTGTTCATTTACAGACTGACATTTCAGTCTGTTTCCCCTGGTTACTTTGGTCAGTTCTCTCTCAAAATCATATAATGGGCTTTTTTACTGATGCTCGGGTGTGTTTTATGGTCACTTTAAAATATCATAATCTCTTTGAATTTCAGGATAATTTCCTGGAGAATCTTGGTGTGATATTACTCCTTCACTCAGCTTCATCACCCAACGGTCGATCTGAGATAGCTACATCCCTAGCCAGTTGTACAATGTGTTATTCAAAGAAACACTGACAATAACATTCAAGGAGGATCTCGGATAATATCACTCTTGCCACTGTGTCTGTCCCAGATTATACAAATATTGAAGACTCCAAAAATTATCTCACCACCTTTGCTACAATTTCTCATGAATTCCTGTTTAATGCAGGGATGAGCAATGAAATACTGCAAGGCAGCATAAAAACTGTTCTCCTGCTTGTGGGTTTGACACACAGCACCCAGAATTTGCATTCAGGCTGATTCAGTTGCATAATCTGAAGCCAAATGCTTTCTCTGTAATCCCTTTGTTATCCACTAGTGTCAGGGTTCCCATCTTGCTTTTCCATTCTGCCTGAGACCCTGTAAGGCTGTTTACCGTTGAATATTTATGTTCCACCTTTTGTTCACCCTGTAACCACGTCTGTCTGGTGACTAAATCTCATTTATCTCTGTGTCACAAGTCTATTACGTTATTGCAGATACTTTGGCAATTTCAAAAAAATATATAATTTACGTTTTCCCGCAATTTCCTATCACAATCCTATTCACTGATGTACAGTTTTAGTTAAACTCTGTCCCATCCTGTTCCTTTCTGCTTGTCTTCAGTCACATCCCCATGCTGTTCCGAGGCTTCACATCTGCTCTTTGGATTTGGAAAGCTCCGTTCACCTGAACGCTGTCCCTGCATCCTCTCTGTCGGTTTAAAGCCCTGACCATAAACCTACCGACATGATTAGCCAGGAAACTGGTCCCAGCAGTTTTGTTTTTAATGCACTCATGGGATGTTGCTGTCTCTGGCTGGTCAGCAGTTCATTCCGACCGACAGCTGCTCTAGAGCTCAGTGGCTTGCCAGACCATTTCAGTGGGCAGTTGAAAGCCAGTCCCATTACTCTAGGTCTGGATTCATATGTAGGCCAGACCGGCAGCCTATAACAGATTTCCTTCTTTATAGGATATTTAGTAGTCAGAAGGGTATCCCTGACACCGGCATTAAATTCCGGATGAACAGTCTAGTGAAAGTAACCCGAGGCCATTGCCTGGCCCACTGATTCCTCCCTCATCCCTGAGTACTGATCCCAGTGCACAATGAATTAACCCCCTTCGTGCTGACTGTGGTTTGATCGTGATACCTTCCTGCATTCTGGTGATATCACTCAGTATCTCTCCATGTGATATCTGTCACTGTGAGGGTCTAATTGATGCCGGTGATTGCAGCTTTTGCAGCTACTCCAGATCCTGGGCCAACAGAATTCTCCACTCCAGAGAGACGCAGCAGCACAGGCCAGGGATGGAGACTGGGATTTTCCAGATCTCTGTGGGACTCAGTATCATTCTCCATGTGTAACCCTCACTGCATCAGTCTGATTTACCATTCTGTCTATTGCTCTGTCTCCTGTAGGTACTCAGTATATTCCTGACTCAGCAGAATTCCCAACTCCTGTCTCGTCTATCATCACATTGAAGACGGTTGGTCAGCCAGAGCGATGGAGAGTGCGATCTGGAGCCTTCAGTAAATCCTGCAGCGAGGTAAGATCACTCACAGTGAACAGAGCAGAGAGCATTTAAGGGATGGAACCTTGGTCCAGATCACATGTCATAGATACAGTATTGAAGGGTGAACACAGAGCACGATGGTCCCAGGCTCAATCCCCACCCTATTGTGAGAGGATTACTTTCAGCTCTACTGTATTGAGCCTTCCTGAGACAGCATCGTGAGTTCACAGTTATTCATCCAGGCCTGTGCTGTCTTAGTGAGTCCCTTCAGATCGCCCTGTATCTTCCCTGACTCCATTGAATACAGCTCATGTTCTAACACCTCTAGCACATATATTACCCCCCATCTCTGTGATATTCTTCAGTTCCTGCAATTCTCGTTCTTTGTCTCCACAGCTTCCAAACATCCTAATCAATATGAGGTTATTGACCCCCTGCTGATTTGAAAAATGTGGTGCTGGAAAAACACAGCAGACCAGGCAGCATCCGAGGAATCCTGAAGAAGGGCTTATGCCCGAAACGTCGATTCTCCTGTTCCTTGGATGCTGCCTGACCTGCTGCGCTTTTCCAGCAACATATTTTCAGCTCTGATCTCCAGCATCTGCAGCCCTCACTTTATCTCATGTCAGTGTCGTCCCCAGCACCAACAACCCTGACAGCTCTATAAACTCCTGCAGCTCCAACGACCATCCCTACCTGTGTACTCTCCAGTCCCTACACCCGTCCCCAATTCTGTAAGTCCTGCAGCTCCAACTACCATCCATACCTGTATTATCTCCCGTCAGTCCAATCCTCCCTTTCTCTATAAAATCCTGCAGCTCTAACTGCCACCCCAATCTGTGTAATCTCAATCCCCCCAATCCTCCCTCTCTCTATAAAATCCTGCAGATCCAATTACCACCCCTATCTGTGTAATATCCAGTCCCCACAACCCTCCCAGTTTCTGTATATCCTGTAACTCCAACAGCCACCCCTATCTGTGTAAGCTCTAGACCCTATATTCCTCCCTATCAATGTAATTCCTTCCGGACTGATTTCCCTGTAACTCTCCTTGACATCTTTCAGCCCGACAACCTATCTGATCCCTATCCACCAACAGTGATTTCAAACACCGAACTCTGTAACATCCTCCAGTCTCTACAAACCAGCTTTTTTCTTCAGCTTTCCTAGTGCCTGATTTTCCCTCTATCTCCGGTTACAGATCCTCGCTCAGGGGAACCAACATGTCAGTACTGAACCTGCAAGAACTTAGGAATCTTCGGTTATCAATAAATTTGCCTCATTTTCTAAATTCTAATGAGATCAAGTTCAACCTTCTCAATCTTTTCTCATCAACATCCCTCAATTCTGAGGATCAGTCTGGTAAATCTTATCTGGACTGCCTCCAATGCAAGAACATTTTCCCCCGAGATCGGGGACCAAACCTGTTTTAAGTATTCTCAGTGTGGTTTTACTGAAGGCCTCTGTAGTTGCTACAAACCTTCCCTTTTTTTAAATTCTCCATTACCTTTGGAGTCAATCCCAGCATTCCATTTGCCTCCTCTATGACCTGCTGGCCTTGTATACCACCTTTATGAGGGTCTCAACTGGGAACTTGGGTTCATGTCACATTACAGGTGATCACCATTGCACTACACACGCACACAGATATTCCTACACACACACACTCACATACAGATGGACACAGGTACACACAGACGTGCACACAGACACCCACACACACAGTTATAGACACACACACTCCCACACTCACACATGCACCCTCTCACAGACTTAAGACACCCTGCATTCACTACACACACACACACACACACACACACACACACACACACACACACACACACACTTTCTCACACTCACAACCCGCACCCCAGACAGACACACACACAGACAGACAAAGACGCACATGCACACATATATTTTGTGGGGTGAATTTGTAGTTGCACAGTTACATTGCACTTTGCTCAAAAACTGTATATATTCATGTAGAACTCTGAGCTCAAAAACTGCATGAATTTATGTAAAAGTCTGTTAGCTCACTTTTTAGATTAGAATCAATCTAAACATCAGGTCATAGACAGAGAACACAGGGGTCTAACACCTTCAACATATTGTCTCGCTATCACAATTGTTAACAGCTAACTCGAGAATGCAACTTTTTTAAAAAAAAAAGGTTTTGTGATTTACACATGAAAGAAGTGAAACTATGACTGTATACTAACAGATGAAAAGCTTAACAGACAATCAATGTTTCAATGTATAATTTCAGTTACATCACACTGTAAATTTTTGCGATAAATTCTGTGTTACGATCGAGCCCTCCACTATCACCTGATGAAGGAGCGTCGTTCCGAAAGCTAGTGTGCTTCCAATTAAACCTGTTGGACTATAACCGGGTGTTGTGTGATTTTTAACCGTTATGAGATTTATACACAAGGATTCCCAAGTTACTCTGTGGTGTAGCTTTCTGCAGTCATTCTGAAACCAAGAGGCGACATAAATAATCAGGAAAGTGTTGGAATGTATGGTAAACGATAAGCCAAAAATGATAACTGCACACTTAGAAACCCAAGGAAGGAGGACCATCATATATAGGGTGGAATTAGGCCATTCGGTCCATCGAGTCTGCGACACCATTCGATTCTGGCTGAATTGCTTCTCAACCCTATTCTCTTGTCTACTCCCTGTAATCCTTGATCTCCTTACTCACCAAGAATCTATCCGTCTCTGAGTTAAATGCAGTGAATTACTCACCTCCACATCCCCCATGAGGCAGTGAGTTCCACAGATCCATCACCCTCTGGTTGAATAAATTCCTCCACATCTCTATTCTAAAGGGTTGTCCCTTCACTCTGAAGCTGTGCCCTTGGCCCCTAGTCTCTCCTGCTCGTGTAAACATCTTGCCCACGTCCACTCCATCCAGGCCCCTCAGTATTCTGTAAGTTTGAATGAGATTCTGCCGCTGCCTCTGAAACTGCATCAAGTGCAGACCCAGAGACTTCACCTGCTCCTAATATGACACGAATTTCATCCCTGAGATCTTCCTTGGAAACCCATTTCTCGTACCCCTTCACATCCTTTGTCCAGACTCTGAATGTATAACGTGTACAATGTGGTCTCAATACTGACACCTGCAGATCTCTCTTCATCACCAGTTCCCATCGTGAAAAAGACCCCTTTCTTCACACTCTCTACCTTGTGCCAGTCAGACAAATCCTCTATCCATGCTCAGCATGTTGTTCTGACAGAGAAATTTCATTTCACACACACTGCTGGATTTATTTTTTCTGCTGTAAACAGCAGAGTTTCACCATTACCTTCCCATCAGTAATTCCCTGGAGAAGGTGATGGTGAGCTGTCTTCCTGACCCACTGCAGTCCTTTGGATGTAGGGACAGACACAGTGCTGGGAGGATGGAGCGTGGTTTGGAGGGCACCTTGGAAATGCTGGTGTTCACGTGCAGCTGGAGCTCCTGTCTTTCCAGGGTATAGTGGTTCCGGGTTTGTGAAGGGCTGCTGAAAGAGCCTTCCTGAGTGACCTCAGTACTACTTGTAGATCTTTTATTTCTTGATTCATTCATGAACATGATCTTTGTTGGCTGAGCCAGCATTTATTATTGAGTTGGATTTGTCCCTTTGAAGCTGGTAGTGAGCTGCCTTCATGAGCCACTGTTGTTATCTGTGTCCCCTCCAGCAGGCGCTACAACACTCCTCACGTCTGTAACTGCACACAGACAATGCAGCTCTCCCTTTTATATCGGACATCTTCCCCGACTTATAATTCTTACAGTTCCTCACAATATCTCAACTCTTCCATTCCCATCTGTGCTAGAGATCTCTGACATTTCTTTATTCTTGTTTAAATTCTGATCACCTAAAACCTCTCAATTTCGAAATTTGTAACCCCTTCTGCTTCTGTAACTCTCCATACAGCAGTAATCAAGGGCAGCACAGGTTCCCTTCCTTAAATCTCTATAATTACAATGGTTGCATGTGCTACATTGACACTTTTCATCCTCCTTATCAAACTCAGGGCTTCCAGTCCCTACAATCCCACTATTTGGAATGCTCCCATTCTCTGTGCCTCCTCATGTCCTGAGGGTCCTTGAACATGGCTAGTGCTCCAAAAGTTTATATTCCGCCCAGTTACTGCAAGTCTTCTAACTCTGTAACATTCAACAGTTCCAGTACCACACAACACTTGCTGGCTGTCAATTTACATTTGTTGAAGTCTACACATATCTGTAAGCAGCTCAGAAAAAGCCCTTTAAACTCTACAAAGCTCCGTCATGAACACGCCACTGTCTCTATGTTTCCTTAGCTCTCTTCAATGTCTGCAACTCTCGCTGTATCTTCCAGTAAACTTCTTTAGTTGCTGCAGGTCTGCCTAGCTCCCCAGATCACCTGTTCCATCCAATACAGCTCGCTCAATCACTGTAACACCCCCTGCTCTGTCTAATCCTCCTCTTTTCCACTGTCTTCCAGGCACAACAGCGATTCTGTAAGAGAGCAGTGCAGAGTGGGATGTTAAAAATCTCAGCTAAGGCTTGAGGCCTACCATTACGTGGGAGTCACAAAAGGAGAGAACCTGAGAGTGAACAGCAATGAGCGGGCGAATATAAATCAGCAGCGAGGATCGAGGCCGACTGGGACTTGACGTTGGAGAAGCAGCAGAGCAGGAGGCTCGAGATCAGCACCGAGTCACAGAGAGAGTGACCATGTGAGGGAGCAACTTGGAGCAGGAGCATGAGGCTAACATACCTGGGAGTTACAGAGGCAGCAAAGTGGGAGGGTATAAATCAGCACTGGGGATCGAGGCCTAGTAATACCTGGGAGTCACAGAGATGGTGACCAGGTGAGGGAGCAGAATGGAGTGGGAGCGGGAGGATTACATGTACCTGGGAGTCACAGAGACGGTGACCCTGTGAGGGAGCAGAGTGGTGTTGGAGCTGGAGGATTTCATGTACCTGGGAGTCAGAGACGGTGACCCTGTGAGGGAGCAGAATGGAGTGTGAGCTGGAGGATTACACGTGTCTGGGAGTCACGGAGATAACTTTCTGGTATATACACTGAGTTTGAAAGAAGTGCAAGAGCCATCACAGAAAAGGCTGTAAATTCATTGGTCTGATAAATACAGCATTATTAGTGACTGTCAGGTAATTGCTATAAATTAGCAAATTTATTTTTTGAACTTCTGAAAGAAGATTTGAACTCAGAAACAAGAGGGAGAAGTGAAATTCTGAGTCAATATAATAAATAAACCTCAGTAAGCCACAGTGGAATAAGGGACTTAACCATATTGTGATTTCCCTGATGTTAACTTTATTCTTAGTGATTAATTAAGTTACTCTAGACATGTTGCATTTTACGACATGGCAAGACATATTTGTCAGATAGAAAATGTGTTCTGTTACATTGGGAAGTCATAGGACCTGGTCGTGTCCAAGATGGACACTGGGTCTTGCAGCTCAGAGAGTTACTAGAGACTCTATGGGACATCTGCGATGGTGAGAGTTGGGGGACTGCACACAATACCCTGCAGACATGACGGCCTGGAAGAATGAAGGGAATGGGGAACGCGGCAATTTAAGATACACAGTCAGGGAATACAAGAATATCCTGGTGTCTCCTTCCCAATTCATTTTCCCAGTTCGGAAGCTGATGAAGGTGCGGGCTGCTCAGGGGAGTGCAGTCAGAGCCATGTCTGTGGTATCACAAGCAGCCTGACTGTACAGGAGGGGAGGGAGAAGGAAGGAGGAGCAAAAGTCACAGGGGAGTCAGGAAAGTGAAAAAGGTGTCAGTGTGTCTGGAATTCCAGGATAGTGGGGTTACGAATGTCACGGTGTCTGCAGGACATTCGTCTGGGGGTCAGTGAGCAGTCAAAGGTCATGTCCATGTTGGTAGGAATGACCTGGGTAGGAAGGGTGAAGTGGTCAGGGAATCAGAATTTAGGGAGCTTGGTGGATGATTAGCAACCGGGACCTCAAATGTAGCAATCCCTGGAATACTCTCAGTGCCATTTCCAAGTGAGAACAGAACTCGGAGCATTAGGTAGATGAGAGTGTGACTGGAACCATGGTGCAGCAGGAAGGGCTTCAAATTCCTGGGACATTGGGACTGGGTCTGGGGAAGGCAGCAACCGTGCAAGCTCGATGGGCTAACGTGACAGAGCTGGGACTGATTTCCTTACGGGGTGTTTGGGAGGGATTGAAAATAACTTGGCGTGTGCTTCGGATCCAAAAAGGAATAGTAGAGGAACTAAAAAGATTCTCAAAATAATGGGAGATGCAGTTGGTACTAATTTACAACAACACGATTAACAGTGGAAGATGGGGTGAGAAAGAAAGCCTTAATCTGAGGTACTCTGCATGGATGTGAATATTCAGAATCTGGGGAGTTCCAAATGCAGATTAGTGTGTGGAAATCTGATGTAAGAATCACCGAGAGTTGGCTCGAGGATGTCAGGACTGGGTGTTAAATATTGCTGGGGATAAAGGATTCCAAAATGATAGAAGGGAAGAGAAAGGATGAAGGTAGAAGTACCGGTTGAGATTAGTGTTAGTTAAGGAGTCCAAGAGAAAGAGGATCCATCCAAGGACACAAGGAATTTGGCTGGAGCTACAGAACAAAAAGTGTACAATTAAACTGTGAGGTACAGTCTGTCAGCCAGCAACCATTGGAAGGGGAGGAGTGACTAAATATACAGCGTTATTTGAGAGCAATGACAATACTACAGATTAGTTATACTGAGAAACTTAATTTATCCAGATATTGACTGGGTTACTGGTGGTGCAGGGTCATGAGGGGTCAGTATCCCTGGATTGCATGGATGAGAGCTCACTTCAGGAGTATGTATCCAGCCCAAGAGAATATGTACAGTTGGACCTGGTCCTTGGGAAAGAGATGGGGCAAATGGATCCAGTGTCAGTAGGGGAATGTTGTGGGGCACAGCAATCATTTTATTGTAACGTTCAGGATGATGGTAGAGCATGATGTGCAATAATTGAGAGTGAGAAACATTAGTTGCCTAGGAGCAGCCTTCAATGGGGCAAGAATGAAGATGGGAACCTTTCAACAAGGCCAGTTAAATGGTAGCTTTAAATAGTGTGAACCAGGTCAGATTGATCTGGGATTATGGAGATGGGGCTGCAGTGTGACTGGGAATTGGATAATTAAAGGTTTTCCCCATTTCTACAGGAAGGATAAATAGGCCAACAAGTGAAGTAGCATTGTGTATAAAGGATGGGATCAGTATTATTGTGGTGCATGTGCACCCCAATCAAATTTCCTCTCAGCATCCTCCATTCCTATCTTTCCTCAGAACTGACTTCCACTGTCACAGGGTGAAGAATCTTCTCTGTTCTCTCTCCAATCCAATTCCATCCTTCCATGTGATGCGTGACCAGAACTGCACGTCGTTCCCAGGCTGTGACAGAACTCATTATTTATTCAGTTCCAGCATAAGCTTCCTGATCTGAAATTGTGTATTTTGGCTGATAGAGGAAATGATGTCATTTGCTCCATTAACAAGATAATTGATATGTCCAGCTACCTTCATTGATCTGTCCACACTGACCATACTCTCATTTACTGTGTATTCCTCTCTGTTGTTGATGACCCCAAATGCTTTGCCTTGCACTTCTCTGGGTTGTTTGCTCCATTCACCTGGACCCCATAGTTTCTGTTTTGGAATCTCTCGTCAAATCCAAGGAAGTCACATGCAGTTATAGGTTAGTGCCTCAAACCGACACAGTCAGATTAATTTACACACGATCTTCCTTCAACAAATCCAGACCTAATGTCATGGAGTCCCTGGGACTTCCTCAGTGACCGTTTATCCACTGTCTCAGAATTCCAGCCGCGACCTATTCAGTCAGTCCCTTGCTCCACATTAAACAAAGTTGCAGTGTTAGCCGTTCTCCAGGCCTCCAGCACCATCCCTGCATCCAGTGAGGATTGGATAATGCAGGTAACTGTAAGGCAGGGGATTTTCCGCGGCTCCTTTTAACAGTCTGGCACATTGAGTTACCCCTTTTTAAGGATTTGAATCTCCTTTTTAATTATCCGCTCCAAGTTTGTTGCTCCCAATATTTTACACTGCATTCCATATTCAGACAGACAGATGCCTAAACCATCATATGATTTGGTCAAGTCTCATTTTCGTCAGGTTTTATGGAGGATTTCTCTCCACAAAGTGAAGTGCATTTTCTCATGATGCCATCCCCAATCTGCCTCATTAACTACCCTCCCTGCCCACGTGGACTTTCTCTCATGTGATACTAACGTGATGATTTTCCCCTTCGTCATAACAGCTGCCCACTGCCTGGATATCCCAGAATACACCGGCCTCCCTGTTCCAGGTGCCATTAGTAAAATGTCATTACACTCTTAGATTGTCAATCTGAAACTGCCCAGGAGATAGCAGAGTGGGTAAAACTGGGGCTTCACTTGTGGACAAGCCCCTGTGGTTCTGATGAAAGACATGGTGTGGGAGAGGGACATTATCTTCCTCCAGGACTGGCAGGGGAGGCCATGGTACCAGGCCCTGCCAGCTAGCATTGAGTGTGTACAAACATGGAGTGAGCAGCCCAGAGGGATAGTCCATGAGCTGGGTGTGTGCCGCTTAACACAGTGTCCTTGCAACAACATTAAGTGTGTACAAATATGGAGTGAGCAGGCCCAGAGGGACAGTCCAAGAGCTGGGCGTGTACCTGAGCACAGTGTCCTTGCAGCAGCATTGAGTGTGCACAAACACGCCGTGAGCAGCCCAGAGAGACAAGCCATAAGCTGGTTGTGTGTCCCTGAGCACAGTATCCTTGCAGCAGCATTGAATGTGCACAAACATGGCGTGAGCAGCCCAGAGGGACAGGCCATAAGCTGGGTGTGTGTCCCTGGGCACAGTGTCCTTGCAGCAGCATTGCAATGAGAGTTGGCAGTGCACCCTGAGCTGCAGCATTGAAGTACAGAAGCTTACTGTGAGGGGGTCGGAGATGAGATGTGATGGCATGGTGAGGCTGGCATGTGACAGATGCCATCGTTGGAGGGTGTGGCGTAAATGCAGCTTCTGTCTGTGCAGTGTCCACCGAGACATTGATGTCTAAGATAGAAGGCCGTAGGAGCGTGGGGCGAGATGGAACCACCAGTTACCAGCTCGGGCTTTCACGTCCATTTCTCCATATTCCCCACAGGGGAAGGGAGGATATGAACCTGCAAGTTGTTGAGGAGAGATCCACTGAATGTGGCTGTTGATCATCAGTAATCATTCAGTCCAAATCTTGACACTCCAGCACTCAAATCTTGTTTTAAAGAGCAGTCCAGCACAGGAACAGGCCCTTCATCCCAGCAAGCCCACACTGACACATGATGCTGTTCTAAGGATAAAAAGAAAGTTTTTGCTCCGAAACCCACTATGTCATTCAGTTCCCTACTTACTCATATTTGTGCCAAGATCCCTCTTAAACCTTGCAATATAAACTTCTTCTCCTCTATCAGTGCATTCCTGGCACTTGCACATTCTGTCTGGAAAAGCAAAACAAAAGACTTGCCGATCATATCTCCTAAACTTTCTTCCTTTTACGTAAAACCTATGGTGCTGAGTAATTGATATTTCTACTCTGGGAAAAAGCCTCTAACTCTCCTTGTATCTATGCCTCTGAAAGTTTTGTAAATATCTATCAGGTAGCCCCAAAGCCAGTGATGCCCAATTGGAAACAAACCAAGTTTGTTCAATTTCCCCTTCTGGCTAATACCCTCCAAACCAGACAACATCCTGGTAAAACATTTCCATACGCTCTCCAACACTTCCACATCGTTCTGCTGGAGTGGCAACCAGTACTGTACACAATATTCTAAATGTGCCCGAACTAAGTTTCTCTACAGCTGCAATGACCTGCTAATATTCACACTGCTCACTCCGATGCCTGTCTGCAAGTTTGCCGTCAGATTCTTGATCACCCTATCCACCCGTGTTGCCACTTTCAGGGAACCGAGGAGCTGTATACCGAGATCCCTTCGGATGTTGATGCGGCCAGTATTTTTTCCATCCACTTTATACTTCTCTCCTGCATTAGACCTTCTAAAACGCATCACGTCACAATTGTCCAAATAAAGTTACATCTGTGTTTTCTCTGTCCAGGTCTGCAGCTGACATATATCCCGCTGTATTCTCTGGCAATCATCCTCACAATCTGCAACTCTGCCAAGTGTTGGACAGCAGTATGATTCTGCTGCTGCTGATGGCCCATTGCACCTCATAGATGCATCATCACTCGTTGCTCAATCTGTTTTACGCCTGTCCCAGCAGAAACCCATATCATGGTGAGGTGGGTCTGCAAAATGTTAAGGTAGCCCTTGCTCCCCGTAAGGACTGTGCAGTGACCATTCTTACCGATATATGAAATAGAGAGGTGTATCTGCAGCAGGCAGATCTGTGATGATGTGGTCAATGATATGTTTCCCTTTTCCCGATTCCTCCATAACCTGCCGCAGAGCAGTCTAGCAGCTACAGGATTCAGCATCAATGCTGAGCACTGTATTGACTATATGCCAAGAACTGCCCCCTCAGCCTGGCTATGTCCTGTCAGTGGGACAGAACATACCAGAGAGGATGGTGAAGTTGCCAGTGACATAGTCCTGTTCACAGAATCCTGCTTTACAGGCAATATCTGACTGTTTTTTGGTTAGTTTGTGGGAAATATACAACAGGTCACTTTTACATTTTGTATAATGAAGTGTTAATATCACTTTGTTTCTTACATATTTTAAAATAACCCAAACATCAATATTTTTCAATTGAAAACAATTGAAGTGAACAATAATTGAAATACCAGAGCGCACACTTGACTATTACACAATTCAGTGACTGTCGTAAACAGCTGATTGATGTTCAGATGAATGAACACACCGTCTTGCAGGCAGCAAAGCTGTTGGAAATGACTTTGAGGAAAAGCCTGAATTCAGACACAGTGTTACTGGCCCTCACTATGACCTCCAAAACACTGACCATCTCCAAACTCTGTCCAGAGTGCTTCCAAACTGGAGCTGAACAGTTACTCACTCAATAGACTGGTTAGAGACATACCTGAACAACGGGGAGAGGTGTGTGGGGCAGACTGGTCAATGGAGTAGCACGTGGCGCAGTTCAACATTTGTAACAATGATCTGTAAACAACTATGTCTTGCAAGTATATCGCTTCTGGTATGGCATCTAAACTCTGTAATTCTGCACCTTGGACCTGATCCTGAATGAAGGTGTTATACAGGTGATGGGCTCCTGCAACACATGGCATCTTACATTGAATCCCTCATAAACCATATCCAGTGTCTGTTAGCCCCACAATGTCAGTATCCAAACAGAATTGTGCAGTTCCATTGATGGCCGGCATCATTCCCAGACCAACGTTCTTGTGTGTGACTTGAGCTGGAAATCTCTGTGTAAATGTTTGCAGCATTGTTCTAACCGTTAACAGCAAAGTCTCTTTACTGAAGGTTTATAATACCAACTTTTAGATGGTCCAATAAGCACAAAATCCACCCATGTATTCAGTTCACTTTTATAACAACAATATGATGAAAACAGTGCCCAACTCACAGTAAGGAGCATTGATATGATGAGTCTCATTACCGCACCCAAGACCAAATTATGATTACGTACAAGGAATTTGAAGATATGCATTTATTTTCCCTGTTATTAACATTGTGAACTCATAGTCGACTCTCCTGCTCCTCAGCAGCTACATGAATGGCTGTGCTATTTTTTCAGAAACACACTTTTTGACTCTGATCTCCAGCATCTGCAGTCCTCACTTTCTCCCTGTTAATATTCACTCATAATCATTTTCATGGCAACAATATCACTGCGTGTTTAAACGTTTTACAGTCAGATCTGGGTACATTTTGAATTGCTTCTGTCTATCTCAGAGCTCAGTAATATGGGATGTAAATGGCAGTGTCTGTGTGATGCTTAGTATGTAGGCCATGCCTCTGAGAGACTGACAGATTGTTTAAAACAGCACATCCCTTCAGCTGTTTACAACAAACACGTTGCTGCCTAGACACTAACAGCCTGATCTCTCAAAATCCAAAGCACAGTGTCCAACATTGGGCAGGTCTGGACAATGTTTTCATTTTCATTTCTTCATGGAATATGATTGGGCCAGTATTTATTGTCTATCCCTTGTTGCCCTTGAGAAGGTGAGGGTGAGTTGCCACATTGAACCACTGCAGTCGATGTGCTGTAATTAGACTTGCAATACTTTGAGGATCTGACTAGAAACGTTGATGAGGGTCGAGCTGTAGATGTGGTGTATATGGACTTCAGCAAGGCATTTGATAAGGTTCCCTATGGTAGGCTCATTCAGAAGGTCAGGAGGAATGGGATATGGGGAACTGAGCTGTCTGGATACAGAATTAGCTGTCCAACAGAAGACAACGAGTGGTAGTAGAAGGAAAATATTCTGCCTGGAAGTGAGTGGGTGTTCCACAGGGCTCTGTCCTTGGCCCTGTACTGTTTGTAATTTTTATTAAAGACTTGGGTGAGGGAATTGAAGAGTGGGTCAGCAAGATTGCAGATGACACAAAGGTTGCAGGTGTCGTTAACAGTATAGAGGGCTGTTGTAGGCTGCAGCGGGACATTGACAGGAATCAGAGATAGGCTGAGAGGTGGCAGATGGTCTTCAACCTGGATAAATGCGAGGTGGTGCATTTTGGAAGGTCAAATTTGAAAACTGAGTACAGGATTAAAGATAGGATTCTTGGCAGTGTGGAGGAACAGAGGGATCTTGGTGTGTAGGTACATAGATCCCTTAAAATGGCCACCCAGGTGAACAGGTTGTTAAGAAAGCACATGGTGTTTTGGCTTTCATTAACGGGGGATTGAGTTTAAGAGTCGTGAGATCTTGTTGCAGCTCTATAAAACTTGGTTTAGACCGCACTTGGAATATTGCACTTGGCATCTGGTCGCCCTATTATAGGAAAGATGTGGATGCTTTGGAGAGGGTTCAGAGGTTTACCAGGATGCTGCCTGGACTGGAGGACTTACCTTATGAAGAGAGGTTGACTGAGCTCGGACTCCTTTCATTGGAGAAAAGCAGGAGGAGAGGGGACCTAATTGAAGTATACAAGATAATGAGAGGCATAGATAGAGACGATAGCCAGAGACTATTTCAAAGGGCAGAAATGGCTAATGCGAGGGGTCATAGTTTTAAGCTGGTTGGAGGAAAGTATAGAGGGGACGTCAGAGGCGGGTTCTTTACACAGATAGTTGTGAGAGCATGGAATGCGGTGCCAGCAGCAGTTGTGGAAGCAAGGTCGTTCGGGACATTTAAGAGACTGCTGGACATGCATATGGTCACAGAAATTTGAGGGTGCATACATGAGGATCAATGGTCGGCACAACATTCTGGGTTGAAGAGCTTGTTCTGTGCTGTACTGTTCTATGTTCTATGTTCTAAAACCATTAGGGGGGACCTTGAAATAGTGACACTGAAGGAATGGCAATATACTTCCCAATCTGGATGGTGGGTGGCTTGGAACGGAAAGCGAAGATGATGATAATCCCATGTGTCTGTTTCCCTTGTCCTTCTTGACGGTCATGGGTTCAGAGGTACGTTGTAAGAAGCCTTGTTAAATTTCTGCAGAGCACCGTGCAGATGGCAGGTATTGATGCTCCTGAGTGTCAGTGGTTGAGGGGTGAAGCTGCATTCACAGGGAAAATGGGGAGGGGGCGGGTATTTCATCGCACACACATTCAATGGTGTACAGGCTTTTGGAAATCATGAGGTATGTTATTTCTGCAGGATTCCTAGCCCTTGAGATATTCTTGTAGCCAATTAATTTATATGCGTCAAAGTGTGACACTGAAAAAGAGACTGCTGGACATGCATATGGTCACAGAAATATGAGGGTGCATACATGAGGATCAATGGTCGGCACAACATTCTGGGTTGAAGAGCTTGTTCTGTGCTGTACTGTTCTATGTTCTATGTTCTAAAACCATTAGGGGGGGACCTTGAAATAGTGACACTGAAGGAATGGCAATATACTTCCCAATCTGGATGGTGGGTGGCTTGGAACGGAAAGCGAAGATGATGATAATCCCATGTGTCTGTTTCCCTTGTCCTTCTTGACGGTCATGGGTTCAGAGGTACGTTGTAAGAAGCCTTGTTAAATTTCTGCAGAGCACCGTGCAGATGGCAGGTATTGATGCTCCTGAGTGTCAGTGGTTGAGGGGTGAAGCTGCATTCACAGGGAAAATGGGGAGGGGGCGGGTATTTCATCGCACACACATTCAATGGTGTACAGGCTTTTGGAAATCATGAGGTATGTTATTTCTGCAGGATTCCTAGCCCTTGAGATATTCTTGTAGCCAATTAATTTATATGCGTCAAAGTGTGACACTGAAAAAGCACAACAGGTCAGGCAGCATCTGAGGTACAGGAGAGTCGACGTTTTAGCATAAGGCCTTTACAGGAATGGGTAATGAAAGTATACGGTCAGTCCAGTTCTGGTTAACGGTAATCCGCAGGATATTGGTCGTTGGGAGTTCAGTGATGGAGGTGACATTGAACGTTAGGCTGAGGGAGAGGATTCAGCAGGAGGTTTCTGTGTCATTGTTTGATCTGACACCGTGAGGGTGAGGGAGGGGAGTTAGCAGGAGGTTTCCGTGTCAGTGTTTGATCTGACCTCGTGAGACTGAGGGAGGGGAGTCAGCAGGAGGTTTCCGTGTCTGTGTTTGATTTGACACCGTGAGGCTGAGGGAGGGGAGTCAGCAGGAGGTTTCCGTGTCAGTGTTTGATCTGACCCCGTGAGGCTGAGGGAGGGGAGTCAGCAGGAGGTGTCCGTGTCAGTGTTTGATCTGACCTCGTGAGGCTGAGGGAGGGGAGTCAGCAGGAGGTTTCTGTGTCAGTGTTTGATCTGACCTCGTGAGGCTGAGGGAGGGGAGTCAGCAGGAGGATTCCCTGTCAGTGTTTGATCTGACACCGTGAGGCTGAGGGAGGGGAGTCAGCAGGAGGTTTCTGTGTCAGTGTTTGATCTGACCTCGTGAGGCTGAGGGAGGGGAGTCAGCAGGAGGTTTCTGTGTCAGTGTTTGATCTGACCTCGTGAGGCTGAGGGAGGGGAGTCAGCAGGAGGATTCCCTGTCAGTGTTTGATCTGACCTCGTGAGGCTGAGGGAGGGGAGTCAGCAGGAGGTGTCCGTGTCAGTGTTTGATCTGACACAATGAGCTTCAAACCTCCTCCAAACCTTCCTCCTTCGCTATCTCTCTCTCCTTACCCAAACCCTACACTCCTCTCTATCTTTTTAACCTCCTCCAAACCATCCACCCATCCCATCTATGTAACTTCCTCCTGCCCCTACCGCCTTCGCTATCTCTTTAACACCCTGAATACACTATAACCCTTTTATATCTCTCTAACTTCCTCCAAACCCGACACCCCTCCCTATCTCCTTAACCCTCTCCAAATACTGCACCCCTCCCTATCTCTCTAAACTCCTCCAAACACTACTCCCTTCCCTATCTCTTCATCCTACTCTAGACCCTGCTCCACACTCTATCTCCTTAACCCATTTTAAATCCTGCTACACTCCCTATCTTTCTGACCCCTCCAAACCCTATACCTCTCCCTACTTACTCAACCCCACCAAACCCTTTCCCTATCTCTCTAATCCCCTCCAATCCATGCACCCTTCCCTATTTCTCTAACCTGCTCCAAACCCTATGCTACTCCATATCTCTCTCAAACCCTGCACGCCTCCCTATCTCTCTAATCGACTCCAAACCCTACACCCCTCACTATATCTGCAAGACCATCCCAAATCATATACTACTCCCTATCTCTCTCAACCCGCTCATACTACCCGCTAATGTTTTATCACGCCTCATATTTACGCTTCTACTGCCGTTTTAAGTTTAGCCCTACACATATGTTAGTTGCCTCCATTGACCTGCTCAATTTGTACCTGCTCTAAGCTTCTCTTTCCGATTTAATTCCCTTCTTACTGCAGCAACTGACTCCATAACTAATAATGCAACACCACCTCCTCCTTTACCCCTCTCCTGTGCTGCCTATAGTTCTTTTACCGCTGAATATTGAGTTGTCAGCCCTGATCTCCTTCAAACACATCTCTGTAATGGCAAAAATGTCACAATTCCACGTGTCAGCTCGTTCCTTTCTCACATCTGTCTGTCCGATAATATACCCAACATTAAGGGAAAGCACATGCAGCCTGGAATATAACACCTGGAATACTCTGTACTTCGGAGTTCTTCAGTCATTCACTGCTCGTTATCAAGCTGTCCAATTCATGAACCAAAACTGTAACTCTGGGACTGAATGAATATTTGTTGAATTGTAATTTCGTTTTCAATAAATGTATTCATCAAATGCAACTTTCCACAACTGAACAGTCAGCTCTAAATACAACGGGTTTCTGCTGATTAATTGCCTGTTCAGTGTGCAGAGGGGACAGCCCTATGTCATGCAGAACGTGAGGCCATCAGATGCTGGTGATCAGATTCGAAGTGTGTGGCGCTGGAAAAGCACAGCTTGTCAGGCGGCATTTGAGGAGCAGGAGAGTCAAAGCTTTGGGCATCAGCCTTTCATCAGGAAGGCTTTAGTGCCTTCCCATGTTTTCCATTCCAAGATTAACAGGGTATTGGGAACCATATGTGTTCAGGAAAGCAGTACTGTATAGAACCCTGAAATGGAAAGCAGTCAATCAGATGATTGGACAGCGAGTAGACATGTTGAGGTGAAGTACAGACTGATTGAAATACAAACATAGGGATAGATAAATTTCCTAGTCCAGACGGGATCCACCCTGGCTTACTACAGGAAGAGAGGGAAGAGATTACTGCACCTTTGGAGATGATCTTTGCGTCCTCACTCTCCATTGGAGTGGTGCTCGATGATTGGAGGTGGCAAATGTAACTCCCTTGTTCAGGAAATGGAATAGGTATAATCCTGAGAATTACAGACCAGTCAGTTTACATCAGCATTGGGCAAAGTTTTGGAGAGGATTCTGAGAGACAGAATATATGGTTACTTGCAAATGATAGTTTGGTAAGAAATAGTCAGCATGGCGTTGTGAGGGGCAGGTCATGCCTCACGAACCTTACTGAATTCTTTGAGGATGGGATCAAACACATTGAAGAAGCGAGAGTAGTGGATGTGGAGTACATGGTTTTTTAACCAGGCGTTTGGTAAATTTCCCCATGGTAGGTTCATTCAGAAAGTAAGGACGCATCAGATACAGGGAAACCGGCCTGTCTGTATTCGGAATGAACTGGCCCATAGAAAACAGAGGGACTGGTAAATGGCAAGTATTCAGTCTGGAGCTCGGTGACCATTGGCGTTCCTTTGGGATCGGTTCTGGGACCTCTGGTGTTTGTGATATTTATAAATGACTTTGATGAGGAAAAGGGTAGGTGGATTATATTTTTTTCAATTTAACAAAGCTTGGTGAAATTATGGATAGTTGGAGTGCTATTGTAGTTTGCACGGGACATTGATAGGATGCTGAACTGGGCTAAACCTGGAGTTCAACCTGGAAAATTGTAAAACGATTCAGTTTGGAAGGTCGAATTTGAATGCATAAAAAACGGTTAAATGTAGGATTCATATATTGTGGAGGAACAGTGGGATCTGATGATCCATGTCATAGCTCGCACAAAGTTGCCACCCAGGTTGATAAGGTTCTTAAGAAGCCGGATGATGTTTTCATTGGCAGGGGGATTGAGTTTAAGGAGTGGGGTTAAACTGCAGCTCTATGGAACACTGGTGAGATCACACTTGGAATGTTGTGTTCCGTACTGGTCGCCTCATTGAAAGACGTGGATGCTTTGGTGAGCATACTGAGGAAATTTTTCAGGATGCTGCTTGGACTGGAGGGCAGGTCTTACAAAGGAAAATTCAGGGAACTAGGTTTTTTTTTCTCATTGGATCGAAGAAGAATGGAACGTGACTTGATGGAGGTGGACAAAATGATTAGAGGCATAGATAGAGTGGATAGCCATAGACTTTCAGCCAGGACGGAAATAGCTGTCATGAGGTGGCATGATTTTTCGGTAATTGGAGGAATATTTATGGGAGATGCCCGAGGTAGGTTCTTTACACAGAGAGTGTGGGTGTGTGGGTAGGCACATGAATGATCGTACAATGAAAGGTATGTAGGTTAGTCTGATCTTAGAACAGGATAAAAAGATCGGCAGGACGTCAAGGGCTGAAGGGCCTGTACTATGATTCCTGTATCACCAAGCTTGTAGATTCTCACCAATTCTTGATTGTGTGAGGGAGTGATGTGTGGGAGATCAGGAAGCTTTGAAGGGGTGTTAGCTCCAAACTTACATTTATAGTATGCATTGTTACAGTCACCTGAGTGCCAGTACAATTTGTGCGTGGTAACATACACCAGGCAGAATCCCCCAAGTTCAGTTATTAACGTGCTTCTTGGCCTGCCATTTGCTGATGTTTACTGCATTTATATTCTGTTGGGTGAACCATGTGTTAATCTCTGGCCATCCACAGATGTAAAATTTGATTTTGATACGGGTGATAATGAAGGTCACATTTATTGGATATGGTTTCAGAGGTTTCTTTGTGAGACTCAGGATAGGGCATCAGACTGTCAGCTTTTTAACGTCTTTTCCCAACATCCGGTCCCGGGTGCAGATGTATGGAGTCTGGGAGGCAGGCTAGGTGTCAGCATCATCAGTAAGTTGTGCGGTGTGATTCTGACACTGCATGTCGACACATCTGCCACTGGGCCAGGCTCTGACTGAAGATGATTTTTTAAAACCTGGTTGCTGGTCAGCCATTGATATCTAATTTGGACATCATTTGTAGCTACACTGAGACCAGTGATAGTCTATTAGCGAGCTCCCACCTTTCCCAGGGTGATTTCCAAATTATATGTTGTGAAGAAATGTTTGACTGACTGCCCTGACCCAGGTTAGAAACTGTTTGACACACTGACCTGCTCCTAAAAATGTGCAATCAGCATCACAGGCAACTGTGAATGCCAGTAACACTGTAAATGATTCCAAATCTTTTGGAAGCCATTTTTAGCGTAGCTCATTGCAAGGTGTTGAGTTTACTGACCCGAACAATAATCAGCTGTTAGCTATGTTTCGTGAATTGGGCAAACATGAGATGTGAAGTCTGATTATTCAACTGAACTATAATCTCTGAAAACAATTATGTCGATTCTACATTTATGGGAGTAAAGTATAAAATCCTGTCAAGATTTTGTAACACAAAAATAAAGAATGCACATTTTATTTCATATCAAATAAAGAACATGGTACCTAACTGTTATGATCAGAATTATGTATTCAATGTCAGGATTCAAAACAATGCATTGCCACTCCAACATTTTGAAAATGGTAGGCTTCTGAATGATTACATGTTCGAAGTGAGTAAACTATTGAACAATCAAATAGAATTAGCGTTCTTATACATTAATTATATATAAATCAGTTTAATTTCTCACTGAAATGTACGAGTTTCAGCTAATAGCCAGAAATTTAGAAATGGCAATAATTCAACATGTACTGTAAATGATTTATGTTATCAAATTTTAAAACTTCCAATTTTTAGAAAGAATGATACTTAATATGAAATGTGGACAGTGAAAAAAAAAGATGGACGTATTATGGTGTGTGGGAAAAGTCAGACCTTTTCAAAGAGATTTGTGCCAAAGCAATGACATTTGTTTTAGTAATCAGAATATAGCATTTAAAATATTCATGTTCTGAGTAATAAATAGACTACATAATGAGGCTGGAGGAGAAAGTGAGGTCTGCAGATGCTGGAGATCAGAGCTGAAAATGTGTTGCTGGTAAAGCACAGCAGGTCAGTCAGCATCCAAGGAACAGGAGAATCGACGTTTCGGGCATAAGCCCTTCATCAGGAATCTGATGAGGCTTAATGAGGCTGACCTTGCAATGCTTGCATTTTAAATGCTTATCCTGCACCAAATAATCAGATATTTGCGAGCATTTACAACGGGAAATAATCTGATACTGACTTTTATTTGCATCAGACACACGATAGAATAGAACACTTTTAAGTAAGGAGGAAGCCATTGGCCACTGCGTGTGCACCAGCTCCAGTAATGTTTCCCAAGCACATTCCATTTGCCAGCCTTATCTCTGTAGCCCATTAAATTCATAATTTCCAAATTTTTGTCCAATTCTTGATTGCATCGTCATCTACAACTCTCCCAGGCAGTCTATTCTAAATCCTCACAACTCTCTCAATAACGAAGTATTAATATATCTCAGTCCCAGCTGTTTTGCAGATCATCTTGAAATTAGAACTCCTTGAAGCTGTAATGCCAACTAACGGAAACAGAGTATTTCTGTGTTACTCTGCAACTTTCTTCATACTTTTGAGCACCACAATAAGTTCACATCTTTGTCTGTTCTGCCCCAGGAAGAATAAACCTTGCAAGTACTGTAACAAACACTACATCGGAAAAACAGGCAGAAAACTAGCCACCTGGATACATGAACAATAATTAGCCGGAAAAAAAAGTCATGACCTACTATCACTAGATCCTTACATACGGATGAGGAAGTATATCATTTTGAGTGGGTCTGCACATCCATCTAGGACAAGCCAAACAGAGACATGCGCGAGAATTCCTAGAAGCATGGCATTCCAACCGGAAATCCATCAACAAAAACATTGATTTTGATTCCATCTAACACTCTCTGAGGAAAAGGACCAGGCATGAAATCACCAATACTGGAAATTACATCACTGACTCAAGGAAATCTAAACACTTAAATAGGAAGTGGGACATAACACTAGCATTTCACCGGAGGCTCACTGATAATGTTTACTAGTATAGTGATGAGCCATCTGAAAATGAACTCTCCAACTCAGCGAGCAAACAGACATCCAGAAGAAACGCAAGTTCTCTCATCCTTTCTTTAACTAAATCCTTCATTCCAGTTACCATTCTGATTATTTATAAGGTTATTGGTATTCTTCTGCAAAGTAATGTATTTTCTGTCTGATTGTGTGTGCGTGAGAGAGAGAGAGACAGAACAATCCTCTAATCTCTGAATTAATCCCCGTGCCATATGGAAAAGAGGTAAGGATTAGGACGGCAGTATAGCTTAACATGTTGTTTAAAAGCTAGTTCAAAGTTGATGGTTTCAGATTTTTGTATCATTGGGATTTCATCCACAACATGTGGGACCTGTACAACAAAAAGACAGATTGCATCTTAACTGGAGGAGCAACAACATCTTTTTGGGCAGGTTTGCTAATGCAAGTCGAATGGATTTAAATTAATAAACCAGGAGTTTGGTAACCAAAGCAGCGGGTCAGAAACTGAGTAGAAGGTCGAGATGAATAGCACATCAGGCATGGCCAGTCTAACGACCGTGCTGAGGGAAGGAATCATGTCAGTTCACATTGTGAGATGGAAGTTGGAATAAATGATAGAGATGAGGCTCAGGTTTATCAGCGATTCACAAATGAGGATGGAGAGTGTGGGGGATGTGAGGGATTGAGGTGTGAGAGATCAGGAAGACAGTGCACAAGAAAATATTAAAGGGGAAAGAGGTTGAGGTGGAGTGGGGTGGGGAATTCTGTGATAAACAACTGGCAGCAAAACACAGGAAAGCTTGCTTTTTATCAAAGTGAATACCTAGTAAGGAATTATGCTTCAGAGAAATAGCACCCTCATAGCTAGAAGTCTGCATTGTATTGAAGGAAAATCTGTGTCGATGACATTGTTGTAGCTATAATAATAGTGCAAACAACTGGAAAAATGCTCGTGCTGTTGTTGGACAATGCTTACACTGGGAATGTGAATTACCCTGGATGTTCCCAGAGACGGCTTGGTTGCTGTCGGTGGACAAAGGGCTGAAGCTCCATGAGATGATGCTGGTTTGTAATCTCGCCACTTACTGAGTCCAGTCAAATGAACAAACCAGCAACTGCTATTGCTTATTGCTTCAGAATATATCAGAATGTTCACGGTTGCCACGCATAGAATCCTGCAACGAAGAAAAGGCCTATCACGTCTGTGCCAACAGGTGCACATCCAAACGCTTTTTAAACGTTTGTGAGGTTATCAGCCTCAACCACCCTCCTCGGCAATACATTCCAGATTCATACCACCCTCTCAGCTCAAAACACATTGCACAAATCCTCTCTCAATCCCCTGCCTTTCACTTTGACACAGGGAAAAATCTTCTGTTTATTTTTCCTCTCCATACCCCTTATGCACTTGTACACCTGAACTAGGTTCCCTCCTGAACCTTCCTTGCTACAAAGAAAGAACGAGCAAATTTAGCCCTCCCCATTCATAGTTTTGAGTACGCAATTGTCTTATTACTCTGACGTGCATCATCCCACATTTATCAGTGTTAAATTTCATCGGCCACTGTTCGGGCTATCTGAATAATCTATTTATATCCTCCCATAGCCTAACCCTTTCCTCAGCTCAGCTTTGTGTCATCCACCGCATTGGTCATTATTCCACAGCATTGGTCATTATTCCACTGCCCAACCCCACCCCCTCATCTTCCACATGCTCACCATCGTCAATTATGAATATTACAAACAAAGCATGGTTTCCTTCCTGTTCTCCAGATGTTATTCAGAGGAAAATTTGAGAATTTCAGTCTCTGGTTTTTTCTTATTTTGGTCAATTTACAGTGTGATATGGTTAACATCTTTTATGAGGAAGCCACAAATAACATTTTCAACACAGATTTGAAATCGCTTTTTACACTTTACCCCTCTGCATGTTTTATTCATAAAGCTTGTAAATATATTTTGATGAACTAGGGTTTGGCATCTTGCGCTGGAACATTAGCATTTTGGAGGCACTGATCTTTGTAACATTCCCTGCAATAGCCAGAGCTAAAGAAATTTTTCATCTGCAGGATGGACACGGACTAATTCATTGTTTGTTTAAATCAGCTAGTGTGATGAGGATAAATATTCACTTAAATTTTATGTTATGGACAAATTGCAGGAGGTCAAATCATATTCTCATGTCTATCTTGAATTGGAAGCAAATACATACTGTAAAAAAATCAAAATTGTTGAAACTCCACACTCGAGAAAAAAAAACTGTCATCTCCACTTGATGGAGAAACAGAAATAGAGAGTACATGTACAATCTGAACAAGAATGAAGTAATAGAAAAGAAAATATACAAAATAATTTCTTAATTTTGAATGGAAACCTGATCTCGATTTTCCTGAACAATGATGTTTTTGCACCCAATCCCGCTTCCCCAAAAACAAGCTTTTCCCTGTCCTTAAAATTTCATCCGCCATTATTCTCCTCCGTCCTACTCTTTCCTCACACTCTTATTTTCCTTGCACTACCCCTTCTGCTGCTACATGCTCTTCCACTGATGATCTCGCTTTACACCGTCTTTCTGCCACTCCCACTGTAAGTTACACCAATTTCCCAGTTACTCCCTCTTCATCTGACCATCGCATTCACTTTTTACTTTCCAACTGGGATGATGGAGCTGCTGGCTTCTGTGCTGCTATTAATCATCAGTGAATGAAGAGATTGGGATGATCAATGTCCAGTTGTAAAAGACAATAGTGTGTTTCTGTCACTGCCTGATGCACTGTGAACAGGACGGTTTTGTTCCCCATGGTACAGAGTGGAGTGTCTTTCTGTCTCTCTGTCACAGCACTCAATCAAACAGCCTCACCACAAATAGGATGAACCTCTCCTCGGAATCAGAAGTCCATGCACCAGTTTTCCTTTAAACTTTGTGAGTATAGTGAGCACATTGTTCGAACAAGCTGTGTTCAATCATTTTGCTTTTTATTCTTTTAAGAATTTCCAATGACATTTGAGGTGAGATCAGAGTAATTTGCCTTGCATCAAAGTCGTATTTGACTCATGTGGCATCACGGACCCTGAGTAAACTGTGGTCAATGGGAATCGGAGGATATTCTGTCCTGGTAATTTCCTCACTGAACAATGACACATTCCCCAGAGCTTTTCAGAATGCTAAATAAACTCTGCCCTTCTAGTGCCTTCCAAAACCATGGGTAAATTTGTCCTGTTATTAACATCAACATAAATTACGTTTTCACAGTTTGGTCTAAAATCTCAGAAAAGTAAGACCTTGCTGGTTGAATGTCACCCCAATGAAATCAGGGCGTTACAATAAGACTACCATTCAGATTATTTTCACTCCCTTTCTTTCTGAGGACGTATAGTGTGATGTCAGCACCACTGATATCAACATTTTATCTGTCCAAACGCATCACATCTCATTGGCTCAAGGCTGCACTGCTCCTGAATTCTATTTCTTTCTCCGGCTCATTCGCCATGCTCATCAGATATATGAGGCCCAGAAGAGGCAATAACACAGAGATGCCTATGACCCCTTGGAACCTGCCTCCCCATCCGTGCCCTGCACGCTGACTGCATCCACTCGCCCAAATGCACCTCTTGTCGTATCTTCACCATCCCATCGTTCAGATCAGACAATGTGCCACAATTCAGAAAAAAATGAAAGAGCTGGAGAAAAACTCAGCAAATCTGGCAGAATCTGAGCAGAGATGCACAGAATTAACTTTTGACTTTTCAGAAGTGACACATCATAATCAATATGTTAACTCTGTTTCTCTCTGCAGATACTTTCTCATCTGTTATTATTTTCGTTTCTCCACCATTTTCAGTTTGCATCTCATGTTTCCATATTAATTTATTTCATGTTTCTTGACAGGTCCATATGTTGACTTTGGTTGTATTTGCACACTGTGGTCCTTTCCTGTGACAGTTGGTGTGACTGTGACACGTGTATTACGGCCGAAATCTGTTTCGTTAAGATTGAAAGAGAAAAAAATACATTGTTCTGAATATCCTGTAAATCTCAGTAAATCCACTTTGTTTGAAAACACCTTTTAGAGGCAATTGAACTTCATGAAATAATAAAAATCTATTTTTAATGATGGAACACTCTGTGTCCTTCATTGAACAAGCTTGTCTCCCCCCTCCATAAACTTTCAATGCCTATCACAGAATTACGACAGCAAAAGTGGAGGAAACTCAACCCATTGTCTCTTCCAGCTTAGAATGAACTGTATCTCTACTGTTATTCTGTATTGTCCCCACAGACCTTCTTATTTTGTTATTACTGCCTGCTTTTAATTGTAAGTATCCTACCAGATATGAACAATACGATCCATCTCAAACAAAAACAGGAATTGGAATGAAAGCTTGGCAGGTCTGGCAGTATGTTTCAGGTCCGTTGACCCTACTAAATCTGTATACTTGATTAAGTAATGTGCATATAAATATTAGTTCACTTTATCAAATTTAAAATTATCCTGTTTAGTTCACACTCGGCATTGCATCTCCTTCTTGTGCATTATATTTAATTCTGTCTGTCAGAAAGAGCGATGATGATTGGGAAATATCATTGTACTCTATGCCGTCTCCACAGCCATTGCCCCCATTCCGCCCTATCTCCCAGCCAATGTCATATTCATTCGAATCTGACTCATTAATTCATAAGTCTTAATGAATAAGTTCATTGTGCTTATCACGTTTGATTTTGGACTGAGGCCAAAATGTGTAAAAGTACTGCTTTGCACCTAATAAAACTATTAGGATGTTTGGTAATTTATACTTTAAAAAATTACTGAATCATATACTGTATGGAAGTTCCAACTTTGCCTTATTGGAGCAGTGAGAGGAACATTCAGAGATGTCACATTTCCTGTCTATGTTCAGGGCAACTGTGTCCAGTGACAATCTGTTGGCTGGTGTTTGTTCCCGTGGAGGAGAGATCCACACAGTAGCAACATCTTGATTGTGTTTCTTTTGTTGCGTGGATTGATTTGGGGAGAGATGGTACAGCATTGCAAACGTACAACAGAGCAGAGTCATCAAGACCATGGAAAAAAATTCTCCCTCACAACTGACTTCACGAGAGAAATTGGTGATGGGAGATGTGACCAATAGCTGGCAATGTCAATGTCCAGTCCAGTTCAGTTAAATTATGAACTGAATGTGCTGTATTGAAAGCTGTAACTGCTTGGTCAGTGACTGTGATTGATGTCAGTCTCTATGCATTGTAATTCTGTCACTGGAGGGTTTCCCGCTCCTATTAGTCAGGGGTCAGTCAGTGCTTTATCCCACTGTAGTAGCAGGTACAACAGCTCCGACAGTAACAGAGATCAGCAGCTGCGTAGACATGGAGAGGACAAATCTGAATCTGAGAATAATGGACTTGAACATTAAAACAATGGAGAGGAGGTTTTCCTTGAGCCTTATCAAAATTTCCACCATTGGGAACTTCAACCATATCGATATCAGCAGTGCTGATGACTATTCTGGGCGGGGTGGAGGGTGTGTTACTGACCTGAAATTATATTTTTAAAAAGCAAAGAAAAGAACAGAAAGTGCTTTTCAGAACTTAAATCAGTTGGGGAATAGTGTGAATAATGTTGGTGGCAGGGAAGTCAGCTTTGCAGGGGAAGAGGATGAGTTGAATCGATAGAGAAAGAGAGAGATAGAACAAAAGGAGCAAATAAAGGGAATGATGATCTGCTAACATGGAAATCGAATGTGAGATTCACCTCATTTATTTTTCACCTTTCCCATCTTCCTGACAAATCATGCCCATGTAAATACAGGTATCACCTGCTTTTCAAAAGTTCGCTTTTCGCCACTTCCCTTTCCAAATGACCTACATTAGGACCTGTTTTCGCTAACCAAAAGAAATCCAAAGAGGACTTTCACTTTTACAAAGAAAGATGTTTTTTTCCGATACAAATTAATACTTCTTCACTTTACACCATATCCGTTTACGAAAGGTTTACTGCAATTTCAGATAGGGAGGGAAACCTGTATATGTTTAAGAGCATGCTTAAAGCTTTTTGATATCCCTCTCTCTCTTCCCTGAATGTGGTCATCTTCTTATATTCCTTAATGGTATACGGGTATCACTGGCTGGGCCAGCATTATGTCACTTTTCTAGCTGCTCTTGAGAAGACCGTGAGTCACTGCAGTCGACGTGTTTGATCTGATTTGATTTGATTTATTTTCGTCAAATGTACAATGGAAAGCTTTGTTGTGTGATTAGTGCAGGAACATGATAGTAAACAAGAAAATACAATTCATGGGGTACTTCAACAGAGTGAGGCATATAAGGCTAAAGCTGCACAGGAGATTTGCAAAGCAAGATCGCTATTAGCAAGACGAGTATTATTTGAAAAGTTAGAGATGTCAATTCGTCAGTGTAATTATGGTAGGGAAGAAGGTGTTCCTGAGTATGCTGGTCCATGTTTTCAAGCCTCTCTATCTTCTCCCTATTGGAAAAGATTATAAGAGATCATTACCAGTTTGGGAGAGATCTTTTCTTGTTATCAGCCTTTCGGCAACAATGAGAAGTATAACTGGATGAAAGGTTGTCATCAGTGATGGTCTGGGCTGTGCACACAACCGTCTGTAGTTTCTTATGGTCCCGGGTACAGCAGTTATCATGTCACGCGAATAGAATCCTTTCAGTTGCCAGTATACAGAGCACTGGGAGACGGGCAGTTCCAAAATAGTTAGATGTAACAATTGGCTGTTAAATTGATACCCAAGTTCTGGTTGCTGTTTTGAAAACAATTGAAAGTTCACCAGTAAATGTAAACTATGTCCATGATAGCAAAACCCAATTGGGTTAATTGTGTTGGCAACAACGAGCCAATCAGCCATCACCTGCTTCAATTTTAAAGAGAGGCCATTGCCATCACAACGATTGAAGTAGAGACAGACATAAAGAGAAGGCGAGACAGGACACAGCGTGAGAAACAGATGGAGAATCAGTCAAAGACAGAAGGGAAACAAAACAAGGAAACAAACAGTCACATGAACAGGGAAAAGGGGAGAGAGGAAATTCAGGGAAAGAAACAGAAGACAGAGAACAGGATAACACATGGAAACGGACAGAGTGAGAGAAAACAGTGAGAGACAAAGGACACAGGGAGCTGGGGGTGGGGTCACAGGGAGCTGGGGTTGAGCAATGAGAGGTGCTGGGGGTGAGGACAGGAGAGAGCTGGGAATGAGCACTGGAGGGAACTAGGGGGACGGAGGTGAAGATTTATTGTTACCTGTCCCAAGGTGTACAGGCAAATCATAGTAAGCAAGGATGTACAGAACAATGGCTGTAAAACATGTCTGAAAGGCATGTCGGTTATGCTGCACAAGGCGTGCATTAGGCGAGATCAACTTGAACAAGATCAGCATTATTTGAGATTAGAGAGCCCATCCATCAGTCTCATTACAGCCAGGAAGAAGCTATTCCTGAGCCAGCTGCTCCATGTTTTCAATCATCTGTATCTTCTAAGCTGATGGAAGAGGTTGGAAGAGATCATTACTGGGTTGTGATGGGTCTTTGATAATGTTAGAACAAAGAAGAAAGAACATTCCAGCACAGCCGCAAGCCTTTCGGCGTTTCAACCCTGCGCCGATCCAATTCCTCTATCTAAACCTATCGCCTATTCTCTTAGGGTCTATATCCCTATGTTCTCTGTCCATTAATATATCTTTCCAGAAACAGCTTAAATGGAACATCACTGGTCACAGTTCTCCATTTTCAGAAACTCACTTCCCCATGTACTCTGTGCCTCCTCTTGCCCAGCCAGTTCTTTATCCACGGAGCGAGCACACCCTGGACCCCATGCGACTTCATTTTCTCCATAGCCCTGCCATGGCAAAAGTTATCGAATGCATTCCTGAAGTCCATTTACATGAAACCAACAGCCGTTCCCTCATCAATCAACTTTGTCACTACCTCAAAGCATCCTACTAAGTTGGTAAGACATAACCTTCCCTGCACAAAACCATGTTGTCTATCACTGATAAGACCATTTTCATCCAAATGAGAATGGATCCTATTCCCCAGTATCTTCTGCAGCAGCTTCCCTACCACTGACGTCAGGCTCACTGGTCTATATTTAACTGGATTATTCCTGCTACCCTTCTTGAACAGGGGGATTAACAATTCTCCAGTCCGCGTGACGTCAGCCATGTTCAAGGATGCTACAAACATATCTGTCAAGACACCAGCTTCTTCCTCACTCCCTTCCTTCAGTAATCTGGGATAGATGTTCACAACCTTTCTGCAGAAATGGGCTGTGTAAATTGAGTCAATGGTTGAGAGGTTGGAGTCCATCATAGTCTGGGCTGTGCACTCAACCTTCTGTACTTTCTAACGGTCCTGGGCAGAGCAGTTGCCACACCAGGCCGTTATGCACCCTGACACTACACTCTCAATGGTGCATTTATAGAAGTAGTACATGCTGAATTTCGTGAGCCACCTGAGGAAGGAGAGGCATTGTTGGAACCTCTTGACTGTCACACCTATGTGGGAACTACAGGATAGTTTGTCAGTTATCATCATGCCGAGCAACCTGACGCTCTGCACTCCCCCAACCGTTGGTGTAGATGGGCACGTGTTCCTCTCCTTTCTTTCTGAAGTCAATGATCAGTCCTTTACTTTTATGGAATTTGCATGAGGTCATTATCATTACACCATGCCACCAAGCCCGCTATCTCTTGCCCCCTATCTCCTTTCTGTATTCAGACTCACCGTTGTTTGGTATCCCTCCTGCTTTGGTGATGTCTTCAGCGAACTTGCAGCTGGCTTTGTTTGGAATTAGGCAACACAGCCGTGTGTGTACAGAGAGTACAGTCAGGGGCTGAGGACGCACCCTTGGGGTATTCAGTGTTGAGTGTGCAGATAACTATCTACACAGATTGTTGTCTGTGGGTCTGAAACCGGGGGATCCAGTTGCAGAGGGTGGAGAGGTGACTAAGGTTACGGAATTTTGAGATCAGTCTGGAGGGGATAATGATGTTTAAGGTGGAGCTGTTGTAAATGAGCAGGAGTCTGGTGTAGGTGTCCTTGTTGTCCAGATGTCCCAGGGATGAGTGCAGGCATCGGAATGTGGCATCCGATCTGGACCTGTTACATCAGTCGGCAAATGATAAGGGATCAGGTCAGGCTGGGAGATTGGAGCGGATGTACAGGACTTTGGTTAGGCCACAGTTGGAGTACTGTGTGCAGTTCTGGTCGCCTCACTTTAGGAAAGATGTGGAAGCTTTGGACAGGGTGCAGAGAAGATTTACCAGGATGTTGCCTGGAATGGCGAGGAAGTCGTACGAGGATAGGTTGAGAGTTCTCGGCCTTTTCTCGTTGGAACGGCGAAGGATGAGAGGTGACTTGATAGAGGTTTATAAGATGATTAGAGGAATAGATAGAGTAGACAGTCAGAAACTTTTTCCCCGGGTACAACAGAGTGTTACAAGGGGACATAAATTTAAGGTGAGGGGTGGAAGGTATAGGGGAGATGTCAGGGGTGGGTTCTTTACCCAGAGAGTGGTGGGGGAATGGAATGCGCTGCCCGTGGGAGTGGTAGAGTCAGAATCATTGGCGACCTTTAAGCGGCATTTGGATAGATACATGGATGGGTACTTAATCTAGGTTAGAAGTTCGGCACAACATCGTGGGCCGAAGGGCCTGTTCTGTGCTGTATTGTTCTATGTTCTATGTTCTATGTGAGCCATAACCAGCCTTTCAAATCACTTCGTGTTTATTGAGGTTAGAGCCACTGGACAGTAGTCATTATGGCACATTACATGTGCTTCCTCACTTACGAGGATGATGGTAGTCTTCTCGAAGCAGGTTGGGACTTTGGCTTGTAAGAGGGAGAAGCTTAACGTGTATGTGAATACCTCTACCAGTTGGTCCTCACAGGATCTGAGTACACAACCGGGAACATCGTCCAGGTCTGTCGCTTCCCTTGCCTTGACTCTCAGAAAGACTGATCATGTCTGCAGCGGTGACAGCGGGCACAGATACATCCGAGGCTGTCGGGGCAGGTTTCAGCCTGGCAGTCAAACAGTCATTCATTATAGATATTACCTCCCCCACCTCCCTCCGTTTTCATCAACACACAGTGATATTGGTTGGTGTGAGCACCACACCGTTAGTTTCCAGACAGAGTGTCATCAATAGACTAGGATTATGCACCATAATGAAGTAAACTCACAACAAAAGGGGGCAGGGTGTGCTTCTACTGAGAGACAGTGGTGCAGAAAGTGAAGACTTTTAGGTGTAATTCCTGTCAAGCCACTGCTTCAACCTGAATGGAATCAAGCACCTTGAGTGTTGTGCCTTGTAGATGGTGGACAGTACTTAGGGAGCCAGGAAATGTATTATACATGGACAAATTGGACAATGGACCTGAGGGCATTTTTGCTATGTTTGCAGATGATGCAGTGATGGTTTGGTAGGCAGATAATATTGAGGAAGTGGGGAGGTTGCAGAAATACTTGGGCAGTTTCGGACTGTGGCTGATGGAACATAATATGGAATCATGTGAGATTATGCACCTTAGTTGGCGGAATAGAGACAGACACTATGTTCGAACAGGATCCATGAAATCTGAAGCACAAAAGATTTTGAAGCACTCGTCCTCTCTTATGGTTAATGTTCCGGTTCAGTTGGCAGTGACGAAAGCAAATGCAATGTGAGCATTCAGTTCAAGGGAGCAAGAATGCAAGAGAGGAGACATGCTGCTGAGAATGTAATGGGCTATAGTCAGACGGCATTTGGCATATTGTGAACTGCTTTGGACACTGTCTCTGCGGAAATATCTGCTGGTGTTGGAGGTGACCCATCCTGGGGATGACAGCTTGTCATATGAGCGGCAGTGTGTGCACTTGATGGAACTTAGAAGAATGGCGGGGTGGGGGGAGTGGGGAGCGTCTGATTGAAACTGATCGATTACTGCAGAGATTGATACAGTCAGTGTGTAGAAGATATTTCCACTAGTCAGAGAGACAATGACAAACAGTACAGTTTCAGATTGAAGGGATGGGCTGAATGGCCAAAATATATTGCTATATCCCATGCCCTTTCGATCATAGGGTCTATTATTCAGTGCAGAATTATAAGTCTCTGACCTACTCTTGTAACCCTTGTGTTTATATGTTTGTTTGACTTCATGTTCTGGTCAATGGTAACCCCTGTGATATGGACGGTGTGGGGATTCGGTGTCGGCCAGTAGTCCATTAATCTGTTGAATATAAGCGCCTATCTGTGAGTCTCACCTGGCGGGAGTACATTGTCTCTATGATGATTGTCATTTTCTGTCTGGTGTTTTCGAAGGATTGATGCTGTTACGTCAATATTATTGATTTTAACAAAACAGGTGCAATTTATCAAAGCACTCAGCAACAATAAGTTATCGAATAGTAAACACTCTTCTAATTAGAGAAAAGTCTAAAATGTTCAATATTAGAAATATTGTTTTCCTGTTCATGTTCAAATCAGAGAAACAGTCCCATCGAGATGATCAATTTGGAACTAATTTTAAAAACTCTGTTTTGGATATGGGAATCGCTGGATGGGCCCAGCATTTCTTGCCCGTCCCGAGTTGCCCCCTTGAGAAGGTAGTGCTGAGCTATCTTCTCAAACTGCTGCATTCCACCTGCTGTGCGTTGATCCACTTGTGATTAAGGAGGGAATTCCAGGGTTTGACCGAGCAACAGTGAAGGAATGGCAATATATTTCCAACCAGTATGTTGACTGGTTTGGAAGGGAATTTGAAAGTATGGTGTTCCCAAAAGTCTACTGCTCTTGTCATTCTAGATGGAAGTGTTTGCGAGATTGGAAGGAGCTATCTGAGGGTCTTTAGGGAATTTCTGCATTGTGTCTAGTAGATAGTGCACACTGCTGCTCCTGAGCGAAAGTGGAGATGGGAGTGAATGCTTCTGGATGTGATGCAAATCAAATGGGCTTCTTTGTCCTGGATGGTGTCAAGCTTCTTTAGTGTTGTTGGGGCTACACTCTTTCAGGCAAGTGAGGATTATTCCATCTCATTCCTGACTTGTGCCTTGTAGATGGTGGACAGGTTTTGGGTGGTCAGGAGGTGATTTACTCGCACAGTATTCCTAGCCTCCGATCTGCTCTTATAATTACATGGCGAGTCCAGTTGAGTTTCTGGTCAATGATAACCCCAGTATATTTAGTTATAATAATGCTGCTGAATAATAAGCGGTTATATTGTTTCTTATTGGTGCTGGTCATTGTCTAGATTTGCGAATGTCAATTGCCATTTGCCAGCTCAATCCTGGATATCGTCCAGATCTTGTTGCATTTGGGCATGAACTACTTCTGTGTCTGAGCATTTGTGAATGGTGCTGAACATTGTGCAGTCATTGTCGAAAATCCCCACTTCTGACCTAATGATGGAAGGAAGGTCATTGTTGGAGCAGCTGAAGATGTTTGGACCTAGGGTATTATCCTAAGGGACTACTGCAGAGATGTTCTGGAGCTGAGATGACTTACCTCCAACAACAATAACAATCTTCCTATCTGTCAGGTATGACTCCAATAATGGAGTGTTGGCCCACGATCCAATTTTAACTTGGGCTCCTTGATATCACATTTGGCAGAATGCAACCTTGATGTCAAGGACTCGAACGCAGTTCATTTTTCTTTGTTTGAACCAAGGCTATGATGAGGTCAGGATTTGTGTGACCTTGGCAAAACCCAAACTGGGCGTCCCTGAGCAGATTATTGCTGAATAGGTGCTGCTTGATAACACTGTTGATGACACCTTCCACTACTTTACTGATGATGGATAGTAGACTGATGAGGCGGTATTTGGATGGGCTGACTTTGTCCTGCGTTTTATGTACAGAACATACTTGAGCCGTTTTTCCCATTGTCCGTTTGTAACAGTACTGGAACAGCTTAGCTAGGGGAGTGGGAAGTGCTGGAGTTCAAGTCTTCAGCACTATTGTTCTCATGTAATCAGGGCTCATAGTCTTTGCAGTATCCTGTATCTTCAATCGTTTCTGGATATCAGTTAATCAAATTTGTTGAAGACTGCTATCTGTAATGATGGGGACCACGGGAGGAGGCTGAAATGGATCATCCACTCGAAACTTCTGACTGAAGATTTCTGCGAAAGCTTCAGCTTTATCATTTGCCCTGATGTGCTCGGCTCTTCCATCATTGAGGATAGGGATATTTGTGGAAACATCTACTCCAGTGAGTTTTTTAACTGTCCACCACCATTCACGATCGGATTAGCAAGACTGCAGAGCTTAAATCTGATGCATTAGTTGTGGGATAGCTGAGATCTGTCTGTCCCTTGCTGTTTATGCTATCTGGCACGCAGGCATATGTGTTTGGAAACCTCAGCAGATTAACAGTTTATCTTCATTGTTTCTGCTCCTGGAGTGCCCTCCTACACTCTCCATTGAACCAGAGTTGATCTTCTGGCTTGATGGAAATGATTGATTGGGGGATATGCTGGGCCGTGACATTAGAGGTTGTGCTTGAGTACAGTTCTGCTGCTATTGATGGTCCACAGTGTCTTATGGATGCCTACTCTTGAGTTGCTAGATCTGTTCGAAGTCTGTTGCATTTAGCATGGTGGTAATGCCACACAACGCAATAGAGTTTATTCTCAATGCGACTGTGAGACTTTGTCTCCGCAGAGACAGTGTGGTGGTCACTTTTACCGATTCTGTCATGGACTGATGCATCTGTAGTTTGTAGATTAGTAAGGATGAGGTCAGGTATGGTTTTTGTCCTCTCTTTCGTTCCCTCACGAACTTATGCAGACCCAATCAAGTAGCTATGTACTTTAGGACTCGACCAGCGTGATCAGTAATCTGCTGCCAAACTACTCTTGGTTGTCGACTTTGAAATCCCCAGCCAGAATATTTTTTGTGGCCTTGCCATAGTCAGTGGTTTAACATGGAGAAGTACTGATTCAGCTGAGGAAGGACATGACGTGGTAATCAGTAAGAGACTTCTTTGCCCATGTTCAATTGGAAGCCATGGGACTTCATTGGGTTCGGAATCAAATTTAGGCGCTCCCAGAGCAATTACCTCCCAACTGTATCGCACTGAGCTGCTCCCTCTGCTGGATCGGTCCTGCGTTTGGGACAGTACATATCCAGGGATGGTGATGGTGGCGTCTGGGTTATATCCGTAAGGTATGATTCCGTGAGTATGACTATGTTAGGCTGTTGTTTGAGTAGTCTGTAAGACAGTTGTCCCAATGTTGGCATAAGCCCTCAGATGTTACTAAGGAAGACTGTGCAGGTTCTACAGTGATGTTTCTAATGTTAACTTTTCTGGTGCCAAGTGCGATGCCAGATGGTCCATTGGTTTCATTTCTTTGGCACTTTGTAGCGATTGGTACAACTGAATGACATGCTAGACGAATTCAGAGGGCGATTGAGAATCAATGATATTGCTTTGGGTCTGGAGTCGCATGTCAGCCAGTCCAGGTGAGGATGTAAGATTCCTTCATTGAAGGATATCAGATGGATTTTTCTGTCAACTGGCAATGATTTCATTCTCATCAGTAGATTCTTAATTCCAGGGATTTAAAAAAATTTAATTGAATTCCCATCATCTGCCGAGGTGGGATTCGAACTCGTGTCCATAGAACAGGAGCTGATTTTCTGTATTGATAATCTAGCAATAATACCATGAGGCCTACTTGGAACCATATGTTGCACTCAGCTGCCATTTCTTGTGTGGCACTGTTTTTTTTTTCATTCATTGCTGATGTTATTCTGGAATCCCATCCTTCATTAAATACTGATTGAAACATACGGTCATGTATGTCCTCCCGAAACTCGAATTTCATTCAGTCTGTTTTGTTTAAACAGACACTTCAAGGCAGCTACGCATCAGAGAAGAACAGAAAGTGATAAGAGGTGATTGTGCACCATACCTTTCACTGGACCAGCATGTCTGCCCAGGCACCTATTTATTGTTGGTCAGAGAACCATAGAATTATTAAATCACAGATGGAGACCATTCAGCCCATTTTGGGATTACAAGCTCACCGACTGCACAATTGGAGACAGAGAGAGTGTGTGGAGATAGATGGCGTGTGAGAGAAATAAACAGAGAAAAGTAAAGTGAAGGGAGATAAACTGAAAGAGGATGGAAAAGGGGAGCGACTGACTGAGCGAGAGAGGGAGAGATGTTAGATGAAGGTGACGTTAGATAGATCAGAAGAGCGCATTAGGGTTGATAAGTATGGATAGGCAGATGTTAAAAGTTTTATTTAGAAATTCCTCTGGACTGCAACCTTTTGTCTCGGCGCCATACCCTGTGAACACTATGATGATACTGGCTGTCATCCCAGATCATTTATTTCTAATAATGCCACAGAGTTGTTTATTGACAGCTAAACAGAACCCATTCGGCCAATAGATTGGTTCCATGGAGAAAGCAGAGTTTCTAAATAGACTGTGCCAAGTGCAGCAGGAAATGATAACCACCCCATTATACTGCGTGAGAAGCTGGGCCAGAGAATCTCAGTGAGGGGAATCACTGACAGAGGGGAAATCATCATCTCAGCTGTGGGTCAAATAATGATTGATAAAGTTTACATTAAATTTTTAATTTTTTTTTTTACATTGCAGTGTGGAAACAGGCTCTTCGGCCCAACAAGTCCACACCGACCCACCGAAGCGCAACCCATCCATACCCCTACATTTACCCCTGTACCTAACACTACGGGCAATTTAGCATGGCCAATTCACCTGACCTGCACATCTTTGGATTGTGGGAGGAAACCGGAGCACCCGGAGGAAACCCACGCAGACACGGGGAGAATGTGCAAACTTCACACAGTCAGTCGCCTGACCACTTCCCTAGTTTTATAATCCACATTTCAATTTATATAGCTCAGTTTCAGGAGTGCATTTTAACAACCTTATCTCTTTATACTTTGAACATATTGGTATGTACTGAAAATTATTTGTTTCTGTATTTTTTATTGCATAAACGCATTTTATTCATATTGTCTCTGCTGATTCTTCATTTTAGATGTATCATTGAATCTGTTCTTCATATGAGTTATAAAGAGTATCCTTCCAATACTGGTGACTGGGGAACATCATTGTCCCTCCGCCCAGTCTAAACAGCCATTGCCCCACTCCTCTCCATCTTCTGTCTTTTCCCCAATGCCATAATCACAATGTAATTGAAGTCCATTAAATGACACTTCATCACAGTTCCTTAACATCGATAACATCAACAACATTATCCACACCTGCCCTCTCTGATCCTGGAATAATAATCTGATTTGTGTTTGTCACGTGCAATTCTCTGTTAACATATCCATGCCATTTGTTTGTTATAATCTACGTTTTCTGAGGCACATTTTGCTATCAGATCATGGATGTTGATATTTTCTCAATGTTTTACTGATTTTGCAATGACTGATCTGTAGTTACAGGACTTATTTCTCCACTAATGAGCAGAGAAGCATGTTGATGCACAGTTAAACCTATGGCATCACTTCCATGTACAAGGCAGACTGAATGATTACACACAATCAATATGCCATCTCCAACATTCCTTCCGTCAGTCGCACTCACATATCACATCCATAATGCATAAATGTTCAAAGTTATTTTAAATTTTAATAAAACAGCATTGAATTCAAAGAGAGTTTCTCTCTTCTATCAATAAGGGAATTCTTTCAGTGTTTTATCCCAAAGTATGAGCGGGAGCATGACCAACAGCAGTAGCAGGGATCCGCAGCTCCAGAGAGAGGTGGAAGAGAGATAAGGATCTGAGAACAATGTACTGGAATGTTCCAACAATGCACAGGAGTATATCTCTTAGTCTTTACTGGCTTTCCCAGCCTTGGATATCGTTAACATATCGAATTGAAGATGTACTGATGATTATTCAAGCTGGTTATTATCCTATTCTTGCTATAGTTGGTGTTCCTGGTAAGTCACTCTGTCTTTCTCGTGAAATGGTCTGAACTGAATTGATGCTCTTGATATGTAGATTTTTGAAAGGTGCAAGTCAACTTTTTCAGTTCCCATCAAAAATTCCATTTCTCAGAATTTATGACTGGCAAATTATTATTTACAAATTACTCACCAATATACGAGGATGAAACACACTGTTCTCAACCTCCTTTATTCATTTTCTCCTGCAAAGCTTACATCTCCATGTCCTCCCCACATACCACTCCTGTCCAGAACCACCATTAAGACATCCCAGTCTCCTCCTCAGCCTCAGTGCAGCTCCTGAATAAACATCGTTTGTGCATTTGTTAATTCCCGATACAGCTGTTTCAAGTCCCTTCTTACCACGTGACCACTGCAACATAATTGCACTTGAGGCGTTTAACGTGTTCTCTGCACAGAATCCGAAAGGTGGGAAGACAGTGTATGGTAGTCACGTCATTGGCTCATAATCTAGAGCCACAGAATAATAATCTGTTGATATCGGCTTGCCTGATGTCCTTTAGAGAAAGCAGTGGGTCATCCTTCCCTGGTCAGGTATCTGTGTAACTGCAAACCCACAGCACTGTGTTTTATTTTTTACTGTCCTGTGGAACAGCTGAACCAGCCACTTAGTTCAAGGTCGGTATAACATGCTGGTCTGACCAGGGCTGCACACATCACGTGAGGGAAGAACAAAAGTGAAGGCAGCTCCCTTCCTTTGCCTATTCCCATAATCCGACAGCTGATTTTCATTCAGGTAGGCAGCCATTCACTGTTTTAGGTGTATTATCTGTGATTGAGTCTCTCCCAAGTGTGATGTCCATCTCGGTAGGCAACTCTGCTGTTGACTTTTTTGATGCTAACTTACAGATGTAAGGATGTTTTAAATTCCACATCAGTGGCAGTGCATTGTAAATGAATGGTTTGCAGTGTCACATGAAAGAAACGGAGCCATCTAAAGTGAGGGAAAGAGGTTACTGGGATGAAACCTGAGAGTGCTGTTGAAGCAGTATTTGGGGTAATGTGGACAGATTTTCTCTCTTTTATACGGAGTGATCTCCTTACCACAGAGAGAGTGAAAAGCAGTATCACCATATTATTCACTGGTACCATGAGGAATGAGTGTAGATTGTTCTCTAGAGATGTGAGATAATAAGAGGTGATAGCATTGCACCCTGAGGGGGATGGACAATCACTCCTTATTTTCTAACCAGACAATGAGGAGGTGATAAATTCCATTAGTGCCGATTCACTCAGGGTGCATGATTCTGGATAGTTCAAGTGCCTGGGAGAGCGTTACGCCTACCCACCCCAGCCCCCACTCCCCACGGTGATTGAGAGAGACAAAGAGGTCAGGTTTTGAAAAAAAACTTTCACCACATTAGTACAGTGCAGTTGGCGTGTGATCCTGCACTGAATGTCATATTATCCACCAGCCCAACAACAGCCACAATATCTTCATTCTAAAACAGTTAAATGTACCAACGGCTTCTGACCTTCATGAAGAACATGATTCCATCTTCTCAGAAATGCAAGGTGCCGCCTTGAGATTTGGACCATAAGACGATAAGACATAGGAGCAGAAATTAGGCCAGTTAGCCCACTGAGTCCATTTGCCATTCAATCATAACTGATAGGTTTCTCAAACCCATTCTACGAACTTCTCCCCATAACACTTGATCACCGGATAATCAAAAACCTATCTATCTCCGTCTCAAATATACTCAATGTCCTTTCCTTACAGTCACCTGTGGCAATAAATTTCAAAGATTCACCATTCTCTGGTTAAAGACGTTTCTCCTTCTCACTTTTCTAAAAGGTGCTCCCTTTCATCTAAGGCTGTGCCGTCGGATTCTAGTCCAATGGCAATATCTTAGCAACATCCACTCTGTTCAGATCGTTCAGTATTCTGTATGTTTCCATTACATTCCCTCTCATCCTTCGAAACTTTATCAAGTCTCGACCCAGAGCCCTCAAACATTCCTCATACGATAAGTTTTTCATTACTTCGACCATTCTCGTGGAAATATTCTGCACGTGCTCCAGGGCCACTACATCGTTCTTGAGATATGGGACTCAATATTTCGCACAATACTCCAAATATGGTCTGGCTAGAGCCGTATACAACCTGTTTTACATTCAGATCCTCTCGCATTAAACGCCATCAATAATAAATGCAATTGCGCTACTGCCTACTGCCTCAGCCTGTAAGTTTACCTGGAGAGAACCCTGCACTAGAACTACCAAGTCCCTTTGGACTTCAGATTTCTGATTTTTTTCCCAATTTAGAAAATAGAGCATGCTTCTATTCTTCGCGCGAAAGTGCATGATCTCATACTTTCCACAGTTACATACATGACCAAAACGCTGGGAGAGTGGCAGTGCTTCTGATAAGTGGATCATTGGAATTTCCGACTCGGTAGGATATGCACAAGAAGGACGGGATGGACCTGATCAGTCAGCAAACCCTGATATGTGGATCATTGGGATTCCCAGGTCGGTAGGATACATACAAGAAGAACGGGGTGAACCTGAACTGACAGGAATCTCCGATTTGTGGATCATTGGGATTTCCGGCTCAGTAGGATATACACAAGAAGGACGGGACAGACCTGAACTGGCAACAATCTCCTGGCAGGCAGATTTGCTATTATCCCTCAGTGGGGTTTAATCTAGTGTGTATCGTCGGTGGGCACTGTGCTGATACTTTTTGTCATCCCAGATCATTTATCGCCAATGACATCACAGAGCTGGGTTGCTGACAGTTAAAAACAATCCAAAAGAAGTATAGATTGGCTCCAGGGAGTAGTTGGATTAATTTAAATATTCTGGGCCAAAATAAACTTG